>NC_133979.1:3035000-3337500 GCF_047716275.1 Strix uralensis | reverse complement strand
TGTTTGAATTTTTTTTTATAAATGGCATTCATTTGTTAAATTTTAGTAGCATTATTGATTTCAACACATGCAAACCCAGACCATAACACAATACCTAGGTGTAATTTTATGCACTAGTTACTAAAGGGGAGACCCTAGGAGTTGACTCCACCAGCCACTGAAGAGTTGATCACTGCAATATATCCTCACTGCGCCTTACAACAACCACCTACTGCCAAAAAGCAGAACAGCACATTTTTGTAAGATGAACTTGGATAAGCAGCATGAAATCAAGTTTCTAAGAGTGTTAATATTTACCGTGCCCTCCACTTCCTTTAATTTCTTGCACCTCAGTGAAGAGGTTCCTTTCTTATATGAACTAAAACAGGACAGTGAAAATTCTCTCTGGTGACAGGCACATATACTTAACAGACAAATTTGCTGTCACCAACTGATTTGACAACGATTTCTAAATCAGGGTGGCAAGTTAGCCCTTAGTCTGTGAAAAAAAGGCACGTAGCGAGGCAATGCATTTTTTCTCTCTCTGTGTTTGAGAATCCCTGAGATCTCAAAGGGACCTGCTGGAGCCTCAGAGCCATCGGAGGGAAAGCCCTGCTCCTCAGCATTCCTCCCAAACCCAGCATCCTCGTCAGCTTCCTGCCAGTGGGCTTTACTGGGGGCACTGGGGGAGGGGACGGGTGGTTGGTTGCCCCTGAAAACCCTCATAAATAGAGATTCCACAACAAGGAGACTCTGTGCAAAAGGCTAATTACAGCCTGGGGCTGCATTAACCTTTAGTGTGGGTTCCCCACTGGGATCTTTGTAAGACTGTGTGTGTTTATGTGTGTGTGTGTGTGTGTGTGTTCACGGGCTTGCGTATGCACACACAGACCTTCTCCCTGTCTTTTATTTTCCTGTTCCCCTCTATGATTTTTTGGAGGTACAGAAAAGCTTCTTCATAGTCCAAGGACTTGTTCACTGGGAAAGTCAAGGAAGGGATCAGACCTCCCCATTTCCCCTCAATGTGAAACAGAACAGGCTACAAAATTCCCCCCCTGGATGGAAGCTGGTAGTGCAAATTCACAAAGACAATAACAACTGGCTTGTCTATGGAAACCAGCTGGTACAAAACCAAACTGTCAAAGAGAAGCCATCAAATTCTCTTTGGAAAAGCAAACAGAATACAATTAATGTGAGCCAGGTGCAATAGTAAATATTATGACAGAGTTAAATTTATTACTAAGAGCTACCAGTGGTCTTATGGTTAGTATGAAAGCTTGCAGAGATGATGTAGAAATTCGGACAATCTCTGTGCTTCTCCTGGATAGCCATCATGAATAAGTAAAATTGAAATTAGTAAAATTTTTGCAATTAGGAAGATTGAACTCACTAAGGTCGATGCTGCAAAATGACTATAATGGAGACAATGGTCATTCCAACCTTGGAGATCCTGTGAGGGAAAATGCTGTAACCAATCTGATTTCTGGTCTTGCCCACACAATAATCTGGCTGAGCATGAATATACCCATGAAAATGTCAGCCTATATCAGATACTCACATATTTGAAAGTTCACAGAAAAGTTACCAAAGGCCTAACACAGCCTCAACCTAGCTGATGACAATAACCTGACACCCCGCAAGCTCTCAGGGTACACTGTTGCTACCCTAATGACTGTTTTTACTTCCTCATCAGCAGATGGGGAGGGATATGCACTGCTGGATCCTACCTAATAAGTCATACTAGTTACTGCTGGTCCTGAAATGATGCTGTCTCACTGAAAGAGTGTCAGAAATCCAGGCAACACAGCAAAGTGATTTATCTGAATCCCTCCTGCAGGGAAATACACAATGAGGAACAGCAAGAAACTGTTTCATTCCACTGAGGGTTTTTACTTAAGGGCTCCCCAAAGGACCAGTTTCTCCCCATGTTTTAGTCACACTCTTATTTAACCATGGAGAGCCTTAGTCAGACAACAGGGACTCAATAACCAGCAAGATTCAAGTGAAACGTTTGCTTTCTTTCAGCACAGTGGGTGTCACAGTGCCCACTACCTCTGTGTCCAGATGAGATCTGCTCGTGGAGGAGCAGGCAGGGGAAGCAAGCTGAAGCTTTCCACCAAAGCTACACTGAGTTGGTGTTTGTGGGCAGCAGGGAAAGGCATGTTGAAGTTTTTAATTACAGCACAGTTTCCTCAGATGCACGGCAATCCCCTACAAGGCCAGTCTATCGGCAGCTTAAGAGAACTTGGAGGACACGCAGCTTTCCTGAGAGCCAGCCTCTACTATGGACGTTGAAAGCACTTTGGTCCTTATCTTTAAAATGTTTCTGGGGTGTCCAAGAGGCTCTGAAGTGCTGAGACACAAGCCACAGTCAAGAGCTTCACTCACACTCCCATGGGAGATCTCCCTGCGGGCAGGTGAGGATGTGGCAGGATTCCCACCATGCACCCGCCTGAGTCTCTAAACACATTCACTCAAGTTAAATCTCATCACCTTTCACTTCAGCTGCAAAGCAGAATTTTTTGGAGTTGCCTTTGCAAACATTTATCCCAATAGGTAGTTTTGCGTAATAAAATAAAACCTCAGCAAAATAAAAAAGCCTCCCATACAAACGATAAATCCCTACCAAAATCAGGTCTGCCACTGAACATCATCCTCTCCTCAGGGACAGGAGGAGGGAGAAAACGCATGACAGATGTTAATCACCTTCTTTAATGAACTGCTTGGAGATATTTAAATACGGTGCTGTTGACTGTGGTATAAGAACATATGTACAATAGTATAAAACAAAGTAGAAACATGATGTATTATTAATACACGCTAATTCCTTTACATCTATTTAGAGGCATGGTGAGAGAAGAACATACTGTGTATTCTCAGCGTAGCTCTTCTTGGATATAAAGAGACCCTCTGAAGCAAATTCTTCAGCCTACTATACTTCAAGAAATAGTAATGTAAAGCATCAGACATTTCCTATTAAAGTTTTAAAAACATAGCTTTAAGTCATACATTACACTGAATGCTTTAATATCTCATCTGATTCAGTAGGTTTTAAACCCCACAGAGGTCACATTTTGAAGCACTAGTCACTTTTTACAGCATCTCCAAACATTAAATAAAAATAAAAATTATTAGGAGGAATAGAGCCATCTGTAGAGGCTAATAATGTGTCAGTTTGATATTATTATTAATAATACTATTATTTCTGTTTCATATTAGGGAGATTATGATTGCTAATGGCTATAAACTAGGAGTGATAGCCTTCATTCAGGCCCATCTGTGTTGCAGCCAGAGCGGCATGAGTGGATCCAGTTACAAAACAGTTGTTTCTCCTGACCCTATTTGGTGTCCGGCTTTATCCCTGCCGCTAAACCTAAAGCCTTGGCATGTCCAGCTCAGATCTGTGATCTAGTTACAACAGGCTTGGGCCTGAGCCCTGCAATGGGCTTTAATGGTCTTGTGACCAGGTCAAGGTCAACCACATTGTGATCAGGTACCCAAGATTGATTCGTTTAGATGTATGGTCCCTGTAACCAATCTTAACTTCATCAGCCATGGCAGGAAAAACTGTCCTATCCAACCTTTGGAAAAGAGCAATTTAGGTGGTGGCTTGCTACTGATTTAGAAATAGGAATGTGAGCCTTGTTCTTGGTCCTTATCAAAGGTTTCCCTCAGTCAGCTCAGCTGTACGTCACCTCTGAGGCCTGGACTAAGAGGTGGTTCATATGCCACTAGCCACAATGCTTCCCTGTATCCTTTGCCATAGGAAAACCACGTGGATACAAATCTGCCTGCATTTTACATTTCTAGTACTGTGATTCAGGTTCAACACTTAGAGTCACTTAGAAGAACAATAGTTAATTGAACTAATTGTAAATATTGATAAGCATAAATGAAGAAGTGTCTGTCATTAAGAAAATGCTTGAGGAAACTACGCAGACAGCTGTAGTTTAAACGTTACAACAGTGTGATTTCGTTAACTGATTAAAACAGCAGTATACTGAGCAGGCAGGTTCCTCCTCTCTAATACCAAACACATACAGACTGCACTCCCTCTTCCCCTCTATGCTACTGTTGTGGGTCATATTTAGTGCTGATGATTTGCAATTTATCCAACAGGTACAGGCACATTTCCCCCAGGTAACATTTGTAAACAGAAATAAAGCTGGTGGTGTATTGTTTGCCTCAGAAACTCTGCAATTCTAGTGTGTCATAGAGTAGGCAGTGATGTGTAACCAAGACCAGTGATAAAAAGAAACTGCAATTGTTTTTTTTAAGGTACAGCTCTAAAACTGTACTATGTGGATTTCCATGGTGTAGCAGCGCAGACAGAAATTACTTTTTTCCCCTCTATAAGAACTAGTTATCTGATTCTCTTTTGTTTCCCTTATTCCAATGTTCAGTTGCATTTTAGTGTTCAGAGCTATAAGGATGCATTGAAACTTATGGAGCCTGACATTTTAACTATCTCATCTTAGCATGATTCATCTCAATTTACTTTCTTCAAAAATGTAGCCTGGAAGAATATGAACCATTTTGGGGGCTTGCTAGAAGGCCATAAGCTCCATTAAAGAGTATAGTATCAGCTACCTTCCAAAGAGGGTTTGCTTCTTATGGGTCTCATCCTGCAAAAGTAATAGGTGTCTCCTGGGAGATGCCACATAGTCTCAAAGGTTGAATTCACAGGACTAGCGGGGGAACCAAGCCCCAAATTGAGTCCTCCACCCTTACAGTGTTTCTGTGCTCTGCCTTAGGAATAGCAGAACAAAGAAATTCACAGTTGTTTCTGCACTGCATTTAAGCCTTAAGCAGAATAGAGGTATCTAAATAGTTAAATAATGAGGAGATTAAAAGAGCCTCAATAAATTTGATGGGTTGATATGAGCAAACAAAATCATTCATATGATATTACACAAGTGTCTGTTCAGAAAACACATGATTTTGGAACTATGGCCACAGTTTGACAAGTATTCTGGGGCAGATCCTCTGTGTACATCAAGTGTCATCGCTCTACTGAAGTCAACGGAGCTGTGACAACTTATACCCATGGGGGCTCTGCCCTTTTGTGCACAATTCTTGTAATAATCAAACTGCACCACACGCAGAGCCCTGGCTGCGCGACCATCGTGGTGTAAAGTGCTCTACAGACAGCAAGCTGGACCACGGCCCATTTAACTGCCAAGGCAGAGGTTTCGCTATTGAGACTTGACTTTCATTTGGATTTCAGATTCATCTGACCTCTGGCTACAACGACATGAACACAAACTTTAAACACAACTCGTTCAGGCACCTTTCCTTCAGCACAGCGGAGAGTAAAACACCGAGCAAACCCACAAGCAAACAGCATTAAATAGCATGAAGGGGCTGTGGTGGGGAATGGGAGGGCAGCGTGCACGGAGGCACACAACCATCTCCCACAAGAGTTCAATGACACTTAGCCTGGCCTGTTCCCCTTCTGCACTTGTAGTCACTGATACAGTGAAACAATAATATATCACTAGACCTGACCCTTTGGCCTTTATGAATTATCTGTTTTAGAAAGATGTGAAACCACCTTTTATATCCAACATAATAGATATTTAGACATTGTAGATCAATAGTGAACAAGTTTTCTGGTTATAGTTAATGGGTGCCAGAGGGGCATTCTGACATTGACCTCTGACACTCTTGTTGACAAGAAATCTATACAGAAAAAAAATAGGAAAGACTGCCAGGTTTTAAAGTTATGAATATAGATCTACAGCGAATAATGGTAATTTTCATTGAGCAGAAATTTTTCATACTTTCAGTTTCAGATGAATTTCTCCAAAATCCTTAATTCTGACCAATGTAAAATTAATAACTGGCCCTTGGTGAACATGTGAAAACAACTGTTCAGCTGCATGACACAATTTTCCATTTGTTACTTGTATGATATTGTTCTGCTGTCAAAGAAGACTTTTCCCTTTATAAAATAGGCTGTCATTTATAATTCCAAACCAGCACAGATTTGTTAAACAGCCACATCATAATGGGTCTGGATAGGAAGAAATACAGGCTCCTGGTTCTTGAAAGAAACTAATCTAAAATGATTTTTAAAAGAAAATAAGTTTAAAGGAATTTAACATCATGATTTCTTACAAAATCGGTTGCTAATATGTACTGCCGTCAAAGCACTAAAATAAATCCTTATTCCTTAATATATCAGATACTTTAGCTAACTTCTCATGTAATTAATTGATGCAGCGAAAGACTGTTAGTAAAGGTGGCAACAGCTGTGAGTATAAAATTACAGCACTGTATTACATACTTCGTGGTACTCAGTAAAGAAAGTTATATTCACCAGGAGCAGTCTAACCAAATCAGAAAAAGAGAGCTAATTTCCAGTGGTCTGTTTTACACTGCAGCACAATCCAGCATGCCTCCTGTAATGAAATTAGCTCTGTCAAGTCAAGTCAGAATGAAATCCACGTGAAAGGAGGGTCGCCTTCTTTCCAAAGCATTTCCCCTCCAACGTACCTACTGTATTATTATGTCACACTCCAGTAACGCCGCGCTGAGGTCTCCGTGGCCTTCCTGCAGCTAAGCACCACTGAAAACACATTTGTCCTGGCTGTTCTTTTCTTTTACCCCTCCTCTCATCTTGTGCAAGATGAATCGCTGCTGGATCCAGACTGACTCCGAGGGCAAAGCCAGGTCTTGAGGAGGTAACCTGCCTCCTACAGCTTAAACATTTTAATTAATTTTAACACTAATGCACAAATGAGAGTTAATCACTCTGCCGCGGTGCCTTCTAATTTACCAAGTTTATTCATTAAAACTTTCCTCACTGAACTTTGATTGAATGTCATGCTTTTTAAAAGGCCTCTCAAACAGCCTTAAGGCTTTTAAAACTGATGTCTCAGGGAACTGCTGAAACTTTTTACAATTTGCTTTGCAAGGAAGAATGTGAAAGTTTGGTGGGAGAGGGATTGCGAGACACGGTTAAAACAAGGTTACTTGGGCAGCTTAATAACAGCGCTGCTTGGAAATACTTCAGTAAACATACATGTGACTTAAATTATCTGCTAAACATAAAAGACTTGTCTTAATTTTTACAAATTCTACCCCAAAACATTTCACAAGCCTCACAGTATAAAACTGTCCACATGATCATCATGCCGGCTTTTGTCATTTAGTGCAAGAATGTAATATATGCTCTATGACCATTAATTTTATGAGACTGGTTTAGATTATACTGTTATATGTTTTATTGCTGTGCTATATAACAAAAAGCTTGGTGATAATGTTATTTGTTTTAGATAATATATTTGCAATGTGTTTGCTAATCTAATTATTTTAGAATCAATATAATAAAACCTTAAGTACACAGTTTGGTCTATTAATTGCTATAACTAAAATCTGAAATTTATTGTTTAAATGGAGGTTCTTTATTTCAAATTAACTGAAGCAAAATGTAATCTTTACCTTTTTAATTAACTGTGTTCAATATTAGGTAAAAAAATACCTCGCATTTCCAGTTTCTTAATGAAGGCTGCAATCAGAAAGGCTGACATTCAATCATACATTTAATTGGCTTTTTTAAAGTCATTTACATTACTTGGATCCCCAAGGAAGTTGCAGTCAAGAAAAGATTATCTGCAGATAGTTTTGTGGGAAAACTCACCCAAAACCTAAATGCACAATACTTTTATAAAAATACAAAAAACCGCTGTGGGTATGTTTGTAAAGCTATGTAAAGGAAAGTAAAAATACTGCTTTATTTGTGTCTCTGTCTACCTATGGGCACTGGGAGCTTTACACAGCACCTGGGCTGCTGAGGAAGATTCTCCGCTGAAGTCTGCAGTTTCTGTGATTTCCTCCCGCCAATGCTGTGGGGTACACAATTCTGTTTATTCACATTTTCTATCACACTTTTCTGGTTTATTATAGTTTTCTTTTGCTCTCTTCCTTTATTTTAGGAAGCAGCTAAATTGTCAGCACAGACAGTCCCTTAGGACCTATGCTGTCCTAAGCATCTAAGTCATTTCTGTTAGGCAGACCGCTTCATTGTAAAAGCCCCATGACACCGTGGGTGGTTAAGTTAAGAAAACTGCCTCAAGTGTCTCTATTAATACCAAATTCCTGCCTCTGTAGCTAGTATGAGCTCAAAGTTTACTCAGGCAATGAAAATGTCTAGCTAGAGATTAAGGCTAACCTTCTTCAAGTTTATAAATCACAGCCACTTCTATATTTGAATCAATTTAAAATGTGAAAGTACCAGGATTCTTGCCTCTTCTATTGCTTTTACACTTCCCCCACTGCCCTACCGCTTCTCCTAACATTTGTTTGGGATTTCCACTAGCCCCAGCTCCAAGAGGCCCCATGGGCAGCGTGGAAAGTGGTTTCTTGTGCAGGAGGAACATGACTGACACGTCCAGTGAGTCTAAAGCATCTGGGACAGGCAGGCTTCACTGCACGTTCTCAGGACAACTGATTTGCACGTGAACTGTTGCTGTCTCACTGCAACCTCATCAGTGACGATCTCGTGTCTCCAGCCTGAGGATCAGCCCAGCTGAGCTGTGTTTGTGCAGGCTTCTGAGCCACAATTAGGGTGTCCAAGTACTGCAGTCATACGGCACCCACGTTCTCAGCTTCCAGCACAACTGCCTCAGCCTTCAGCCAGTCTCCTATCTTTTGTGCCTCATCTACCTGTTACATTTCTGACCGAGAAATTAAATTCTGGGAAAAGGCATTTTAACAGCCTTCCTTTCGCACCTGGGAATTTCTGCAGATCTCCTTACATCACTCTTTCAGCACACTCTTGGGGTAACTTCTCACTTGCCTGGACTGTGCTGACAGTTGCACTGTCTTTTTCAAAGTCAAACCAAGTGTCATGATTTTCCCTAAAATTCCTCCTTCAAAATTCTCCTATTACTGTTTCCTTAAGGGCATTTTCCTCTGCTATTCATACGCTGCTGCGTTAAAAGCTTTCTGCATCTCTTTACCTTTTTGTACAAACACACCTATTAGTGTATTGTATTTTTGGATGGAAATGTTCATCAGCTTTTCAGGAATGATTGCATAGTTTTTCTCATCTTCCTAGGAAATTTATGAATCGATATTTTCAGCTTCATTGCTGCTCAGATTCTGTGAAACAATCCTTATGTTCAGATCTTTCTACGGGCTCATCAAACTGAAAGTCCTATTGAATTGGCTGCATTTCTCTTTCCACCTCATTATGGTGGGTGGCACCGTAACACATGTACAATTGTAGCAGGAGTCCTTTCTTTCAATTCCAAACAGGAAACTTTATTAGAATAAGAATTACGGTCACTGACTGAATTACCCTGTCTCCTTCCGTCCCTCTGTAGCGCTTAAATCTAAAGCCTTCCCAGAGATCCTTCTCTTAACTTCATGTCATAGATTTAAGCGAATGCATAGGTCATAGTGGCTATCTAAAATACCAACACAGCAACTATGTACTCATTTCCATATATACACGTGTCATATTTAATAACATGGCTAAGTTGAAAGCTCTACCTCCAATATTAATTCTTATAACCAAAGACCTACAACAGCCCTTTTTCTATAACCTGTGTAAACGTCCCTCTCCAAACCAGAAAGAAGCAGCACTCTCTGATGAATGTGCCTCTGCTCAATCATGTCTGCATAGAACATCCCTAAATTAATTTCAAATAACAAATATGTTTGCAAAAATTAGACTTCGCCAGCAGGCAATTCACAAACAAACAAAACCCACTACTTTCCTTCAAATACATTAGTAGTTATGAATAGCTAACCCAGCTCTAGTTATTACCTAGCAATGAAAAATTGACAATAGAGTTATTAGGATAATATACTTAATTAATAGAAATATTAAAAGATTCACCATTAACCTGCATTTGCTCAGAATGCCAGAGGGGTGATTAGTTAGAATGGCACAGAATATTTTATAGTACTTACTGCTCTTATAAGAAGTCAGAGAGAGGAAAATGGAGATCCATACCTCTCCTGGATTTGAAGTATGACCTTAATGGTATTCAAAGTTTTAAACGGGAATGAAGATAAAGAGAACATGGAAAAATTATACCTTGAACTTACTAAAGGGATTAGGACACACCAAAAAGATACATTTTTTTATAAGATAACTGATATTTTTAAATCAAGTTGTTCCAAAACTTTTTTGACTGAAAGCAACTATCCATCTTTAACACTTTTCACAGTTCAACATCTGTCCTCAGTGATTAAATTTCTATCTGAAAACACTACGAACATCTCTTCATCATGCATCAGACACACAATATAAGATGCATAGAACAATTCTGTGAGCCAGTTACAGACGGTCTGCAGACCACTGTCTCAGACAAATAAAATGTGCATATTTCATGTACCTGTACCTCAGCAAAGCAGAGTCTTAAGTTCACGTTTGAAACTACTTGTTAAGCTGCAGAAGATAAAGACTAGCAGGGGTTTTATAAAACGTATAAAAATTTGCTTCAAGGAAAAGCAACAAATAGTTGGTGAGAAGAATCGGAGAAGCATACCGTAGTTCATTAGTGATTGTGGCAGATGGATGGATTTTGTGGAAGTTGGGGTTGTCAATACAGAGAAGTCAAGAGCTGAATTCCAGGAGGCTTGGAGGGGGCTGGCCTCCTTTTGTTATATAACCTGGGAATAGTTCAGGCATTAATAACCAACAGTACAGTTAAAAGGAAAAAGAAAAGATCCCACACCTCATTATCCGGCTTCCTGTTTGAGAGATGGTGAGAGACCAAATTAGTGTATGTTTGGAAAGCACACTGTAAGAGTTAAGCATTGCAATAGAGATGCAAATTTAGAATTAAATAGATCACTGGGAACCAAGTTCACCAATAATAAATCTGAATTCAGTCACCTGGAAATCCCAACAAGGCTTTGATGCTATAGAAATTGCAGGGATTCTTCTCCTTAAACGTCTTCCTGTAGGCATGCAAAATCACTTAAAACTAATATGACAAGACAATACATGCTGTTTCCTTGCAAGGTGAATAGTGACTCATTAGGGATGGATATAAATCAGCAGTCTGGATTGTAACTTTTGAAACTCTAATTTCAGAAAGGAATCGATCATATACAGATTTGAACTTCACAGCTTCAACATCACTCGTCTTAACTACTGTTTACAAAATGGTGAAATAAACAGAAGTCATCGAGTCCCACCCCAAACCCTGCAACAGCAGATATATATTCAACACAGAGCTGAATGGATGAGAGATTGAGAAAGTTAACAAAAACCACATTTTCTTCCTTAAAGAAATATTTCCTACTGACAGATTTTGGATTGCATGCTCTTTGAAATACTGAAGCTATCACAGCATGTTCCCAGAGAAAAAATATTAAAAGCTAGTAGCACTAAGTGCAAACTATGTGACATACATACAGATAAATACATCTCTGTATATGCATACACATAAAAACAGATTGACAAAAGTAATACACACCTCAATAAAAATATTTATGAACAAGTAATTTAATTTCTTGGGAAAAGTCCAAATTAAAATATTCTTGGTCATATTCAAGGACTGTTTGGCAAGTCAGCCTTGTCCTGAACATGCCTTTTAAACTCTGCTACTGTAGGACTGTCTGGGATAACTTGTCTCAGCAATCTGCATAGATGCTCAGACACTGGAAGGGGAGGTGGAGGGAAGGAAAGCTTTGGACAGGATTTCAAGGGGCTCGTCTGTGTTCATCCAGGCTATAATTAGCAGTGCTATGTGGTCTCAGAACCATTTTGAGCTAGCTTTAAGTTAATTTTTAAAATAAGAAAATTCAAGATGAATAGCAGACAAATTAAAGAGATTTCTAAGAAGAAGGAGAAATCCAGTGAAAGGATGGTCCTAAGTCACAAAATTTAGATTAAGGCCCCGATTTTGCTGTATGCAACAGCATACAGTGAGGATGCTGAATCATGAGTCTGGCTTGGATTATCCAGACTTGAAACAGAAGAGTGTTACTTTTTTAAGTACTTCTATTTCCTGCTAGTAACATCTCTCATCTTGTCACAACCCTAGGGCTGATGCATCAGACTGCAACTGGGCACTTTTGATTATATAATTTTTATAGCATCATTCATTCAAGTGATCATTAAGTGACAGAATAGTCAAGAAATGTTACATCTAGACACATCTAATTAAGAAAAAGTTACCCCTACCTAGTTCACAAAAAAATAGGATCGATTGGGAGGAAAGAGCTATTTTTTATTTTCTCTCCTAAATAAACCCACATATATAAAACATACCAAAAAAAAAGGTTCATTAGAGGTTTCAAAAACAGAGGCAGTGTGGGTTTGTCACCCAGCAGGCCTGAGAGAACTAACACCAAGTAAATTTCTGATTAAGCCAAAACAAACTATAATCTTCAAGATACTCTACATCAATTGAAAGCCAGCACATAAAAACCTCAAACCCCCTAGTTCTCTAGAATTTTACATGGGGTACATAAAATCAAATTAAGAATTTCTTCTTCTTAGTGATGACAAGTCAGAAAACAAATAGAAAGAACAAAACAGAGGGAAAGAGGGAGCCTCCTCTACATCAACTTCCTCTACTTCCTACAGGAAGAACAACTCACTGAGTACTCAGTGGTCCTGGAAATCAAGCCATGCTTTTTTGTGTCTAAACACAGAGTTAGAGGTGAGGTTTCAAAGAAATAAAAATGAAAATATTAAGCCAGAATGGGATATCTTCATTTACCTTTTGATTGCTTTGAAAACTCCCTATCTCAGCTGTTATCTGGAGTAAGCAGAATGCAGGTATAACATGGCACTTGTGACCATAACCTCGGTTTCCCTCAGTAAAACAGTGCTAACACTGTCTCAAAGGAGTTCTGCAACAATCAAATGAGGAGTTCTATTTTAATAATGTTATAAATACTTTCAAACTTTGTTTCTTTTTTTAAAAGCCAGTAGTGCATTAAAAAAAAAAAAATTAAGCAGAAAATTAATTTTCCCAAATGTCTTCAGTAATTGGACAGAATTTCCAGCAAGCGCCAGATCTTTAGAATGAAAAAAATGTCTCCTGATTTTGGCATTATAATCCAAAAATTCTCATTAGCTTCTTCAATTCATTTAATATAATTTACCCCTCCCTACAAGTTTTTAGGTGATGGAAAAGATTAAAAATGATCCCATAACAGTCTGTTCAGTATTTTACATTCACTGACCTTTTATGTAATTTGATATGTTCCTTTGGATGTCTATTCCAAGTATGGTGGGTGAAAGCTTGATTTATAAACAGTGTATGCACACAGGATTTTTATGTACTTTGTTCACACCATCAGTTTTTTCTGTAGTCATTTACAGTCTATTTGCAATTCATTAAAGTACTTTTCTTTTTGTTAAAATTGCCTTTCTTTTTTTTATGTTTCCATACCAAAGTAGGTTTCTTTCGAGAAAGGAAAATCTTCAAATGCTGGTCTTGTGATAGCTGTTATGGGGTCCCTTGCTTGTACTTCACATTATGGATCTCACAGATGTAGTAGGAAAGGGGCAGATTTGCTTTGAAGGAGGTTTTTGATAAAAATCCAGCTCTTTCCTTACCTTTGTCTTCAATGATAAGTAATGGAGGACCATTCTCCCTCCTAAAATTCAAAGAAAATAACTTTGAAAGAGCAGATTCTTGGTTTTTCCTCCTGCTATCCATCAGGCAACACAGGGAAGCGAACCTAAGCGATGATCCCAAGTGCACAGTGCAGCTGAGGCAGAAATCTGATGTCGTTTCACCTGCTGTTGTGTATGTGATAGTGAAAGCCCTCTTGAGAGCAAGGCAGTTTTGCATGTGTTACACCAGGCTCTTGTAAACAGTGACAGAACCCTAATGACTTTTATTGGGAACTTTGGAAAGTATCTCCTTTGTATTTTTGATAATATTCAAGCTATGTAACTACTGAATCTCTTCTTCCCTCTGTAAATACCACTCCAACAGAAAATCATACACATTTCAGCAATGACAGATGCACAAGAAAACTCTGGCACAAACAGAAGAGGACAGAGCAGGCAGTGTATAACACGTATTTTATGCTCTTGGTCTCTCATACAACTCGATTCTGTTCTTCAAAGTGGAAATGACCTTTTAGTGGCTGTCATTCACTTTTTGCCTCCTATTTTCCATTTCACTCTGAGCTACATATATAAACCTTTTCTCATGCTTAGTTTATATTTTTGGTACAGCAGAAGGAGTTTTTCCCTTGCCCATAGTAAGACTTTAAGAACACTACAGTAGGCGAAGATTGAAAGAACCTAAAAATTTAAAGCTTCTACCATTTTCTGCGTAGTTATCAGCAGCTGGGTATGCAGCTTTTCCAGTGCACAAGAAATGGGAATTGTCATTGGTTGAGATGTGGAAGGAGACCTCTCTGAGGTACCTACAATTCTCGCAAGATCCCTAGGCTGGAATTTAGGACAGCTCAATCTCAAAGGAAAGAAGGCTCACCTAACCAGTTGGCCAGCCTTCAAGCGTGCTGGGGACGTAACTGATACATGTAACACTACAGTGTTTATGGGGACAGTTCCCAAAGTACTTACAGATGTAGCCATGGAACAGATTTGGATCTCTAAGATCAGAAACGTCTCAAAGAAGAACCACAGAAATTAGCCTCCACTGTGCCAGCAGGAAGCTGCTTCTTTTAAAGAGAATAGTTCAAATTCAAGGCACAGTATAAACAACTTCTTAGAAAACTCTGTTTTTCCTTCAAAACTTCCTCACAGCCTCCTAGCACCGAGTGTTTCTCTCCCCTCTGCCTCCTACCAACAGTATCAGAACTTCCAATAAACATTTTGTACCATTATAGTGAATTCAGTCAGTGCTACTCACTGGGATAAAGCAGGCAACGCTACAACCTTTTGCTGGAGTAACTATGTCTATTAGGAGTGTGAAGAAGAAAGAGATGATATATGGTAAACA
Organism: Strix uralensis; assembly: GCF_047716275.1. Classification (NCBI taxonomy): domain Eukaryota; kingdom Metazoa; phylum Chordata; class Aves; order Strigiformes; family Strigidae; genus Strix; species Strix uralensis. Next base: position 3,322,621 of record NC_133979.1, on the reverse strand, counting down.
GGTCTGTGCTGACAAAAGCCTTCACACAATACACAGACTGAAAGAAAATTAATACACTTACAAGTAACAAAGGCAATTCCTCCTCTGTCACTAGCACTTTGCTCCAGTTTAGTGCCATTCTCCTTCTGAGCTCATCTATACTGTGTCTTTCTGTGTTCGGTCCCAGCTACACGAAGTATAGATGTACTTTGCCCCAGACCATCACAACTACTGTCTTTCCCCTTACTTTGTATTTGGTTGGGTACAGGTATGCTCTACTCAGCCTGTTTAGTCACCCTTGTGCTATGAATCTGGGGTATTCTGTAGCCTGATTAAAGCTATAGCAATCATTTTGTTAAAATAAAAAAGCGAACAAATAAAAAGAGCAATACCACTGCTATACATCTGTATTTCTGTGTAGCTGTCCTTTAACAAAAGTAATATATTTATCAGTGCCACATATTTGGAGGGATAAAAAGACAGTCTGGTTTCTTCAGGCATGTCTTACCTTTGTCCAAAAAAATCCAGATCCCTCCAAATATTTCTATCTTCTTCTAAAGATTCTAAATACTGATTTTTCTCTCAATTTCTGTATCTGCTTGTGCTTAGTGAGGAGGATGTACTGGATGAGGTAGTAAACTAAGGCTGGTGACTAAATGCCAGACATCCAGGGGGACTCAGGTAATGTGGTATCATTAGCTATCCAATAATCAAAAGAGAAGGCAGCTTTTAAGAATTTATATATGACCCAATTTTCTGTTTCTCTGCTACCTGTACACACGTCATAATTTTCCTTGAGCATAAAACCTCCTGTATGAAAACGTTTGCTGGCAGGAAATCTCTTTTTGTTGTTGGTTACCTGCTTTGTTACTCCAAACTGAGGGATTTCAGAGAAAAAGAATGGGTTTTTCCCTCTCCCTAGCATAGCAGCTAATGCAATGTTTCACTGGTTTGTGAAAGGCTTTTTCTCTATCTGTGGGGAGTATTATTTCTGATCCCCAATGTAGCAGTTAATAAAGTCTCAATAGTCTTTCCACCATTTCCCTCAGCACCCGTTTGCAGTCCTAAAACTCCACTGCTCCTGTCACTCTCCAGCCTCTCCAATCTTCTCTGCCAAATGATGTTTTCCTTAGCAGGAACTTCCAATGTAGCCCCAATTGTTTCTGTTTTATTGAGGGATTCCTCCTGAGTGGATTTTTCGATAGCATTTTTAACCACACCAGCAGCCACGCTCCTCTAAAGCAAAATTATCTACAGCTTCCCAAGATTTAATAGCAGTAAAGTTTTTAATGCTATCTTACTGAAGTCCCCTGAGCCTGCAATAGGTTCCTTCTCTTAATATTCCATTATGTCTGACATGCTCTTGCCATCCATGGAGAGAGATTGGATCTTGTACTCCAAGCTTCCAGACTATCACATTTCCTCCCTTTTCTAAAACATATCCTGCTCTTTCCTGGAGGTCATTCTGCCTCTTCTCAGAATGAAGCTTGCACATAAACTGGCACACCATACAGAACAAGATTAGCTGACAAATCCAAGTTTGAATAATTTTAATTTTTTAGCAAAGGCAAGTATTTTTAGAACATGCTTTAACTTTGGGTTCGACTGTTTTCCTTCTCTCTAACAGTTACAAAAGCCGTTTCAGAATGAGATGTTTCTCAGTAGCACATGCAGATCGCAACATGATGATCCTGATCTGCTTGTCCAGATGCAAATCAGACCCCACCGGCCAGCACCGAAATCAGCAGTGCAGGGGACACACGGTGGCACTTGCATGCATTATGTGACAAAATTAATACCTTAGGAAAAAGGGAAAGGCTCCACGTGACCATGAAAGCATGAGGTTAATCCTCAGCAGATCGGAATTCAAATCCTAGCTGTGTTAAAACCAGGCAGTGATGGGTCTCCCAGTCACGCAGGTTTAAAAGGAGGGAGTAAACTGCTGTCTGCACAAGCCCAATTTGGGGTAAACAAAGCCTCGGCTGAGAGGAACATGCGCTATGGCGAGGTGTTCTAATAACCACAGTGACCTTGGGGACAACGGGGGTAGAGACTTGTGTTGAGAGTTTTATCAGCTGGTTTCCATGAATTCTGCAGGTAGTAATGTCAGAATACTAATATTTGAGATTCTTGAGTAAGAAGCAGGTAGTGCTATTAAGTGCTGTACTTTTACTCTCTCTCCAAATGATAAATAAATAATATAGTATATAAATAATATATACATTTAGATATCTGTAAGTAATCAGCAATTTAGAGTTATAATCTGCCACATTTCCACAATCTTGCCACTTCGTCATTTTTGGTTATATATTTATTTTCAAAGCTGAGTTAAAATCAAATGTTTGGACACATTCATTCCACACATAAGGCAGCTTTTACTAATCCCAGTTCTGAATTTTGATGGTTAAAAATCAGATGTCTATCTTGCTGTTGGGCCTGCTGATGAAAGGATCATCACCTGAACCAATAATTGTTATCTTTGCAAACCTCAGCACTTACACTGCTTGAACAGTGACAAAAGGTATAAATCACCCCCAAGGCTCCTAATTACTACCATTAGCGGTTGGTTTGTTATCCCGTATGTGAAACACTGATGCCACATTGTGAGGACAATAGCAAGGGTCTGGCTTGCAGCCAAGCCTTGCCTGCACTTAGCATACCTATATGCTATATGCTAAGTGCGAAGCCGAACTGAGCCTCCAGAGAGCCAGATTTTGGGGATGCAGCTCTGAAACTTCCATAAACTTAACATGTTCATATTATTTGCTTTTTCCGTTTACTGACATCACAAGACGTGATGCTAACTAACTGCCAACACTAATTATGACATCCAAAAATACCAGTGTTTTCACAAAACACAGCATCTCTGCATAAGCACATAAGGATGGTTAAACCATCAACAGTTGCCAAGTAATATTCACTGTATGTATTTATGTATTATCGTTATCATCTCTATTATTCCAGCATGGCAGACACCAACTGTTAATACTATGCTGTAATTTCTGTCATGTTCTCTAATGTCTGGAAGGTGTATTTATTTGTTTAGCCTCCGAATAGAATCCCTAGAACTCATAAATTAAGAGTTGGTTGGCGAAGAAAATACTAGGGCAGCTGGGAATTAGCTGTGTTCATGGAGAAAAAAATGTGTTATGGTAAACTACCACATATACAGCTACTGCAGTGCATATATGTACTTCTGGTGGATGTATTTACATTTTACTCTGCTCAGCACAGTCTGTTTTCTCTCTGTTAGACTCTAATGCAATTTCACCACTGGTAACAATGAGAAGAGATTAAGTGTTTATCTCCTCTAGTATATATAACATCGTGGCAAAAACACTGCATTGGCAGTGCTTTACCTGTGCCGTTGCTTTCACAATTAGAATTGCAGGAGCATTAGCAAGGCAGGGAAAGCTGGTGTGAAGAGCACTAGATTTACTAGGGAGTCTATGCATGGAGTAGCTGAACGATTTAGATGGGTGTACCTCATTTGTGAGCATTCAAACAATCCTAAAAGGAGGAAGTAAAACCAAACCCCCAGCTATCAATGTATTGTGAAGGAAAAGACAAATATATACGATAACTGCCGAAGCAGATTGATCAAAAGTTTATGCATCTTGCTTTAAAATTTAAGAAAAGTACTTTAAAATGCTGCTCTACCACACCTTGTCTGCAGAAGAGGACTGCTGACTGTGCGGTTTTAGAGTAAAGATGGAGCGCAATCTGTATGCAAATGAAATGTTAATATGGCATATAAAAGTAAAATTCAATAAAACAAGTTTGCACTGAGCACTGAGATCACAGAAATTTGGCCATTCTTTGACTTTGTCTCCTCAATGGATTTTTGCTGAATCAGTTTTCCACACCTTTGTAATCTCCTGCACAGTTTATATATGTTGTGTGATTTAGCAAATAAAACTAAACAGCATCTTTACTGCTAATGATGTGAGATATAGGCTTTTACTTGTGTCCACTGCCATTTAATGACCTAAATATCTCCAACACTTTTGATAGCCAGGTTAAAAGCCATATTGATCTCCCTGAAATTTCTGTTGCTTGCATTGCAAAGAGCTTCACTAAAAAGCAGTGACTCAGCCAGGCAGAACACAGGGCACTTGTTACCACGTCTAAGGATGGGATACTGTAGTAAAGAAATCATAAGAGTAAGAAATTTTGGACTCAAGCATTTGTTGACAACCTCTCTGTGATTTTCAGTAACAGCTGGAATGGTCTGCTGGTAAAATTCAACACCATTTAGAGAGCCAACAAAGTGCTTAAGGAAAATCAGGAGTTGTCCCTATTTGGAAGAAACTGAAATTCAGATCTAACAGAAGAATTCTACAGGTTAAACAAAAACATAGGTTAACGATGATATTGCCCTCAATATTCCTATTTGTAATACAACATTTTGCTAATCAAACACATGTTAATCTTCACAAAATCACAGAATCATTTAGGTTGGAAAAGATCTTTAAGATCACAGCACTTTACAAACATGAATTAGTGACTCATTAGTTACAGAAGTGAGATTTTAACCCCCGTATCACCAAGTAAGAATCTAAAAATCCTAGAGAGTAAAAGGCCCAAAAATTCTAACTTAGGTGACTCACATTCAATACCAAGTGGGTATTTATGATTCCAGTCTCTCAGATTTGTTTATTTGGCAAAAGACCCTTAGAGACAGACAAGTCTTAATTGTTCTCCTTTTGGAAAAACACACCCCGATCCAGAAGGGGAACTGAAACATTAGGCACTGCTCACGACAGGATTTATTAACCCAGCAGAGTATGTCACCACCCTAGACTTAGTTTTACACTCTTCCCAGACTCACCACAAAAAAATCACTCTTCTTATGTCTCTTGCTTACACACACAGAGCTTTCTCCACTCTCACATGCTCCAGAAGTGCTGTTAATTCCAAGTGTCAAGTCTTCTCTAATATGCATAGTGAATGTTCTGCCTCAGGAGCTGTCCTGATGGCTCATCCTCACATTCAGACTCAACTTACACCTTGACCAGTCTGCCCTGTACCAGCCAAACAAGTCAGGAGCCCACTGAGTCCCATCATGCTGTCTTTTCTGTGTGCACGCTGTTTGGACTATTCTCTCTTGTTTGCATCATGCCCACACCAAGGCTGATAACACAATTTTCCAGCAGATGTCCCCAACTAATTTTTGTTACATTATGCACAGTTAGCAAACCAACGTATTTTACACCTTTCATACTGGGTAATCATCACTGTGACATCTAAGTGCTGCGTTGCATCTCTTGAATTCCACAGTACGTATATATTGAAGATCTATTTATCTCAAATCGCATGACATCTGGGTTTTTCTGGCCAACATTTTGCCAGAGAGACTTTCCAGGCCCTTGGGGGTATATTGGTGTGCTTTCGCCTACTCTTGTCTTACTTGCACAGTGCCTAAACTATACAATGGCTATATATATTGTATTGTATAAAACTATGGATTTGTCTCAGAGACTACGCTACTAAGTTTTTCATATAATTGTTTAAACTAAAATGACTAAGTTTTGTTACTATAACTGCTAAAAATTCTTAATTCCATTTTAAAGCAGCTGGGTGAAACAGAAGAGTCAACATTTAGAGAAACTGGCCTTCTTTAGGATTTATATAATGAATAAACATTTATTTTACCCATAGACTTAAAAAACCCTGACTTACTCCATCCAGTCGGCATTCCTAATTTCTAAGGCTCTGTCTTTGAAGCAGTACTTACTTCAATAGTTCAGAAACCCAGGGCTGTTTTCACGGAAGTGGCGTTTCTTCATGTGTCCATGTTTTGTGTGTGTTTGAGATTATGCCTGCAAAAATCTCTACTCTCCTCACATTCACTTCAGAAAGGGCTGTTGAATCAAACTCTGTGCTTCAGAATCCAAGATTTGCAATTATTATTACTTTGTTGTACATCTGTACTTCAAAACTCTGCTTTTGCTACAAGGGCGTACCAATGCTTGGTCCCGGAGGCACAGATGGAAAAAGTCCATGTGGCAGAATATTGCACAGAGCATCTGGGGTGAAGAACACAAGCAAGCAGGGAAGGTGAGGCTATGAGCTAAGATGGAAAGAGTTCAGCAGAAAAATGGATAGCTGAACTCTTCGCTTGGCAAACCAGTATGAAACAGTAATGACTTGCAGGCATTGCAGAACAGATGATCTTTAAAGATTTAAAAGAGGATATGTTCTTTTCTTTAAAAGAGAAATAGTGACTTTTCAGACTTGAAAAAATCCTTAAACATTCACTTGCAGTTTGTATTCAGAAATGATAACTCCAGAAAAATTCCCCTTTCTACTGCTAGTGACCTATCGAAGTTTGCAATTATCTGGCATCTCTTCTAAGGTATTATAATAAAAATAATAACAACAAGAGTGGTTTTTCTATCAGCATAAATATTTATAGTTACATTTTAATAATATTCATGCCATTTTCATAATAGAAAATAACCTAATGATCTGGCAGGTTATGCTAGTCCAGGGGTTACTTATTTGCAGATCAAGAAGAATTTTCTTACAGACTGGGAAATATAAATTGGAGTGATCTTTATTTCAGTAGCTCTGCCTCAAATGAGATGTTGCCTTTAATCACCCCACAAGGCAAAAGATTTCTTCCTACATGAATGAGGAATGTGAGGATTCTCCTCTGTTTACATTGCTGAAAACAATGTTTTTCTTCTAAAGGCAGGGACAACCTTGCTCTTCTATCATACCCCTTATGGTTGACAGAACCCCCTGGTTTCTGACACGGCTGCGGGACAAGCGTGCACACTGAATACCTCCAGAGCTGAAACTGCCAGCTGCCACTGCATGAGCTGTAGCCTCACCCGTGTTGGCTGAACACTACAGTTTGAACAAAAGACAGTCTAACAGCCAGTCCCAAGAAAGCCAAATGGATATATTTGGCCCGTGTCTTGTTAGTCTCCCTTTTTTTAGTTAATGATTTAAAGCCCTTCTCACTCATCCCCTCAGTTTTGCCAGCTGTTCCTAAACCACTCCACTGCAGCACTTGCTGACTCACCCCACAAGACCCAGAGGATGAACACATGTTTTCAAAGAGAATTATTCTTCTCAGCGTTTATGCGGACCCGAATCTCAACCCACTGTCTGTGTGAATGACCTTGGCTTTGCACAAGCAGCTCGGCTGTCAGGCGCTCGCCTCTCCAGGAGCAGCACGTCAGCTACATGGCACAGCTGGTGCCTACCTGGGGCACAAGAGCCCCGGGTGAGACCGTGGCAGGGCCAGGGACACACAGGCTCACCCGCTCTCCTGGCCACTGGCCAAAGTTGAACACGTCGGCTACGATTCAGCAACAGAGGTTCAGTCCTGGAGCTCCTGAACTGTTTGAGGCTTTTTCTCACACCATGAAGATGAACCCCAAAGACTATTAGAGTCTTGCTGGGGAGCATGCATTATTCTACACGTTTTCTATCATACCTAGTTGTTGTTCGGAAAAGAGAACTGCGATGAAATACCTCATGCAGCATCAAGGGTGATTGAGACCTATCAATAACAGCACTATTGCACCGAACACTTTGGTCAGTAGAGAAAGAAGTAGTTATGGCTGGTTGTGCAATGAATATCAGGTGTTTGGTAATTGTGTTCAACCTGGAGTGCAGAAACAGCAGCTGCATACCATTTAAATAAAGTGCTTTAAAGCTAACACTTGGATTTATTCCAGCAAATACTGGATATTTAGTAACAGCTGATAACAAAACATCATTTCCTATGCTATGACTAGTCTTTAAGCATCAGTAAAAATGTACTTAATCAATTTTTATTAAATTACTGTGCAATCACCATGGCAGTTTAAGGCTATGCCTATGTATATTAGACATTTTATCAGATAATTATTATGTTCCCTTAACTTCTGAGCATTACTTGATATTTTATATCTACACAACTGGTATCTTTAAATAGATATTTTATTATATCTGGACTAGCACAGTAACTGTGACTGCATTGTCTTTAAAAGGCAGATGATACTTTTTAATTGTCTATGCTGTGCCTTTTGGTGTAGGTCTTCATAAAACAGCAAAAGCTCTCAGCAATAAGCAGCACAGCAGCTCCAGAGCCATACTCTGCAGCTGGTCATCCTCCTCCTGACCACTAGCACCACATGAACAGCTGAAGACGACACGGTCTGGACAGGGTTCCCTGGGATGCCCTACAGCCCCAACACGCTCAGCTCAATTGGGCTGGCACATGGCTTGTCCAGGAAGGAAAAATCGGCTTCGATCCATCTTTGCCTGCTGCTTGGCCTCACGCTTACGGGCAACGATTCCCAACCTTCATGATACAGTCTGCCTCTTCACAGCACTTTGCAACCTTAAAGACTTAAATATGGTCTTTTTCCGTGCTATTGTATAAGGTATGTATCATAGCCATGCTGACATATCTCAGTAGGCCTTCTGATAGCACCTGGTGATGCAGCACTAGCACCCTCTCTTTATTCCTGTGGTACAAGCCTGCCTTGTTGATGAATGTGAAGACAAGCAATTTTGCCATGAAGTAATCGTGACCCAAGTCTTTCATCCCCCATGGTTCCACTGGGCTTTGAATATGGCTTTTAAGGTACCGATACAAACATTAATTTTGCATTACTTCATAAATTGGCATGGCACAGTTGCTCTCTCCACTTAAGGAGTTGGGAAACCCTGACCTTTCTCTACCTCTACTGCTTGCTTCTGCTGTGATCTTGTACAAGTCCCTTAATTTCTTTATATCTTAATGTGTACACCTTAAAAAAGTAAAATAATGAAGCACATGTGTTATTGAAATTTTTGCCTGCAAATGCCATGTCTATTTATGCACAGGACTATGTATAAGAAAGTAGTATGCACTTCCTTTGTGTGCCCCTACCCACTGGTAGATGTTTTTTTATGTTTGATGTTCTGATGTGAAATGTAACCATTTTACATTATTATGAGTTTAAATGTCTGTTGTCAGGACCTATTTATAATTACTGAACTGTTTCCTATGAGTATCCTTAGCAACTAATTTCAAGATCAGAATAAATAGAAAATAAACTTATGCTGGGCTATGTAGACATTTATCAAATCAAATTATTACAGAAAATTAATCTTTCTATAGTGGTCTATCAAGTCACGAGAAACCAAGTGCATTCTAAATGCATGAATCTCAATGGTAGGGGAAAAAAAAAGCCAACAAAAACCCACAACCACCCACAACCGTACACATTGGCCCTAGGAAAAAAACTAAACACGAACTATTTCCTTCTTTTTCCTCTTACCGTCTCACTAGACCCTCACTGTGAATATCTTTAGCAAACAAACTGATTGGATAGGCAAATATTTGCTCAGTTTTCTGGGTAAGTCTGGTCTCAATTTTTTCAGTTGCTGTCTGTTCAGTCATTGCCTTTTTAAAAGTAGGCTTTTTTGAGAGACTTTAAAACATGATCTTAAATTTATGCGGATCACCAGAATACAAGGCAGAGGCTTTGAGTACTCTTAGAGGGAAGAATTTGCCCATTATTAATTGAGATAATTTAATGACATTCAGGGTGCTTTAGCCTATCTGCATATACTTTTTTTTTAATCTCAAGGGGTTTTTTTGGAACTATGTCAGCTAGAATACTAAGGGCCAAACTTGATAGGAGATTTTGATGCTTTTGCAGTCAAGTCATTGTAAATAAGGTCAGAATGTGGCCCCAGAAGCATCAAGAGACTTTCCAGTCTGCCCTTGGCACCAGCTAAGACCGCTCATACATCTGTTGCTCTCCTCCCTTGGAACCCTAATCCTTTCATTTCCAGATATCCATGCACAGAGCGTGCCGCCTCCCAGCAGGTGATGGCATGGCTCTCTTCAGAGACAGTCCACGCTGTGCATCCAGCGGCTCAGCAGCAGAGCAGCCCATGAGCCTGCCACACCTGAGGGAAGCACTCCCGTGATGCCCTCCAGCTCAGCACCCAAGGCCCCACCAGGCACAGGCTCCCCTTCTCCTGCACTCCAACAGGCACATTCCTGGAGCCACATATTTATTTAATGTTAATGTCTTGACATCCATAATGTGCTAAGCTGGGAAAGTAATTAAAGTTAATTTTGGCTTGGGGAAGGATGAGAAAAGGTGGGGGGAGCATCCTCACTGTAAATTCTTATTCATATTTCTTTCCTGTTTTGTGATTCTCAATTGGAGTTTTCTAATAACAGATCATTTCTTTTTGTCTAACTTTAATCTGGCCCTGCTTGACAAGCACCATCCTTTTCATTGAAGGGTAAGACCACTTAAAGAAAGGCCAATAAGCCCTTGCACTGCTCAGCTGACTAGGGTGATTTGTCACCCTGTGCAGTGGTGGTCACACCAATGGATTTATCTCAAGGTAAATGGAGATGCTGAGACCTGGGACCTGGAGCTTTGATTAAGGCCCCCTTTTTGTAGTGTTGATAGATGTTGCTTGTGTTTATCTATTTGAAATGCCACTAAATCTGTGAATACAATGGAAAAAGAGAGTAGTTTGCAGCTGAAAACATATTAGTGATTTATGTTTCACTAAGAAGCACAATAAAGAGACAGAGGCTATTAAGAGGAGCTATTTTCATGAGAAATAGTTCTGCTTTAAAACATTATCAACCACACCTTGATAAAGACCTACATGCATGCATAATCGTGTTTACTTATCCCTTTAGTTGAGTGCAATATACATTTGGAATGCACAGCCCCAAATTATTAATAAGCCAGTAGACGCTTTGCCATGCAAATGCATAAGAATAGGATACTTTGCATGTTAATTGTCTTTCAGAGAAAAAGCAAGCGTAATGCACTGACCCGCGACTTCAGATGGACTCCACATCCCTTAAAACAGCTTCAGATCCTACTGACCATTATTGCCAGCATTTATTCACAACATTTTAGTAGAAATAACCAGTGGGGTGACACAAAAGGATTATAATGCATCGATATAACTTATAACATGAATCAATGTCAACAAGACGCACCCATTTAAATGAATAGGGTCAGATGAGAATGCTGTATCACCCTGACTCGTGTGACAGTTACAAATGCATAACCTAGTATGCATAATAGGAGTGTACAAACCAGTAGAGATTTGTAAACTTGGTTCATTTCAAGCAGAACTGACCCACAGGAATGGAAAAAGGAAAAGCCAACTGAGCTGTCTAGAAATAAGTGATTCTGTAGTTTGTTGTTTAACTAAAGGCATAATGAGGTCTCATTTTCTCAAGCTTGAATAGAGAACATGGACCTAAAACACTATTAGGTAACCAAGCTGCTATTTATCTACAATGTTCAATTAAAAGAAAAAGATAACACATTCGCTTCCAAACACATTTCTGTTTACAAATGCAAAATAAAGCTTCACTGGTCTGCCTCGTATATGCAAATATATAGGCACACTGCAATTACATGTTTGGAATTAACTGTGCTGTGTTATGATTTATTGAAATGTTCTGAGGATTCCTCTTCAGCACTAATGAACAGCGGGGAGGGGGGGGGGGGGGGGAGGCTGTATAATGTGTGTGCACCTGGAGCATGAAAACTAGTACAGTAAGTTATGTACCTGTAGGGTGATACTCTGTCTATGGCTTGGCACTGCAGTGTACTGACAGTCTAGCAAAGCTCTTAAATCTGGACAACACCTGCACCTCATTTGCTTTACAGAAGCGCCATGACCTGACTGCTGATGGTGAGCCCTCCCTTTCATCCTTAGGATTATGACAAGTTATTAATTGCCACCATTAGCTGCAGCAGCCTGCTTGAGATCTCTGCTGCTCTCTGGAGGTGAGAAACTATGTGCATGTGAATGCAGAGAGAAAAGACGTGAAGCATTGGGGCAAACAGAGCAACAATCTGCCCAAAAGGGATTGTGAGATTGTGAATAATTTATTAGAAAACATTTTTCTTTGTCCTTCCCACAGACCCACAAATCCTCCCTAAGCGCTCTTTACCAGCCTTGCAGATAATGTACTTACACATCTCAGAGCTTGCTAAATAGACTGAACAGGCCACAGAGTTCACTCTTAACACTGCTTCTTCAGAGTGCCTTACACAGATGAAACACTCTCTCCTTTCCTGGAAGTTCTTTCCATGGAATTTTTTGTGATTAGGTAGAAAAGTGAATATAAAATGACAGATGAATGCTTGGAAAACATTTTGTTTTCCTTTTGTTTGTAGCTATGCACTGAATTTGTCAGTTCCCAGCTACACCAGACCAAATTCCAGCATGGATTCACACCTCATTTCACCCTTCTGCATGCACTTGCTTGAAGGTGCTCAGCCTGTCTCATTAACATTTTCAGACACCAAACGTCATATGTCACCACCTAATAACAAAGGTTGCGATTGAATCTGGGATTACAGCGAAAAGCAAGTTCATAATAGGGTAGAGAGAGAAGTGCCAACTTGAGTAATTTAATGTACAGCCACTAGCACACTGTGGGTAAATTTGGGTGTAAGTAAAAGATCCCAGTTTTCGGAGGGGACAGGAGTGGGAGATGGTAAGGATGAAATATGAACTGATGTCAGCAAAAATAGCTTTGAGGAAGCTGTTCTGCTTTGGACCACCTGAAGACTGTCTTGAGACACACTCCAGGACCTTGGTCTGTGGATGAGGAGAGAGTGTTAGAAATCAGCGATCGTCTGTGCATCCAGGGCTCCCCTCCACAGAAATGCCGAGAAGAGAGTAAGGGAGAAAAGAAGGGACTGAGGTATGTCTTGGTCTCATCCAGGTCAGGAGTTAGGATGTGGCCAGTGACTGCTCCCAGACTAGAAACCCAGAAGGACTTCAGGAACACAGACGTAGTCCAGTGGTGTCAAAGAGAGAACCTGAACTGTCAGAGGACCCAAGGACCACTTCCCTGTATTTTAGCAATCCATTCACAGTATTTACAAGACATCCAATACCATCATGTTCAATCTCTAATAGAATAAAAATATTCCATATTTTAAGAGAATATATTTTAAATAAAATCTATAATTTTTGCTGTCTGTCCAAACTTTTCAGTTCCTCTGCCTAGTCATCCTAAATGAAGTGTCTCAGTGCTTGCATTTATGTGTGGAAATAAATTACATTTGGAACTTGCACACCTAAAGTACCACTCCTCATTTGGCTGGGTAAGAAAGGATGCAGAATGCTTTTATAGGCCATATGTAGATAGAACATACTTATAATTTGGACTAAAAATAAGAACTACCACTGAGTCCATCAGAGTCCTCTCCAAGAACTATAGAGGCCAAACATTTTATATTTAGCATGCAATCCTGTAATGGCGTACAGTGTTCTTCTATTTGTTATCAGATAAACTTAAGTTTAAAAGTATCTTCTCAGGTTCCTTTATATATTTATCTATACATCAGTATCAAGAGCAACACAAGATTTCATACCTCCACGTACCTTTCATACTTCCACATGAAAGCAAAATCAATGTGGAGGTACCATTTATACAGATTATAAATTATTACTAATAATAGTACTAAAATATATGCTAAGCCTGAGTTTACAGAAAAGCCTGCTGAAACTTTACATCAAAGTAACTCAACTTTGTGAATTGTCTGGGCCAGTTCCCATGACTTCTTCTGTGGGACACTCTCACATGAATAAACAATGTTACAACCTAAAGTGTCACAGGGACAGTCTTAGGTGCTGGTCATGCACTGCAGCCACGCTACCTTAGGTGGAACACCAACCCCCTCCACGTGCTTACCTTCACATCTGCTTTGAGGAGTATGAGAAAGTCTTCAGTTTGAGCCCTGGAATGGGAAAATGCTGTCAAGGTAGAGAGGTTCAGGACAGATTCCCAAGAGACTGGAGAGGGACTGAATTCAACGCCTTCAGCAAATGCTCAAGCACGTAATGCTCAAGTTTTCCATTGTCACATAATGCACAACTTTTTAAAAGAGTGAAATTCCTCTTCTTTCAAAGAATACGTGTAGGCTTCTACCATTAGGGGATGATCTGGGGCTTTGAACCTTACCTGGAAAGAAGCACTTTCTTCAAGCCTAGACCCTGGCAGATACTGTTACTTACTGGTTTGCTCAGTTCCCCAAAGTCCCTCACTTTTGATCAGTCTTTCACAGTACTAACACACTGAACATAAAACTCAGCTTTTCAGCTCTAGCTTGGCCCTCTACCTTTGCCCAGATGCATAAAACACAGCTGGTTTTGTGCCTCACTTGGAGTCAGCAGACCTTTGATCCATCAGGCCTAACCTCCTTCCTGCCCATCTCCTCTTCCTCCTAAGCCTTAAAGCATGCATCACACCATGCACTTGTCTTTTGCAACATGGAGGAATGGTAACACTACAATTTCTTCATCATTTTTACATTAAAAATTACTATAAAATAGTGTGTTATAATTCAAACATAACTTATAAATGAGTTACAAGAGTATACAGAAATGGAGAAGTTGTTTTCTCAGTGTACTACAAATCTACTCTTAACTGGCCTTCTGTTATATAGCAAGTTTAAAGTCCACCTATAAAATTACTGTAAATGTTTTGAGTCCTTCCTTTGTCTAAGAGACAGAGTTTAGATTAGATCTGACAGTTCCAGACTAAATGAGAGACTGGGTTTTCACATTTAAACTCAGAGGCTTTCATTCCTAAGTAGTTTAAAAGCAACTACTGTATGTTGTCTGTAAACACACAGATACAATGGAATAATCAGAGAAAGGATTATCAAGTATGAAACGTTATCACAGTTGGAGAAGAATATTTGTTTCTTAATAAAGATACTGACAGAGACATTTTCTGTTGACTGTATATATTTAGATGAGGCCTGAAGCCTTTGGCATCTAACTGCTTTAAAATCACATCATTAATTCAAGTAATTATTTATCACAGATAAACAAGCAAGGAGCGTTCATCCAAATAAAGTAACGGTGTTAAGTCTCCTTAAAGACCAGCAGACCTTCAGGCTTCTGTGCCATTTCAAGTGAAACCCTATGAGATACCGGGAGCTGAGAGAAGTCTGGCATGGCAGAAATTCAAATGAAAGAGCAGACTGGTGCCGGCAGAGAGCTGACACTCCCCAACACCAACATAACACAGCGCTGTGCCACACAGAAATTTCTGAAATAGTCATAAAAAAAGCTAACTCATCTATGGTACATGTGCTTGCTGCTCCTTTGGCCAACGCACCAGTTCCTGAGAAAGCTTGGACCATGTCTCTCTCTTCAGGTGTCTTGTGAAGAGAATTGTGGGGAGTTTTGTACTGACCAAGGCTGTGTTTCAGTTCTAACTGCACGACAGAAACCCTTCTTGCTAAGGGTGTTTTATACAGCTGAGTGCAGTACCTTGAGAAGTATAAAGTGTATAATCTCCTGAAGTATTATGTTGAGGTTCAGGTTAGTGATATAGCACTGGTGAATTTTGGGGATACCTCTCTGACAGCTTAAGAGATAATTAAAGTCTTCTTGTGGTATTGCTGATCCTTTCAGGGTTTCTGAGGTCAATAGGCTAATATTTAGAATGCACTATACTTGCTGCGGTATACAGCATGACATGAAATATACTGGTCTTGACCTAAATCTTGTTAGACTACATAGAAAAACTCCCAGTGAATTCAAGTAACCTCTGTTACTCACATGTTATTCTTCAGTTTCAGGTGCTTGATTTTGCAACTCAAACAACGCTCTGCTAACACTGTTTTCTTATGGAGCACATAAAAATGCACCTTTCCTTACACTCACCGTCCTTTGATATAACCATTAAAATATTTTCAATAGAAAAATAAATTATGTCAATTTTAACAAGCCAGAATGTTATGGTGTCCAATATGGACGATTAACATTTTACCAGCTTCATCTGCCTAACATAAAACTTTGTTCTCTTCTGCTCCCCCAAACTGCTCAGTAATACAGCCATTAATTTTAGTTCTTAATTGCAACTGATAGTAGTTACGGAAAAACAGTTAATATAACTGGATAGCACTGCATCAGCCCTGTACTCCTGACTGGGAGCCTGCTGGGACAAGAACCAGTATGCTAGAGAACTAGGCTATTCCACAGTGATGCCAGCAATCAGGATTTATCTAGATGTCATGACAAGTGCAGAAATACAAATACAGATACAGGTAGGGGTATATGTGCACATAGCAGTGAGCAGCATCCTGCTCTACGTCATTTTGCAGTGCTCAGAAAGGGATTAGCAAGTTTGGAATTTTAGTTTGTCTCAGGGCTCCAGAAGAGCAGAATGAGAAAAGGGAAAAGCCAGTCTGAGATCTACCAGAGAGAGGCAAATTTATGAACAATAAAAATCTCCTTTTTGTCAAGGCTAGGAATCCAAAGCTCACATCTAACCCACAACTGGGCTTTTTCAATGCCTGTTTGAGAACCAAACCTGTCTCTGATGGAGGCACCATGTTAGAGCTGACAAAGTGAGAGGCAAAGGGTTAAGCTGTGGAGCAAGCTGTGTACACACTCAAGGTATGTTTGTTTCTGTAGGAATGAATAGAGTCACTGTGAGGAGCAGAGTGTTATTTTAACACCTATTCTCTCTTTGGCTCTGTGGCCAGTTCACATGTAACTGAGTGTTTCCATGGAGGAGCGAATCCATCTGTGTTTTCTCACCTGCAGGTGTTGGGGTTTTAATTAAAAGCTCTAACTAATATGTTGCTATTTTGTGAAGGGATGTGAATTATAGCAAAGGCAAATTATGAATGATAATGAGAGACAGAATAACTCACCTGGAATCATTTTGTGTGCTTTTTTTCCCCTTCTAACATAGGAGAATGTACTTTAATGAAATAATCAAAGATGAATACTAATTTACTCTCATGCCCTCTTTGTATGTGCAAGCAAGACAGGTATAGTTTCATTTGCACGGGGGATTAGCATCAGTTTATTAAGCACAACCACTTAAAGAGCTTGATTATTACTAAAAACCTTAAGATGAATTAAGGAAACTACAAAGAGCTTAAACAACCGTGCTTTCCAAATTGACACACGTACCAAATTCATTTACCATTTGCAATAATTTGTCATATGAGCTGCTGCACTGTGTATCTACAGACACACAGCTGAGTTTCACAGCCCATACTGGACCATCCCTGCTCTCCAAATCTCTGGACAGTTTGGATCCTTTCTGTTTATTAGTATTAGAAAGTAGGATTGAACATGATGATCCCACTTTGATGCAAACATTAGGACTGGAAGTGAAGTATGCTTTATATCTGGGAATCTCATTTTCAGAACAGAACACAAATAACTCTATAATGTCTTACCAGAACAGTCCTACCTTTCTCGCCATGTATCTGACATGATGGGTAGGGAAGGATCCTTTTAGAAAACTTCTGTAAAGTCAGTCATCCAAAATCTCCTTTAATTACCATTAGGACATCTCTTTATTGCAATACTCTGCCCTGGATTCTTGCTTCTCCAGATCCCACCATCTCACAAGGGGTAACAGCCAAGAGAGGCAAGCAAACACAGTGCCAGGCTGCCCTTGGTGCTCGCTGAGAAAGCCAGTGGAAAGAATGGTAAATAAAACTGACCCAAGGAGGCTAACAGAGCCTGGGTCAATATCAGAGGCATTAAAGAGCCATAATATATGGTGCAAGCTACAACACAATTCCAGAAAGACATAAGTCTCTCACTCCCTATCAAAATACACAGTATAGATATGTCTCATGCCTATAAAAATTACAGAAAAATAAACTTGCCCTTCAAGGTGAAATAATGACAGAAAAGAAGGTGATGAAATGATGGAAAAGGGAGAAAGACAGGCAATGGTTGGAGAAAAAATTAAAAAAAAAAAAAAAGAAGAGCCAGCAGGGACTTATAAGTGAGAAATAGTTGGTCATCAGGTGAAAGTGGATAACTAGGCACTGAGGTAACAGGGAGAAAATGGGGGGAAAATAAAAGGAATAAGAGAGAGGCAAAAACAACAGGGAAGACGACAGAGGAAAGAGAGATGGAAGAAGCCTGATGCCAGAAAAAGCAGTTGTTAATTACAGTTAGGTGGATTTGCTGTAGCCAGTAACGTAACCTACTCTATTCTATTAATCATTAGTATCTGGGTGCCTCCAATAGCACATGAAGTATGTGTTATTTGTCCTCTGGTCATTTCTCTGGGGAAAGATGTGTGTTCAGTGGGTATGGATAGATTCCTTTTCTTCTTTCTTAATATACATGTTGTTGTGTTTTCAGTTTAGAGATGGCAAGGTCAAAGAAATTCTCCTTCCCTTGCACAAATGTGTCTTTGAGGCATCAGGGAATTCAGGAGTGAGAGAAGAATCAAACAGAGCTTGCAAAAGGAAAGAGATCTTTAAATGTGGGTTTTTTTCTTTGCCAGTTCCTTAGGGTATTTTTTGTTCAGACTTTTGGGATCATCTCACCTAAGAAAAATAAGACTGAAACTGCTACCACTGGCCTTTTTTTCCTTCTTCTCCCTGCTGCTTTCATTTCACCTGGAAGAGGTACACACATCAGACAGAGCTCAGCTTCAGACACTCAGCTCCTACCCGAGCAGATCCCTGCCTCTTGTACCTGCAAAGCTGGCGCTGAAGCTGCAGCACGTATGAGGACCTGGCACAACCCTGAGTCCCGTTGCCCAGAGATCTGGCTGGGTGCAATACCACCCAAGATAGGAAGATGGGACCTTTTTCTCAAGGAACCTACTGTATGGATGAATTTAACCTAATTAACCTCTTGGGTCTTTAACCATGTCCTGCAGTAGGGCTCAGCAAATGTCCCCCAAGACAGTCTTAGAAGACTGGTATTCTCTGTGTGTGTGTGTGTATAGCACAACCCCTCCACGTGCATAATTATATCCTTGCTGCTGATCTGACTCCTCATCCTTTTATCAATCATAAGTCACATCCAGACACGACTGATATAACATTGTCATTTGCGTGTCTCAAGGCTCTGACACAGCAAGAGTTCAAAGCACCATAAATTAACTTACGATATATTGAGCACTCTGAGCACTGCAACCTGGAAGTAGCTGGGGACACTGTAAGCACAAGGGTCACCCAGCATGGGATACCAGTGTGCGACAGGCACCATTAGCAACGTGTTTTTCCTCTTCTTAAGGAAAGTATATCACTGATCATTATAAATGGATAGTGATTGTAAGGCTAAATTCCCATCAAGGGGTTGATGAGTCATTAAAACCCCTCAAGCTTTGTTCTCACAGTTTATTGCCTCATCATCATCACCACCCCTTCATGAAATTATTGTCTTTTAATTAGCTCTAGCCCTTTCATTACTGTCTGTACCACTGCAGAGAAAGAAATAGGGAAACAGCTCAAATAAAGTATCTGATTGCCCCTTCTGAAGCTAGTAATAAGATATTAGCATAGTGTCATTTAAAATTATGGCCTTTACGATACAGCAAACTAATTCTTTCTTCCTAAACGAAGGAAAACCTGGGTATGTCTCCTGGTTCCTGTTCCAGAGGTGCAAGGATTTAAAAAGCTACTTGCTGAAGCTTCATTCCCCTGCCCCCAGGAAAGCCTCCAGTGGCTCCTATCATCCCTCAGCCTCTCCCACCAGCTCAGGAGGTGCTGGGCTGCTCAGCGGGCACCAGCGCTGTGGGACTGTGCCAGCAGAACGCACTGCGTGGGACCATTTCACCTGCTCTGTACTATATACTCACAGATTCTGTGTCTCCAATGGAAGATGTTGATTGGAATATGTTAAATAATAGCAACCATCCCAACTGCAGTGATCTCCTGTATTTAAAACACAGGTTTACATGGTTCATAAATTTCAGTATTCGTAATTATACGATATATATGAACAGAGTGAGTGAAAGAGACCATATATATTATGTGAGGAAACAGCATTATCGATCCTGTATTATATATACAGTGCACAGGAAAATTAGTTAACCATACAGCTCATTGGTTTAAAGATGGCAGTAAAGTTTAAAGGCATTCTGTTGTGAAGTTAAATATAACAGCCATGACACAAATAGAACAATCGCTTTACCCGGATTTCCCTGGCAGCTAAGGAATTCATGGGCTGGATCCTGCCCCCAGCATGCTGCTGCAGACCCAAAATAACCCCACAGGAACCCATGGAGTTACTCCGGATTTACACCACAGTAGCTGGACCAGGAATTTGGATCCAGAGGTTTAAATAAGGCTTATGTAATAAAAGGGGAATTTATAATGGTTCCCTGTGGAGCTGGAAGGCAAGGTGAAAGCTCCATCTGCTTATATCAGAAAGAGAGTTAATAGAAATGGACTTCAGCTCCCCACCACAAGTTACTTTCTCTGAAAGATGGGGGTTTTTTTAAATAAAAACAGATCAGAGTAAGCATTTATTTAAATTATTTACTCTCATTCATTTAAACTATTTACTAAAGGAGGTACTCCTGGGTGTACAATCCTACTCTACCACCGGCTTCTCCACTGTCAGTCAATTCCAGTTGCGTCCCAGGTTTTAGACCACTTCTACCTGGGGGGGAATCTGGCTGCTGTGGGAGGAGGGCTGGCACACCACAAGCTGCAGGTCTGGTGTGGATGCCAGTGCATGGCAAGAATGGGAATGTCACAGGAAGCAGCAAGACTCCCAAGCCAGCAACCGCATGTCCCAGGTCTCATTCCTGCTTCTGCCAGGCCTTTGCTTTGCGACTTTCACCATGTCGTGCTCTGCTGCTTCTCTCTGAGAGGTGCGAGATGGGTGGGGACTACAGAGGGGATAGAAGGTCCAATTATTTCCCATTGCAGGAGACTTTCTGTTTCCCCAAGAGAAAATTCTACAAAAACACAAAATGATACCACAGTACTTCAGACTGGCCAGCCCTCTGGAGCCATCAATAGTTCTACACCAGGCTGCTAGCTACATGCAATCTGGAAGGGGAGTGGAGCAGTGGTAGTCAACAGAAAATACAAGGAATTGCAAAAATACTGGGCAGGAAGATGGAAAAATAATAAATTCTGCATTTAATTTCTCTCCCCCCATTTCATACAAATGTGATCTAATTTAATTTCAAAGAAATCTCTCTCCTGAATGCTTCGAAAAGGTTAAAATGCAATTTTCTGAAACTAAGTTATTAGATAGAGGAATATTAACCTTTGAGCCCCATAGACTTTTACTCTTTTTTATCTCCTTTTCATTTTTGTTTGTGGGTCTATTCATTTTTTTGTGATCTCCGTCATGTTGCTAGGTAACAGGCACTTAGCGTGCAGGCATGTTAGTCTATCTGTCTCTCGGCTTAGTCTGTCTGGTCCAGGGTACCTACTTCCCTAGCGCTTGCTGCCGGCAATGCAGTCCCTTACAAAAAGCATTTATCACAGCCTCGCACAGTAATGGCCACTCAGTGGAGGGGAAATTGA
Source organism: Strix uralensis (assembly GCF_047716275.1). Lineage (NCBI taxonomy): Eukaryota > Metazoa > Chordata > Aves > Strigiformes > Strigidae > Strix > Strix uralensis. The sequence goes on along the minus strand of NC_133979.1, from coordinate 3,301,370 downwards.
GCTGACCTGAAGGCCAAAGCTGTTAGGGAGACTGGTGGGAAGGGTAAAAGGGTCACAGTACCCTTTTCCCACCCACTTAGTGGGCAGTAAGCAATAGAACAGCAGTGCCACTGTTTTCACTAACATATCCTGAGGCTTTGCACCTGAAATAAATGTTTGTTTGACATTAACAATAAAAAAATAAAAATCTGGTTTCCTCTCAGAAACTGGTTATGCTATTTAAACTTTAGCAAGGTAGGGGTAGAGTGGGGAGAGCGGCTTAAGATGTGATTTGTTGTGCACTTCGGACAATATAATTATTTCTTCTTGATAGCAATAACTCTTGTACATTCCCATCTTCTTTGATTTGGAGAAGGCAGGAATCACAAAACCAAAACAGTAAGTCTTTTGTTTCTTTTGGGTCAAAAGCATCACCTACCATGAGTACCTGAAAAAAACCCGAGTTCTGTTGACAAATCAAATACATAAATAAATAAATAACAGCACCCCAAAAACTACCTAAATACAAGCACAGTCTGATTTATGCTTCTGAATGGTTATTGTATAGAAGCCTTTTTGAACGCTAATCTAGGTGGTTCTTTCAGGCTGATGTGAAAGCATTTACAAATTGAGAAACAAACTATTTTCCAATAAAAACCAGAGAGGGGAAAAAAATGGAGTCACACTACCCCATCTCAGTTTTCCCTTAATAACCTCAAACTCCAATATCTTCTAGAGATAATATGTGTTCACAAGAGCTGCCAGGACTGAAATCCTAAAGGAAAGGGAGAGCCTGGCTTTCTGAACACATTTTAGAAAGCCATATGAATTTATCTTGCTACGTTACTTATATACAGGGACTTCAGGTTATACATCAACCCCTCACACGGGTAAGGTGTTCTCAGGCAAGTAACACTCTTCACCATTAGACCCCTACTAAGAACGTTTAACTGGTGTCAGCAAAGAGCAGGATTTGGTGTCTATTAATTAGTAAAACATCATTGCTTATATTGCTTTCTTCTTACACAGACCTGCGAACTGTTAGAATCATCATAAGATTTCTGCTGCTGTATCCAGTGTTCTCAAACAACAATATTTAACCAACAAAAAGAGACCGAGTCAATCTCGGTTTTAGTGATTCCCAGGAAAGTCATCAAATAAAAATGTGAACTTTAAAATTGATCAGGATTAATTTCACTGACACTGTATCATAACATATATCTCTTTGGAGACTCATTTGTTGGGCTGCAGATGCAAAGAAAGTAAGGAAAGAAATAAATCAGAATACAATAAGGCAATTAGACTTTTGCCATTGATAGAATACTAAAAATGTCTGATTTATCAAAGCATTAACAAACAGAAGTAAACACAAGACGTATATTTTCCTGCAAAATACCTGGTTAGGAAAAATAAAATAATAACCAAGACCATGTTTATCGATAAATTTAATTTCCCAATATTGTGCCTTTCAATGTGGAATGCTATTTCATCTGCTAATTTCAAGAGCGCAGCAATATAAGATGATTTATCACATGAATACCAATACAGTAAAAATCCTATTCTCATCTCTATGAAATTGTCTTGCTCAGAAGAGAACATTCTCTCTTATACACTATTATATGCATATTAAGGATAAAATATTAAAGATTTACATGCACACACATACACATGCACATATACCAATCTAATTTCACAAACGTTATATTGAATTTCGGTGTGATTATGAGAGATTCCTTTAAAACTCAATGATTTGGAGCTCTGCAGGATTTACTAGAGATCTAGATGGTGGTAATACTCCTCATAATATTACTAAAGGCATGGAACACTTATATATTTCACAGTTGTTCTGTTATAATAATACAATGAAAACAGTCAGATTGCAAGTTTTATTTCCTATTCCTGGCTACAGCGAGGTAGAATCTAAATGATCTGATGTACTGCTGGCTCATGTATCATATTTAGGCTGCTTACTGTACTTGAACACCTGCAAAGATGGCAAAAGTGCAGTTCAGATAGTGTCATCTTAAACATCTGAACAGAGTTAAGTCTTAATCTGGAGAGAAGATGGGATGCTGGGTTACCTAATGAACTTCAGAAATATCTGACATCAGAGGGAACAATTTCACCTGTGAAATGAAGAGACGGGGGGAATAATCCTCACACGCAGTGCCTACAAGGGAATTTTCCTGTCATTACTTATCAATTGCCGTGGTATCCAAATACCACTAGGACATTTGAGCATCTGTAGAGAATTTCTAAGACTTCCCCAAAATATTTGTCCCTCAGAACAAATACAAAGCTTTTCAGGAGAAGGAGCAAAACTAAAGGAAATTAATTATTTTAGGGAGAAAAGTGAAGGGCAGGAACTCAAGGCAGAGGTAGTTAGAATATGAGGTAGTATTTCTATAGATGTCTGAGCTATTGTTGGTCAGAAGTCTGAATTTTAATTTTTTATATAAAATAAGAAATCAGATGACAGAAATAAAGCCTACTGAGACATTGAACAGGTAAATATGTGATACAGTACCAGTATAATACAGATGGGGTATAATTCCCCATCAACTCCACAAGATGAATTTTCCAACCAGTGTTCAAAATTGGATATACATTGTCTCTTATCACTTGCTTGTTCAGAAAATAAATTGCATACTTATACCCTGATCTAACACATGCATAACTAAAAATTTCCCTAAACAAATGTAAGAGCCAATTTCCAAAGGCAATCTGCAAATTATTAATTTAAGAAGACTGATGAAGTGTATAGTGCTCTTTTAATGATTTGAATACAACTGACTGGACTATAACAGATGGATCTATTTTCTATAAACAGCAATGGGAAACTCGTCACTGATGTTAGCAAGGGTCCATAAGCAGTAAAGAATGTGGCATAATGTTTCTTAAATACGAGATTATAAGGAAGGCAGAGCAAAAGTGTTTAACTGCTTTTTTATGCTAGTATTTATTAATCATAATCCTCCAGGAAACCAGACCAGATGTCTTGAAACACCCCAGACTAGTCACTTAACTGATAGCAAATCTAGAAAAAATAGTGTAATTTATTGAGCACAGTACCAAGCTAACTCCAAAAAGCTATTTTAAAAACAAAGCAGGATTGTACAGACTTTAAAATAAAGCTATCGTACTCTCCCCTCTTCCCCCTGTTATCCATTCCTGGAACTATAACATATTGTCTCTTGTCAGGGACCAACATGAAAAGGAAATTACATGGCTGTCTAAAGTTATGTCTTCACTGCAAAACAGTCTTTCACTGCAGCTTTGCATTGATGGCTCTCTTGATGTTACAATATAAGCAAAGAGAAGGCCCAGTAGTTTTCTCTTGGTGTAACTTGTACAGGTTGACCTCAAATCATGGGAGAGAAATAAGCACAGCTAACTACAATGGGATGACAACAACTCAAAGTCTCCTGTGATTATCTCTTATCTTATTTTGCAGAAAAAATATGCTTTAAAAAAATCTAAGTTTTCACTGAAAAAAAAAAAAAAGGTAGGAAAGATTAAAGGAAGTCATGTAATAAGGTCTACCTGAGTGTGAAGAGAGCCTGATGCAAGGAATTTTTCAGAAGCAGGATTGTCTCTTATTTACCGTAGTAGGTTAACAACATCAATACCTAATAATTAAGCACAGATGTTGCCAATGATTCATTGTTACCATTTTATAGAAAGAGCAAAGAGATAAACCTATTCTTTACCCATTTGCTGGGTCAGGATGCAGTATAGCTCTGAGTTCTCATCACTAATTCCTGCAGCAGAAATTCAGACCTTCCAATTCGTATTTGTTTGCACCTGGATTTACTTCCTTCCTAAATATTAGTCTCAACTGTCTTGTGGTTACCAACCCTCTTCCCCATTGCTTCTCACTAACAAGACTAGCATGTTTCCTAGCAGCTTCTACAATTAGTTATTATTTCATTACACAACAATTATGACAGAAAATTTGAGAGCATAATAAAGTTCACTAGATTTTAGATCAAACAAAGCTAAGCCAACTGCGCTAACCTGAACAGGATTACAATAGGAGTAGCAAGGAAATTCTGAAGCCCAGGTCATTGCTTCACATCTGAGGATATTCTCAGCAGCATCAGTACCAGTGAGGTTCTTACTGAACATCAAGAGTTGGTTCCCTAATGATTGTTTGTCCCATTGAAGAAGTCCCTCGAGACATCAGCACTTCTGAAACAGGAATTCTTCAAATCATAAATAATGAATTATTGGATTCAAAAATATTTGTTAAGGAAGAATTTATCATCCACAAGAGAAGAGGGCAGTCAACACTCACTGATCCTCCACGGAAAACTGGTGCTCAGGTGATGTCTTTTGAAAATCCTAAAGCAGAATAAAATCAAGTGACAAGTAGTCTCCATCCTTACCTGCACACCCTACCACCTGTGCTCTCGTCTCACAAATCACCTACCCTATTGTTCAGACTGTTCAGCTGCTTCAGAAGCAACTTTTCAAGTGCTTCAACGTATAAACCAAACCAACAGAAATATGTGCCAATTTATTTTAATATGTAAGGCTGTAAACTACAGCAGTCCAGAAGCTGTTTCGCCATCAGCAGGGCTGTCCCTGCAGCACTGCCGAAGTCTCCAAAGAGAGAGCAGCTCAGGCAAGGTGGGAAAGGAGAGTCAGAAATCCCAATGTAAGACCTTTCCACTGCCTTACAGACCTACTTTTAGGCACACTCACCCTAAAACTGTGAACTGTATTTCTTTCTGTACCTCTGTATCTCAAAAGGAATTTTATCAATTCCTTTTGTAAGACTTTTTTATACAACTTATGTCAAACTTTGATGAGGCCCTTAGATCTACTACACTTAAGAATGTTTAATTATTGTTACAAATGGCGGGCTCAATCTGTGACCTTCTCTATCTGCAACTGTCGCTTCTGTCACAGAGCTTTACATACAAGCACCGCAAACCCACGAGGAGCTTCACAACATCGGGCTTGCTTGTGCTAAACATCAGCTGGGAGAAGGTCAAGATGGGGGAGAGAGGATTTGCCTCATCACACTCCAACACCAAAAAACATTTGGAGAAAGGAAAAAGCAGCAGCCTCTATTCCATGAGCACGGCACGCAGCAGCCACTTTGCAGTACCAATCACTTTTTCAAAGCAACAGGTTTACAAACCAACTTGCACCAGAAGCTCAAGAAAGTTCAGCATTCTCCCCTGCGCATTAGAGTCCCCGCGCTGCTCTCCCCTTGCACATTAGTTAATGCTAGAAAAATACAGCTGTCAATTCTCACGTAACAGCTGAGATTTGGTAGTTCTTAATGAAATACAAGCTGCGTTAACACGAGGCATGTTAAAACTGTCGGTTCAAATATGTGTTACTAAAACAGTCAGTAGTAAGCTTCACTTGTTCGATAGGCTGTTTACAGACTTACATACCGCAAGTCCAAGTTAATGTGAATAAAAACTGAAACTAAAGTATGAGTGATATCCTTTTGATGTGGCTTATGTGTGCACTTTCCTTTTATAGCAGATGGATATTTTTCTTGCAGGAGATTAAGCTATAAATTGGAGAATGTTTTCCTTGACGTTTGCCACTATGGTCCTGATGGAAATGAATGTGAAAAATGAGTGTGAATGGTTTTTTTTAAATTAAATTACTTGTCTTTATGCTCCTTGAAGTTTGTGGATGCTGAGTAATGCTGTGCTATGCCCTGCATTCTCTTCATAGGTTCTGTGCTGGCTAAATTAATTACAAGACAAGCCTTTGGAATTAAGTGTATTTTAAGTTCAGAGGCATCTGTTTAGAGTCTTCTAATACCTCCAGCCCCTTTGGAAATATAGTTGTTAGTATGAGTGGTATAATTTTCATTTCCGCTGGCATGGTTATAGTAGGACTTCTTTAGTTTCAGACACACTTCATCTGACCTATCAAGGGCATAAACTCTGAAAATGTTCTCTCACCATTTTTGTTTTCCTAGCAAATGCAAGTAAAAAGATTCATTTAAATATACCCTAAGTATTAAAAGAATGTTGCTCCTACTGTTATTCTCTTTAAATACCAAGATGATTGTTATTTTTAAAGAAATAAAAAATGCAGAAGAAAAAATGCCTTGAAGATTACAGAAAACTGTAAGAAATCTGTCTTCCCTGTAATTGGTGCAAAAATAAAATGTGTGAATAAAGTATTAAACATCAAATTCATTAAGTGGAATGGTAGCAATAATAAGTGGAAATAAATTGGAAATAAAACTGAGACTTCAGGAGGCTTGAATTCAAAGCAGGAGTAGATTTTGCTCTCTAAAATGATAGAACTTTGGTTTTGCTTTATAATTACATTTTGAAGGTGCTGAATTTCACATACTCAACTGAAAGAAGAAATTCCTCAAATATCTGCTTTTATGGAAAGGATGAAAGCCTGGCAGATTTATGACCTATAGATCCCTAATATTCTCAAGGATGCAGTTCCACCAGGCATTGCCCACAAGGCAAACTGAAATTTAGGCAGGGCGGCCCAAGTCCACCCCACCCACAGCGCCATTCCTACAACACACCCTGTGTTCAGCAAGTGCTGAACTGCAACCCAGCATAGGCATCAACATATATCTGAGCCATGCTCATTCACTTGCTGTCAGAAAACAGAGCTGAATAGGTTCTCCTGAGACATTTTTGTGCACAAAAGACACACAACTTTGTCACTTCAAGTGGTGCAGCTGCTCCGCAGTGCCAGAACTGTGGGAAAAGCAGTATGAAAGAAGAGGAAGATGTTATCTGTCACTGTGACTGCTGCTATTACTGTTGCTGCGTCCAGTCCATGTTGGTGGTTGCCACAAGAAATACCTGGCAGATACAAGGAGCTTGGAAGGAAGAAATACAATGAGGAAACACCTTCTTGTGAAGGGAAAGAAGTGATGTAGAGAAAGGTTTATGTCCATGGGGAAGAAACACTTCCCTACAGATCTGCTGTGTAGGACAACTGTCCCAACAACTGTCTGTAGGACAACGTCAGCTAGTGCAGAAGGCCAGGCATCTCTTGGGAAGGAAGGGTCACGCTCTGCACTTGATATCGAATGTATTAACTTACACTAGGTCCCCAGTCTAAATCTGAGCCCACTTACTCTGGTGGCCTCATTTGTCTTCACAGTGTCTGTAATGACTGGTGTGCTCTGATTCTCTGGTGCCTGTTCTTTGACACCAGGGAAGATTTGGGGCATTCACTTCCCAAGGCTGAAGCCCTGGAATCAGAGGAATTGACTCTCTGTGCAGCCAAAATCTGGGAACAGCCTCTTGACAGAGCAGTTTGACACAAACAAGAGAGAGTCACCAGTGGGGCCTTCTTCAAGAAGTACCTACACATTAGGAAGGTGCTTGTCATTTTTCCCTGGCTCCTGAACGTACCTAGGTGGGCACAGTAGGTATTTCCTTACATAGGATCAGTCTTGCCTTTATTGCACAATGGTCAACTACAGGAATATCTTAAAAATCTAAAGAAGGTGGAATGAACTTCTTTCAGGACATGCACTGGAAAATTTTACTGCCATTTACTTGCATATGCAGACATTTGAAACCCCTCATTACGATACAGTTACTCTGCTGTGTAAACTGGACACAGTTTAAAATGTCATCTGCTGAAAGTGAAATGCCAAAGTACACAGGATTTAAAAGGTCCTCAGCCATCAAGGGCTGTGGCCAAACCAGACATATCTTAGATTAAACATGTCAGCTAGCTAGGATACTTGTCATTGAAAGCATATCTCCCATGCAGACCCCGGGGTGCTCAGAGTGACAGGAGACTGCCTGCAGCGCTTTCCCTCATTTCCACACTTTCCATTGTTTGGTTGTTGTACGTGTAACACTAACTTAGAATTAATTTCCTGACATTCACTTGGCTCTCCAAACTGCACTCTTCTATTACCCTCCTTTCCTCATCTAAATTATTGATATGTATTTACAGCCTTACTTTCACCTTAATAAGTTGTTTTTTTTTGTCTGGGAGTTATATTGTGATGATAGTCAGAGCATAGTTAGGTGGTTCTGTACAGAGAGTACACCGCAAATCCATATGTACTGTAAATCTCTTTCTATGGGCTGTATTAATATTCTGCATATACCCTATCAACCCATAATCTCATGGCATTATTCATCTCTAAAGCACTGCTCATGCAGGTTTTGCATTAGCTTTTTCCTCAAAAACTTAACAGATAGAGAGTAAACTAAACTGATGTGAAAAAGCTCTGTTCATTGGAATCTAGGGAAAAAATAAATTGTGTTGGCACATTTTATTGTGTTTCTGAACAAAGCAATAAGGCTCCAACCTTAGCTGAGAATAGCTGGAATTTTGGAACTCACTGAAAAAGTTTTCTCTTGGAAGATGGATTAAATTGATCATTTTTTCCTAGATGGAGTGCACTTCAGGCTCATTTTGCTTTGTAATTAAGAAGAAAGCCAGAAACATCATTTACACATTAAGAATTTAATAGATATATTTTTCTAGCTTTATGCATTAGCACAGGACAGCCCATTAATGAAATAAGTCTTCCTTCAGGGTCAATTTAGATGGGCTGTAATCTTCTGCAAATATATTGCAAATGAGGATCATTTAATGATCTTAAAACTAACTGCCAGAAAAGGATTGTTATAACTCTCCAGACAACAAAAAAGGGTTTTGGCATGGCTTGTAGTACCTTTGTAATTAGCAAATGTTTAATTTCAACCCACCACTTCACAAAATTGAAAATATTTTCTTCTCTGGAGGTCAGTTTCAGACTCTCTGACCTGGGAGGTTAATTCTGAGAAAGGAAAAGACTGTGGTTGTGTTTGTCAGTCAATAAAACAACAGCTCCAGCCCTCTTCTCAAATCTGGATGCTTCAGTTTGACATTTGAATCCCACTTCTGTATGATCAGATCCTGACATGCAAGAAAACCCTAAATGAAAGGGTTTAGTAACAGCAATAGCAAACTGGTGAGGAGAAAGAGTATTTTACTAAGGCTAGAATTAATAAGTCTAAATCCAGTAACTGGACAGCTATATTTTTTCTAGGCAGTCACACAAAAGCATTTCTCCATCTCCCACTTTGTGTTCTGTCTGTAACAATGTCTTTTATTTCGCCATATGTCCCTATACTATCTTAATGCAATTGTACTTTGTGCTCCAAACTATGGTAGAGAGCTTCTCGGGTACTTGGGACGTACATGTGAGTGTGTGAAAGTAGGCATTCAGGGACTCTGCATGGTTTGTAACTCACATAACAGTCCCTCAATTTTAACTTCTCTACAAGCCTTTTCTGATACTGTAGTATCACCTCTGATATTTCATCCTGCAGCCCTTAATAGTGTAACAGCAACTGGAGCACCTTGCTAAAGGATTTGGACACCAGAGTGAAGTGTTTATGTTTCAAAATTGGACATGTGGAGTTTGTATAATGAACCATCACAACTGCTATCGACTCATACCTTAGGAAATACACCACGCACTTCATTCACAAATACAGCTTGAATGCACACTACTGGCATTAACAGTGAGCACTGGTAATAACAAACACTGAGAACTGCTTTCTCCTTTTCTTGATAACAGGACCCTGGCACAGACTTTCACTCTGCCTGAGAGAAACGGTACCCACCGACAGCCTGCGTCGAGCAACATCTGGCAGCTAAGCATGAATGATAAAATGCAAAACCTCCCCTGGACTGTGACCAGACCATGACTTTGTGCATTTTTACAATTTACACAACAGTCTTCTTTCTACCTCATCTTTCTACCAGGCATAGAGACGCACCTTCAGCAAACAGATTAGCTGGAGTGTTTCAGTAGCCCAAGCAAGAAGAAATCCATATGCCTTTCCCAGACTGACTTACAGTCTTTCTGACAGTTTTTCTAAGGTGTCTTACTCAAATAAATGGGCAATTTGCTAGCTCCATTTTGAAAAGTTGGTCTCTGTAGAATACTTCTGATTTCTTGTACCAGTAAAAACCTTGGAACAAATTTTGTATTAGTACAAGAAACACATTCTCAGTTCTATAAAAGGTTTCCAATCTCTCTTCAAGCTTCTGAGTAAAAATAAGTAATCTTCGTATTTTCTTTGTCTTCCTTCTTTTCTTTCTTCCAAAATCACTTTTAGGCATTATTTTTAGTTGATTCACATTTACTTGTTTTGTGTTTCATACACTAAGAGTAGCATTTTTTTTTTTTAAATGGTAGTGTAGTAATAGTTATTTTGCACTTGGCTGAGAATTTTACCAATGATTTCAACAGACGCCCATTCGGGTGAACACCAAATATTAATGGAAATTTTAACCTAAGCTTACTTAAATCTGTCTAGGTGCTTTTAATGGAAATATCCGGGTTTCTGCATATCCAATAATGACTTTGAATGGAAGTTAAGGATTCTGTGCCACCAGCAAGAGGCCCAGGGTCTTTGTTTTGCTTTAAGAGTGACTTTTGACTGGCTTAACGTTTTCTTTTAAGAGAGGAACGCAGTAAACTGTGTTTCCCAAATTCTGGCAGGTTTTTTTAGCTCCTTTTACTATCTGAGAAGATACTGTATTCGCCTGTAGCAAAGCATTACTGAGCCAATATGAAACAGATTTGGCTATCAGTTTCAAAGACAGCTCCCTATTGACTAGTTGGATAAAAACTCAAGGAAGGGTTTGTGGGAACATCTTATAAGAAATTACTTCTCTAAAATCTTTTAATCTTTGTTATGTGTATACTGTTAAAAATGCAAGATTACACGCAAATGGAATGGCAATCATTCTAGTGAAAACTATTTGCCAGCGTGACTGCTTTAATTCACTGGCTCAAGCTCTAAGAAATAGTAGAGCTTTTAAAAAGGGCTCTATACATAGCCTGTATTGTTGCGATCAATTGAACTCCGTAAGGAAGAAAACCTCTGAGGCTAACTGGAGGCATTCTGTGCTTCCCTCTGTTTTATTGCACAACCTTAGACACAATGTGTAAAAAAGGTCAAGACATCATGTAGGCTTTTGCATTAAGCAGCAGAACACTAATTAGTTTTACTGACAATGAGTTTTTGTGCTTGTGTTCTAATATTTTGATGTTTAGTTTTGCTTGAAAACGAAGTCTAACATGATACAAAGCCTCTTCTATTCTCTGTTGTCTTTTCCTCAACATTATTTTAAAACTCATCATATGTTCTTCAGCTTGAGTGCTAAGTGTTCTGTTGCTTCGGTTTTAATTTAATGCTCCTGCTTCAAAGAGAATAAAAAAGCAAAATCTAGTAGGCCATCGTATTCATCTCTGAAGTGGCATTTGTAGAAACCATCAGGTAGTAATTGTTTCCCCCAGCTCTGTCTCTGAAATTTGTCCTGCTGATAGCTGGCTGCAGCACTGTCTCTGTGTATTTAACTCACGGCACTCAAGACACATTTTTGCTTTTTTTTTTGCCAAGGATATTTACTCTAGTTATAGTGATGAGAGGCCCTACCAAACAAGAAGAAAATTTGCTAATAGGCTTTTGCAAACAGATGATCTTTTATGAATGCTTTTTTGGCTCTAGATAACGCACTACTATTGCATTAATTCAGACTCTAGCTTACTGCCTCTATATATGTATCTGTATGTTGGAAACAAAGACCAACCTTGGTGAGCTCTAAATGTCCCCATCTACAAAGCAGTCACACATCTGATTAAGATACACAGTCAGTTGATTGCTTTTTTTGTAAAGAGTTTAAAATATGTGTAAATGTCTGCAAGATTAAGGTCTGTTAACATTGTGGTTCCCCGATTGATGTGAATGCACAGTGCCTACCCCAGTGAAATGCTTATTCCATCAGAGTCACTAATGGCATAGAAGCATTATGTAATAATAATAATAATAATATATCACCATTAAATTATAACCCACTGGTTAAAACATATCCATCCTGCACGTTCTCAGAAGAGATGAGCTGCCTCTGACTATGCCGTGAATCAGTCAAGTGCTTCAAGTCAACTTTTGCCCAAATGCAAATCCAGTTTATTTAGTCAGGCGCAATACTGTGTTAATGTGGTTGCCGGGCTCTTGATTGGCTTGGAGAGCAGGCAGACTGAATGCTTGCCTGCCCAGAATGTACTGTGGAGAAATAACCTCCATTTTTGGCACAGAAGTGCTATTTCATTCAAAACAATGGTACTGTTAGAAGTACAACAGTTAGGAATGAGAGCATTGCAGGGGCATACTCAAAAGCTCAATTCAACAGCCACATGACAGGCTCAGAGGCAGCTGTAATGGCAGCAGTTCAAAGGTCTAAAGAGCTCGAAGAAGAAGGAAGCCAAAAGCTACTGCAGAGAAGAATTTGTCATAACTTAGTATCCTGAAGCACCCAAGTAAATAAAGCTAGTAAAAAAAAAAAAAATGTACACTTTCCTCACCTTTTAGGAGAAATGGGGAAGGGGGAAGAAAACAGATTGTGTCATATGTAATAAAACAAGAGGGTGAATCTAAACATTTTGTTCTGCTTTAATCACAAACCCACTGCAGTGGAGCACTTCTGCTGATGCTCCCCACTACTGCTCTCCCTTTCCTGCACCACTGCCAACGGTAATGAAGTGGGTGCCAAAAACTGTCAGTCAGCGACTCCATTTTAAAGAGAAGTATTGCTCTACAGTGAGCAAGAATGGCAGAAACAAGGCTGGCTCTTTCTTTGCTAGTTTGGAAGAAAATGGCCTAAGCAGTAAAGCTTTAATCAAATCCAGCTTTCCTCAAATTTAGCAGCTTTTAGTTTCTGGGTTCTGGTTTCGGGGAGTTCCAAAATGCAGTTTTCAACACAGATCGAGAACAGGATTCCCGTGCCCTGGCACAGTGGGAAGTTTGCACACTCAGGTGAGGCCAGGCTGTTGGCAATGCCCAAGCAGCGTGCACAAGACCCTCAGAGTGTGTATCCCCTGTATTAACAGGGCGGCTGAGTCCTCCCATCCTCTTCTCAGGTCAAACTGGTAGATCTGGGGGATCCTGTGATGACAACAGCCCTGTGTGTAAGAACATGAGGGACACGGGTTTGGAATGGCACATACTCCAGGCACTGCTCAGCTGTCTTTCCAGAGGAACTATGGAAATGCTACCACACTGCCTCACAGGATATTAGTTGGCAGCACTGTGGAAGGATTTGGGGCTAATGGTAAGTAAAAACTCCTCTAGCATTCCCTGAAAGTCCAGATTTGGGCTTAGGTGGAACACAGAGTGTATGTCCCAGACTGCACTGCGCAGCTGTAATGTACTACAAAGTAAATGGTTCAAGCTGAAAATTCTCTCTGAACAGAAGAGCAGGTTTTTCCCAGTTTTACAAGTGTCCATAAGAAACAAGAGTAGTCTAAAGGTCTTTCAGCTCCTGATACAGCAGTCTGGGATATTACAGGAACAAAAGGACAGACTCTCTGCTGGAGGGCTCATAACACAATAGTAGTTTCTATGCTTAGTACTGACTCTGCCTTGTTTACAACTGAGTCCTAATCAAGTCCATAACATTTAGGGGCCACGTGCTCCGATACCTTTATTTCTACTGAGTAGCCTCCTCCTATGTGAGTAATTTTGAAGTTTTCAAAAGCAATGCTCTCAAATAGCAATCCACCACGTGCCATGAGTATGTGAGTCAGAATTTTGTCTGAAAGCCTTGTTGAAAATGTCATCTGACCTATCCATTCCTGGAAGGAGAAAGGATTTTAACTCTTTGCTCTTTTTGCTTATCTGCATATTCATCTTGGCTAATCTCACACAGAAATCAGAAATGGGCTGTTGTTTGTTGGGTTTTTTTTGAAATTTCCTACTTGTTTTTATCCACTGTGTACATTGGAAGCAATACAGCAAATAATTTTGGAAGGACTTGGTTATTAGCGCATCATGATACGCACTGTGTCTTGTTACACAACTCAATATTTTTAATTACTTGCCTTTACTAGTGAGACAAAATTTAGAGTCAAGTTTCAAGTAATCCCTTTTATTGGACTAATGCAGCAATATTGACAGTCGTGCTTTAGGGATATACCAAACTCCCCTGCAGGTCAGGAAGGGGTTGACTCTAAAGAATGGATTCCTATACGCAGAAAGCTGGTTTGTCAATAGTGTACAGTTAGTCCGATAAAAGGGATTACTCAAACATTGGCTCTACACTTAGTCTATAAAGAAAATATCTGAGTTTTTTAGTCATCACATTTATGACTTTAAGTATGTCCATTTTGTGATGAATCACTCCAAACTTGGGGGTTGTTCTAAATAAACTGTAGCTACATCCTTACTACAAAAAAAAAAAAAAAAACCAACAAAAAAACCCAAACAAAAACAACAGTGGGTCCACAGTTTTCCTCGGTACTCATATGAGTAGTTCTGTGTAGTTCTGGGAAGTTGCATTGACTTGCACCAGCTGAGAGTCTGTCCACAGACTTAACAGTGTTAGTGTTTATGTGCCGTTCTTTAGAAAGAACTTTTTATAACCTTATAATAAGATATTCAAACTACAAAAAGCAAAAAAATTCATTGTCATAGAAGAGCTGTACCCACTTGAACCAAATCTGGATTTGACCTGGTTATGATGTTTAGTACTTACGAAGGGCAGCACGCTCTCTTCCACCCTGTATTTCCATTTGCACTCAGGTAGCAGCGGTAGCACCCAGAGGACCTGGGAGGTTTTGGTACAAGACCGTGACACAAAGGGTTTGTAGCCTGTGGCTCTGCCACTGCAACCTGCTCTCTGTGGTTGGGTCTCCACACTCACACACTGCTCTGGTGATTTAGGTCAGCTCAGAAACCTGCTGGCACTAAGCAACTTGCAGGAGGTACCAAAGACAAGAACAGGTATTTCCCAGATTCACAAAGTGTACCCATACTTTGTTGCTGTTGTCTGTTAGTTTAAAAATATAAAGAAGCAAGAATCTGTTTACCTCTCAACACATGTTAGATCAAAGCAAAACCACCTAAAACACAGCAGTGACTGGAAGTGACACTAGCAGAGACCAAACTGGAAGGCAAGAGGCCATCACCCACATAGACTACAAGAGCATGTTTCATTTCTTATACTCCCCAACTGAAAGCTTCACAACCAAAATGAATTTGGTAATGAAGTTACAAGCTCCTGAAAATAGAGCTTTTATAAGGTAATATAAACCCTAACACAACCTTAATTATAGTGACACAATCTCTGTGCCATAAATAATGACATCTTTGACCAATATGATGCATAGTAACATGAAAAGTGATGTAACATAAGCAATGTCACTGCTAAAAGTTAAAGGGGAACACATTTTTCTCAGACAGAATACCCACTATCAATTCAGACAGCACATATCTGATCTAGATTTATGGTAGTGAATAATGGTGTCATGAATGCTAAAGTGTCTGCAGCTTTCAAATAGTTTGGCAAATCTGTACATCAAAATCAGTTTGAAAAGGAAGCGCAACCGTTCCTCTGAGATAATTGCAACTAGAATAACATTATATATACTTTTAATATGTTTTTTAAGTAAGTGCCTTCATCTTTTGTGCTCTTAATAAACATAGTGAAAAATGACATTATATATTGACTGAAATATCTGGAAGAGGCAAGATCTATGCAGCAGTGAAAGTAGGAAAATCTTTAATAAGATGGAGTTTATTCAGTACCTAGAGAAAATACTAGGGTTTATCCTTCAAAGCTTAGCAAATATTTTGGCACCTAGTTAAGAACACAGCTTTACTTCAAAACCTCAAATTTAAGTGTTGTATCGACATTTCAGTTCTGATGCACTTGAGAAATGAGTAACAACAGGGTGTGGCATTTAGGGATGTACTTTATGTTAAGCACATAATTAAGTTAAAGTAAAACATCTACATTATTCCTGAGTCCCTGAACTCAATGGGATGTATGCATGTGCTTAAGCACCTACTTCAGTTATGGCCTGAATCATGAATCGTGAACAAAATTCTGACAGTCCTAATGAAATAAACTCCGTTCAAGTTAACAGGAATTTTACCGGCTGAAAATAGAGTAAGATCTTCAAGATTTGGTCATCAGCCCAACACACAGGTAATTTACCTCACTGCTTTTCATTCCTGGGAAAACTGCTTCTGTGACATCTTTACTTCTCAGGACGCTTTAAAAACTGGGAAATAAACACAGGATCCCAGTGAAACGAGCCTGCCCTGGGACAGAAAAAGCCACCAATCGGTACTCAACGCAGCAGACAGCTGCTGGAAAAGGAAACATTTTGCAATAGGAGTAATACTATACCTCATAAAATGGGCTGTGAAATACTGAGTAACTAGATAGAGAAATGAAGAGACTGACTTAACACCTGACACAGCCTCAGTCATCTCAGCCAGCCTCCAATGCACGTGTTCAGAGCAGAGACATCTTGCAAGATCCCTGAAGGAGGTCAAGGTTATAGTGGGCTGAAATGCCCTCTCCCAGTGCCCCCCAACTCCTTCTGTCTCCCCCATTCTTTGTGACTGTTGTCTGGGTGATAAAAATAGCCGTATACATTTTTATTGGCCTCACAACATGGCCATAGTCCTGGCTCTAGATCCTTTAGACTACAGTAGAGGAAGCAAACCCTGAATCAATTCAAGGGGGTTATAAACCCCTGTACTAATAGGGCTTAGCCCTGAGGAGGAACCCATCGAGGCAGATTCCTTGTAGTTCTGCTGTACTGTCTCTGTATTTAAGTACTTCAGTGCCTTCCTAGCCAGGATATCAGGGAAGTGCTCAGGCATGCAAAGGCTGAGAGAATGTTGCAAAAGCTGATTTTGTTTCAGAAGGATATATCCAGATAATGAAAGAAAATGCCTAGATGTATTTGCTTTGGGCCTGACTCTTCATCAGTATAAACCAAGAACAACATCAATGAAGTAAAGAGAATTATATCAGCATACAAACAATGCTCTTCTGAAGCATGATCGCTCAGAGATTACTGTAAACATGTAGTGATTCAAGCTGTACATAATTTTGCTATTTTGTATTAACATTTTTAACGTGATTAAACAAAGCCCAAAGAACACAATGGCCCTGGTAAGAAAAATGATTTCTTGCACATACATTTTAAATGAAATGCAATGAGACTTTGTGATTCAGGCCTTAGTAGGCACAAAATTTAGAATAACTCTGTTTATCTGTGCAAACTTTCCTTAGCCTGTTGCAACTCCAAATGTTTTAACTGTTACACATGGGTGTTTGGTAGAATATACTAAATAAAAAGTTTACAAAGACTTTATTTTTCTCCAGCCTACAAAGGACTCCAAATCTTTACTGTTCAGCACAGCTGCCTAGAATAGGCACACTAGAGCTTTTGTCCAGTGAGTCAAACTGAGTGGGAGTGAATACCATTAACCCTTAAAACAGAATTATCTTATTCTTTTGATTTTACTGGACACTGTAATATGTTTGTGGCCATATTTGGAACACATCCGGCTTGATCTAGAAGGACACAGGAATAATAGATACCATTCAGATCATAATTAGCCATGTACTTGCAATAGCGGGATGTAAAGTAAAAGGAAAAACACTGAAAATGTTGTTTTTTTGGACTGTGACAAAGAGCTTTTTAAATGAGTTTGGGCATTTTTAGTGTCTGACTCATGTCTGGGGATTTCTGCTATATTCCAGAATCCTTTAACTTTTGTGGTTTTTATTTCTGCCTTTGACAATGACATGCTAATAGCTTCAGGCTTCCTACTGCCTTCTTGTGCATATTGCTCTCCTTTGTTTTCTGTTAGAGAGAAAATGTCAGAATTTTAGATAATGGATTTTGTGATTGTGGCAAGAGTTAAGGAAATTTTAGTGTATCCTGTGATGACAGATTGGACCTTCTTCAGACAGAGTTTTCACATTTTATATTTTGTTTCTTTTTTTTATGAGACTACATCATAAATTCATAGCAGGAACAAGAAAGTATCACTTTAAGAGCCACTGATTTACCAAGCATTTATGTAAGTAGAATATTTTTATTATTTTACTGAAGTTTTACACAAGGCCAACACCTGCTAGAAGAAAAAGTACAGAATTGACCTATGCCTGGCCCTGCCCCTCTGAATTTCATGGGAGCAATACCATTTTCTTCAGTTGTCTGAGGGCCATGGTCAAGACCAACTAGCACTTACTCTCAGGTGGAAGCCAGCACTTACAAAAGAGCACCCCGCAACCAGAGACACTGCAGGTTTTGCACCCCAGAGCCTGGTCCTGCAAACAATTGAAATCTCACTTTTCTTATGTAATCCTTATGCAATTATATATGTTCATTAATTCTTATGTAATCACGGAGTTGCATGCATGATCAAGTGATTATTCAGGCATGATCCAGTATTATTCAGGTAATACAAATCTAAGCTTGAAATTTCAAGTGTCTGTGACTTAGGAAGGCACACTGGGCTTTTGAAAAGGCACCTTAAATTCCATTTCAGAAATTATTTACAACTCTGTGAATGAAAATACTCTTGGCTTTCCATGAGACCTGGGCTCCTAGCAGCCTACATCTCTCTGAAAATAAGTTGGGGCCCCTAAAATTTTTCCACTAATTCCAAGTAGTAACCTGTGATGACTAGTACAGCTGATATCACACCATCCAGAAATCCAGTAATACGGAACACAGAGCCCAGAACTCACTGTATTATTTTGGTATATCACTGCACTGCCTCAAAGTACCTCTTCCTTTTGGGCAGGGCAGCTACACAGCATGCTGTCAGTGTGCAGGTCAGCTTGAGGGGCAGATCACAGACATGCCCCTCCTCAGATCATATTCCGTCCCATACTGCACTGACACTTAATAAAAGAAAGCCCAGAGAATGATGAGGACATTAACGACTTTACAGTGGCATTTGATGGCAAAGAATTTTGATGACCAGTGTATATCCACACTTGAGAGAAAGTCCACTTGCACGTGGCAAGGAAAGGTGGGTGTGAGAGGAAAAGGCCTGAAGTCTTTACTTACTGACATAACTCAGAAGTAATTCCTCTGATGGCACTGAATTTACAGTGGTGTCAACCTCATAGTGGAAGATGTCTAAAGATGGCAGAGACAGATGAGAAGGAGGGTGGCAACAGGATGTAGAATAAAGTGAGAGCAGAAGCATATAGGATGAGTGTAAAAATAGAACAAAGCCCAAAGCCACAATTTTGCTGCAAGAGCAGCAAACTATTAATCGCAGTACAGGGGTGATGGAGCCTGCAGCACCTGGGCAGCCACAGTCCTGCACCATTGTGAATTACACATTTAATGGCAGAAAAAAACGTACAAGCTCCTCCACATTTTGCTAAATGAAGGCTCTAACTGGTTGTGTGATCGTAAGGAGGAATTCCTAGCATCACTGTACAAAACAAAGAGTCTTCCAGAGATGTTAAATTGGATCTGACCATCATCTTGTAGGCTCCAAATGAAGCTGGCGGGAGTGATTAAGCAAAAGCAGTGTGAAGAAAGCCTAAAACATTCAGAGAGATAAAAAAAATTGCTCAGAGTAATTCTTTGCCTATTGTTTTGGTTTCTTCCTTTTTTCGACTCAAATACTGTCTAGTAAAAAAGGTGATAAAACGGCATTGAAAACATGCAGCCAGGTTCCCTGGGAATCCAAGAATATGAAATTAAGGCCGAGGGACTGCAAGGGCTCAAGCTAGAAACTCCAGTAAGAGCAGGAAAAGAAAGTGAAGAGGACATACTGTGCAGGAGGTAATACCTCACATATTGCCATCTTAACACCAAGGAATGTTAGTAGGTCTCAAGCTGCCTGTATATCTGACACTGGAGGTGTCTTTACTTACCGTTTTCTTGGATATGCTGGACTGCTCAATGTTTCCTTTATTGACTGAAAACAGTCTAAGAAAAGCTAAGGCCTTGTTTTCACTACACTGTTACATTAGGGTATGATATAGGCACTACTCTTGTCCTGACTTTACTCAACATGCAGAACAATTCAACCCAAGATAGGACTTGTGCTCCAACTCATGGAGCAAGTCAGGGGGAAGACTAGGGTGCAGGTGAAAGCTTCTCTCCTGCCTAAGAATACCACAGAAGCCCCAAGAGTGCTGCAATCTTCCATGCTTTTCCAAATTATCCTCTGATGGTACTTTTGGGGACCCTGTCTCTTTGCCAGCCAATCAGAAATAACCTCTTAAGGCATAATTATCACATTTTGACATGGGAGCTTTGCCTTACTGTGCAACTGCCTGCACCTGTGTTTTCTATAGCTTCACTGTAGCTGGGTAAGCAAATAATATCTAGGGGTGAGACCTTTCTTCGTAGCCTGTGGCTACGTGACCTGGCTACATGACCTGAGCCTTACCCTTCAGCTCCTTACTCATGGTTGTGCTGTGACACCAATAAGATTTATGCTTTGGGGGTCAACACTTCAAATCAGCATGTTCTCATGACATCACATGCAGGCTGTCTGATGAAAGGATGCATAGGACTAGCCACCATTGTCAGCAGGAGAGAATGTATTAGAGACATTAAAAGACCTGCATCCTTGTTGTGAGCAGTTTAAGATGATGCTTTCCTCTATTCCAGAGTCCTGGTTCTGTCTGTATCATGGGGCACTCAAGGACCTGGGAGAAATTTCACAAGACTAAGGAAGACCTGGAGTTGACATAAGCTTGCACTAGTGGCCATGGCCACTCTTGCCATTCCTAAAACTCCAAAGAGGTAAGGAGATTAGACCCAGGACAAACATGGTAAGAAACAAGCACTTACTAA
The DNA here is from genome assembly GCF_047716275.1 of Strix uralensis. NCBI lineage: Eukaryota > Metazoa > Chordata > Aves > Strigiformes > Strigidae > Strix > Strix uralensis. The sequence continues at coordinate 3,280,774 of NC_133979.1, read as the reverse complement.
GACTGGCTGCCTAAGAAGAGAGAAAGCAATTCCTGATTATTAAAGACATATCACAGAAGAGACCTGTCATTAATTGCACAAGACCACACTGTGTGGGGTAGAAGACAGGCATTTAGAAACACTAGAGGAAAATCCATGGCATTTACCCTTCCTTCTCTGGCATGTAAAGAGCTGGATTTAGGTAATGATGGTCTCATGTTCCCTTTTGGCCATAATAAGCCCCATTCTTCCAGTTCCACACCCCAGTCTCTACCTTCTTTCCTTCATCTTCTACTTCCACTTTCTCATGATTTTGTTACCATGAAATTAGAAAGCTGTATTTGTCAAACTTAAGAAAAAATGTGACAGGAATTTTGTCACTAGATCAGAGGACAATAATTTATCTTCACTGTAGTTTTGCTGTATTACCTATTGCCCCATACTGAGTCAGTATGTCAGGTGCATATAATGCACAATTTCAAAAATTAAATACAACAAAATACATAAGGGCAAAGTCATATATTTTGGTGTCATTTGGGAAGTTCGTACTGGCTCCAAATAGGGTTCCCAGGACAAAATGTGTGTGATATTCACTCTGTGATCTGTTAAAAATCAGTCAGTAGAAAAATGGATTTCATATAGCTGGTAAAATTAGGAGAAAGAAATGAAGCAGATAAGAGAATGAAAGAGATAATGAAAACTCTCCTATTGACCTTATTCAAGAATAAACAGAGAAGTAGGAGCTAAATTCTTTACAGAGTACTGGAGACATAAACAGAAGTAGAACACAATTAAAACCAAACCGAATTAGGTGGGGAATGCAGTTAGGCTTCTGCAGTTACCAGCACAAGAGTGATCAAAGTGACTAGTCTCCTACACGGCCAACTTTGGCTCCTCAACCCCAGTGGTCAGGTAGCCATTTGTAGGTGGATCAGCCCACAAGCAGCCTTCAGTGGGGATCCAGAATGAGGTTCAACTGTTGTAAGAGACCTTAATTGATTTGTCAGTGCACCCAGCTTAAGACAGTGAAGAAGACAATGAAAATTAATGAATTAACTCAAATGACATTGCAGACTTTGATGGGAAGTATCCCTAAGAGAAAATGATGGAAGAAGGAGAGGAGTTTCAATACTAAATCAGACCAATGGTCCATCTAGTACTAGATATAAAATCCCTATAATGGACAGTTATGCAATAAGATACCCATTGGGGAAATTCCTAATACCATGTGATTTTATTCTGAAGTAAGAGGGCTTATATATTTCTTTCTTACCTAATGTATCTGCAGATGTCCTTATTCTTCATAGCATGGCCTAATCTTTTGTTTTCTTTCATTTCTGCCTCATGTCTAGTGGCAGAGAACTCCATAACCTAATATATTGTATTTTCAAAATGCTCTTTGTTTTTAGTAGTGTTAAATCCATTCAGTGGTTCCCTTGTTTGGGTACTGGGAGAAAAGTTAAACCAACCATTTTTTACTACTGTATACATTTCGCACAACAAATAACATCAACCTTCTTGTTGAACTATGCACAGAAACCACATCTGGGCTCCTACAATATAGAAGCTTTTCAAGCTTCCAACAATATTTATTGCTTTTTTTGAGATCTTTGATATTTCTGCTGTATCTTTTTCAAACCACAGCAACTAGAACTAACCAGAAGGTCAAAGACAAGAATAGCACCTAGCATTGATATAATGTTGAGGATGATTCTCCAATCCTTTCTAAATTTTTTTGACCAATCTTAAGCAGTGAGAAAACATATTTACTACAGCATGTCCACACTCTTACTTAGATCTTCTTCATGAGCGCTTTTCTCCATGACACAAGAGAAAGCCATCAGATGCATTATAAAGAATGGTCCCTGACCCATGCTGCACTGGAAAGGGAGACCAGTGTCAAAATGAAAACATAAAGTCCCATCAAGCTTCACAGCTCTGGTCTTCTAAGCAATGTACTACTTACTCATCCTGATATAAAGAAGACTCCTTTGCAATACACAGGAGCGTTTCTGTAATCTGGGTAGAGATCTTGTGAGGAAAACTGAACACAGTCATGGCAGACATTGCCTTATCTGTGAAGATGTTCTCTTTAATTTGTATTAGGAATCACGTGTACAACATAATTTGACTAAAGCTGCTGGCAGTTTGAATTCAGTATTATGCCATTTGAACTGAGAAGCTATTCCTGCCTTCCAGAAGTGCTGTTGTTACATTATTGAAGAGCGATCCAGGATATTTCATTCATATAATTTCTTTGACCTAATTTGTTCCTAATTCCAGAATAAATTCAGAATATTGAGGAGCAACTTAAATATTGCAAAGAGAACTTAACAGGTCTTGTTACCAGCATAGAGTTTGAAGGATGGAAGGGACAGATTTCTTTGTTGATGGCAGTTTTCATCTTACCTAATGGGAAGATTCCTTTGCAATCATTTCAGCAATAAGGAAAGTCTGTTTTACTAAATGATCTGTAATGCATTTCATCTCTTATTTGCAGACAATAACACACTCAAATGTACACCATCTATAAAGGAGTAGAAGCTTAAATAAGTTAATTTGTTTAAGAAAGTATCATACAAATAGTCCACAGCAAACAGAAAGAAGCTTTAGGCAGCTGATTTCCATATAAGGTCTCCAAAATTAATTAATGATGAAAAGATTCTGTAAGACTCAGTAAGGGTCCTCTCATCTACACACACACACATATTTTAAGGTCAAAGGGGACTGTCCTCTTGCATAACAATGGCCACAGGACCTCCACACTGATTTCTCTAATAAGCATACCTTACTGTGTGAGCTGTAATCCATCTTTAAGGGGAATATTCAGCCTTAATTCACAACTCATTCTTAAAGTTTGAGGAACTCAAACTTATCAGCAATGACAACAAACTCTATCAGAAGGAGAAAAACAGAATCCCAAATACTTTGTGTGACTGGGATGCCACAAAAAGCATGTTGGAAGAAAAGACGATGTTAGAAAATTAAACCCTTTTTTTATCTTAAAATTTAATCTCATTTCTTCAAACTTCGATTTTAGCAAACTGAGTACTGTGACCATGTATCGCTATCACTTACTCACATTAAGAAAACATTAAGCAGATGCACTGAAATAATTCTCAGTCAGTAAGTAACAGAAAAGTCAGTATTAGAATTTGTATCTTTCTTAACCACTATGTCCTAAGGGCAGTACAGGAGTCCAGATACTTTAGACCAATAAAGTTGAATGTATTGCAGTAACTTCAAGTCCTCACAGACAGCGTGTTACATGGCCAGTTCTTAATACTTCATATCTGCAAGATACACATATACTGACAGCATGTGACAAGAGAAAACAAGAAATTAATGCAGATAAGAATTTACAGATATCATTCCAGCTAAAGGTCATAAGTAAAATCAATCTTGTATGGGAAGCAGATTTCCCATTACTGAAATATCCCTGGTATCTCATGACTGCAAGATTGCTCAGTACATCTCTAGTAATAAGGTTAACTCTGGCCAGTATGACTTATCATATCAAGAGTTATATAAGAATTATGTTCAGAGAGCAAAAGGTGCTGGAATATGCAGAAGATGCTACCTGCAGCAAAGAATATTAATTGTGTTGGGGCTGGTGGAAAGGCGAGCAGATGAAAAGAAAGGAACTTTGAATGGCAGTGTGTCGTCTAACAAAGTCAGAGTTTGTGGCATGTGAAAAGTAAGGGTGATTGCAGGGTAACACCCTAGTGTACGCTAGTAGGAGAGATCTGGTGGTGATGGTGGGAAAGAGAGTACATACTTTATTTTTAAGTGTAAGTAACTTATTTAGGGCTAAGACAGCAAAACAGAAATAAGAAGGAAAAGGAGGTGTAGAATAAAACTGAATTTCATAGGCATCAGAAATTGTTCTCCAGAAGGGAAAAAGTATTCTGAACATAAAGAAGGACACCAAACCATCATTTGTCTACGTTGCTGTGGTCTGTCTGTAATTAAGGAAAAGCAGTCTTGCAAAAATGCCAAGACACAAAAAGATGAATCCTGCATTATATGACAGCAAACAAGGAATGTAGGGGGAAAGAAAGATCTAAAAGTAGATACTGTGTGCAACCACCAGGTGGTTGAGAAGTGTATGACATATGAGGAGCTTAGAAGATCAGCTGGCAGAGGGGAAGATTGAGTGGATGCCAGCAGGGAAGAGGCCACATGAAAGACCAAATCCAAGAAATCGGGTCTATGTATCCAAAGCTCTAGGTGACAGCGTTAAAGCAGTGAGATAAATGAATCAGCTCTCAAGGCAGCAATGATGATGGATAAGGTGGGATAGGATCAGCTGCCAAAGGAGTGTGAAAAGGTTCTAGAAATACTCAGAAATACATCATGGAGGGGAGGGGGGAAGAAAGGGTACGTCAAGGAGTTGTTGGTTTACTTGGAAGGTATTATGGGACACAAGCAATTGGATTTTATTTGCTGTCTCAACAGTCATTTTGCTTTATGGAGTTTGTTAATGACTTTGTATAACGTCACTAAATGCAAATGCTAGGAGAATATTATGGGCTCCATCCCAGATTAGGTGCATTGTTTCCTTGACTCTCGTGGCTAGGTATGTATGCGCAGTTCTTGCAGGGGTGCTGAGCTCCATAATGGGCCAAACTTGGAAGCCTTTTGGAGCTGCTTCAGAGGCTATAGTGAGGCTGGCTGCTGCTGAAATCCAGAGGAATTTAACTGTGAAGAAGATGGCATGTAAGCCAGTGTCTCAGCACTTGACTTACTGAATCTGTAGACAGCTAGGAAGCTCAGTCTCTCTCAGAATGATGTTTCAAATGAGACTAGAAGAAAATTGCTAGTTCTGTATCTTCACAGCACCTTACCAGAGGTCTAGTTTATTCCAGAAACACCTTCACCTTTGTGTGTGAGCTCAGAGCAACATATTGAAATGTAAGGAGGAAGTCCCAAAACATTCTGCAGAGCAGTTCCGTCAAAGGTGCAGTGGTGATTTTAAAAAAGACCCTTTCTTGCTAGCTTCTCAGGCATGGCTTGAAAGTAAACACACAAATCCATTTCAAATCTGCAATGTCCAGATCACTTGTGCACTGAGCTTTCTTTATAAATCAAAGGGCAATTGTTCAGGCTCTCTGCTGAGTGAGGACAAAATCCCTGATTTTTTTTCATAACAATGTCAGCCTTCCCTTCTGAGTAAGGACTTCAGTTGTTTTAAAAATAAAATCAAATATTGCAGTCCCATTTGAAAACAATTATTCTGGGCCAAATCCCAAAAGGTGCTGAGTGCCTTCGACTCCCACTGCACTCGTGAGGGACTAAATGTGCTTAATGCCATACATGATCTTAGAGATTTTCCTTAAGTGTAAGAGTCAGCTCCCCTATATCTTTTAACCTAAGGCACTGCTTACTCCTGCGAATAGAGCACAGCTTGACCCTGCAAGTCCTTAGCATGAAAGGTTGCACTTACTGCTGTGCCCAGTACCACTGACAATAATCTCTACCATCCATAATAAAGTTTTGCAGGATGAAGCCTTAAATAAAATTTATGTCACTGACCTACAACCAACAGCTGCAAGAAAAAAGTAAAAGTGTGATGAAAATTCCCAGCCCATTAACGTGGATATTGCACTACCTCAGCTTCAGACAAAAGCTGCATTAACTCTATCCTTCAAAAATGATGCAGTCTAAACAGCTCAACTAGACTCATTAAATATTATAGTGGTTTTTCTGTACAACCTAGGGCCTCAAAATTTAAGCATACTTTAAATATGATTCATTAAAATTGTACTTGAGAGATCACCAGCAAGGTAAATTAATTCCCCTTTGCAGTCTATGCAGTAGAATGGACAGATGTTAGCTGAACACCAGAGTCTGGCTTCATGTCTCACAAATGCCCACAGATTTATAAACAAATTACCAAAAGGGTGAGGAGTTAAGGCAGTGACCAATGGCTCACTGAAACCTAAAGAGCAGGCAGAGACTTGGTCTGACCACAACGTCCCTATTTGTACAACAATCTGAGAGCAACTACAAAGAGCACCCAGCATTAACTTCATGCATCTGGCACAGTATATTGAGTGTGCCTGTGTGTTTATGTGTATGAATCTTCTGTCTGTGAAATGGTTAAAACTTAAGGTTACCCATCCAAGGAGTAGAAAATGAAGGTTCTCAGTTTGATGGACAACAGCTCAGAGATCCCTGATGTCCCAAAATATTAGGTTTCTCTTCTAATAATGTTGGAAATATTGCCTACTGTCATGATTAATCTTAGCAGCATCTCCGGCTGATTGCAGGTGACGCAGTCACAGCGCAGTGCCTGTGTTGGTTTCCACACACCGTCAAATCTGCTACAAATGCAGGGGTGAAGGGGAAAGAACTGTGATACCAGGTATCCCAGTGGCTAATAGATTGTGACATGAAAGAAGGAAACCTTTATTTTAATTCAAAAAACAAAAGCCAAATAGCAAAACTTATGTACGTGCCTAACTTTTTTTTTTCTTCCTCAAGTGGAAAACATTCGCCTGCTAACAACTCTTGGCTGGCATCAAGGGAAAGTGGAGGTATTTGCAGATGTGGAGGAAGACATACAAAACATTTTTCAAATCAAAGGCTTGAATTATTGCACTGGGTTCATGAAGTTTCACAGGCATGTAGACACACCATTGTCTACACCCTGGAACAAGCTGCCCTTTCTTCGAGAAGGAAAAACAACCCAATGTTTCTTACAATCCAATCTGTATGTATCAGGGAGCTATCTATATTTTGAAATTCTTTGCATTGTCTGTGGTAAGGGTGTGCTGTTTTGGCCCAACAATGGCAACATTGATTTTAGAATTTCAGAATTTTGGTGCATAGAACAAACTGTGAAACAAAACCGGCCTGCTCTCAATAGTACAACAACAGTGCTCTTATATAAACTTGCCTTTCCTCGCCATTTTACATAGTCAAAGATCAATACTGTTCATTCAGCCAACATTATTAAAGCCATTTATCAGCGACTTTTTTTTTTGTTGCTAATAAAAAGGATTTTGCCGACAAAGTTATGTCATCTTCCGCTCACTTGGTAGCAGCACAGATAATTAGCTTTGTTGTGTCCCCAACAATTGGGCCTTGTTTATGAACTTACATTTATTAAGTGAAAGTATTTGGAAACTGATGGTACATTGAAGTTTGGTTGCCATAGGCAATAATCATCCCAAAAAAGTCATGACCTCCCTGTTATGCAGCTAGTAACTAATTGAAATGATACAAATTACTCTGATTCTCTGTCTGCCAATTTAGAGGCTGGTTGTGGTCAAGGGTCAAATGAGCTCCTATTCATGAAACTATGTTTGAAGTGGCTGCTGCCATAGCAAGGGGTTTGGTGTGGACGCTGCGACTCCTCTGGACATTACCCCATACTGTGGAGGAGAGTGTTGCACAGATAGCAGAACAATAAGCCTACCAAGACTACCTTCAGCTGACACATCAAAAGCTTCTCCTTGTCCGTCATTTAGCAGTAGCTGCTACCAACCAAGACATGGTTTACTGGGTAGAAATAAGTGTTGTATTCATCCCCAAGGGCTACCTTATACATTTAACTGACGCTACAATGCCTCCTGAGGTAGTTCTAAGAAATCAAAGCATCATTCTGCATGCACTCAGTTCACTAGGAAAAACAAAGACTTTTCTGTGAAACGTAACGAAAGAAATTAAAATCTGATGAACTATCTGAGGTGTCATCCTTTAAAAACGTTTATGATAATTCAACTGTGTGTTAAAAGAATACAACATGTTTATTTCAGTAAATATGGGGAGCTCAACACTAAAAAGTTAATAGTATAATGAGATTTTTGTCCTTTAGGAAATTCTAAGTGATTCCAGGGAATGTTGCTCAAAGGCTTATTAAATATGTGCCAAATGTACTGGTTTACTGGGTGAACATTTGCAATGCTATTAAAGAGATTTCTTTCTTTGTGTAAGCTCCTACAGCTTTAACATGTCTAGATCTATTAAAAGTGTGATAGAAGAAACCATGCCACATGAACAAGCTAGGCTCCTTGAATAATGAAGATTAACATTTTCTGTGTTTCAACATTATTGGAAAGATTTACTATGTAGTTTGAGTCCAGTATGTTTCAACAAATATTTTTGTCAAAACCAAATGTGCTGTAAGCCAAACAACCCCATGCCTGCATCACCTATGGGGGACAGATACGATTCTTACAGCTAGATTTGTCCCTTTTCTCTCTTCAGAAGATACCAGAAATAGGTAACTATGCAGCTACAGCTAGAGTAGTTCAGGATGATGCAAGCCAAGATATACAAAGTCGCAAGTGACATCATACATTATCTTACCAAGCACTCTCATCAGGCCATCCTCCAGGGTTCATTCACACCTTCTGTGCCATGAATGAACAGATATGCCACTGATTCCCAGATATACCTGAAGCAGCTGCTAAAAAAACACCAACAAATATATACTTAAACCAGTGGGGATGGAACTGGTCTCATTCTGGATTCTGCTCTGATCCCCATGACACAATACATGAGTATGCTACAGTCACAGACATCCTACGTGGTAACTTGTTGCAGCGAGCACCCCGGAACCCCTGTGAGACCACGGGGCTCAGAGTGGGCTAATTTGCCATGTTTCTTGACAGAATTTTAATTTGCAGTATGAATTTTAGGTTTTCATTCTGTCACTTCCCCTGGTTACGTCCTAGGAACTCCCATATGCACCAGATGTGCTTAATAATATATTTTTTACACACAGTCTCCCTAAAATATGGCATAATTTTAAAATGGTTATCACTGATGCTCATGATCTAAGTAGTTGTCTACAGACATAGGTACAAAGCAGAGTGAAACCGAAAACAGTAATTTGTTTCCTAAGAAAATTATGTCTTTTTTTCTATCTACATAAGTGTTTTCTCCTGGCAAAATTCCTACTTCTTGTCAGGTAGCAAAAAATGAAAAACATACATTTTCAAATTACACACATCAGTTTGGAAGTGTTGTTTTTTAACAAGACACTGTCATGCTTAGAGGAAAGTGGGCACCTGTCATGAAAGACATTTGTAGTAGAAAACCTAATCTTCCTTTAAACACAGAAAAAAATTGACCAGCCCTATTACAGAAGTCTTTCAGTGCCATTCCATGTCAACACTGTCATTATATCTCCTATTGTGGAGACAGTTAAGAACATGTCTTTGAAAATTTATTCTGGGGTTGCCCTTGTGGCCTATTGATTGTGCTCTCGCTTCGTGTGAGAGACCTGGGTTCAAGCAAGAGGGCTGGCAAGGCAGACAGGCTGCTCTGGAGGGGAGTGATCCCCCTATGCTCCCACAGAAGCCATCCTGACGATTCCAAGGTTTCAAAACATATCTAAATTTCATATTCTGCAAAACTTCCTGGGATGATGGTGTTGAAAAGTTTAGAGAGGAAAACATCTTTTTAAGCATTCAGAAAGATACTGAGCGCAATCCTTCTGGAAATTAGGACCCTCCGGGAAGTAGGACTGACACAAGATGTGGAATGATGTGAAGAAGGCACAGCATTGCTGATTCCCCTAAACTAGAGGTTTTAAGAGGAATATTTGGACCTGATTCTTCAGTCTACCACAACAGGCCAGCTAGACTCAACTTCATTATTTAGAAACTAAGTCCCAAAGAACAGAGTATCTATTTCCTTGCTTAAAAGCCTCTTTTAACTCCTTCTGTCCATAGCTAGTTTCTGTTCTTAAGGACGATATCTGGCAAACAGCAGGCCTGCTTTTCCCCCCACTGACACCAGTGTGAAGTGTCTGTCTATCCGATCACTTCAGTGGAGTGATTTCTAATTAGCACCGTCATCAGAGATGATTCAAGCCAACCTGTCCATAATATAGACTAATCATAGGAGTAATAAAAAAAAAGAGGCCTATGTTTTTCTTCACTGAGCCTGCCGTGAGTCAGCAGTAAAAGCAAAAGCAGATAGGTTGAAGCTCTGGAAGCATGTGTAAAAGAGTCCCTCAAACAAAACCTCATGCTGCTGAAGTTACTTGGTCCCACTAAAGTCAATGAACACGCAGAGAGAAAATCTAAACCATACTTCCTAAGGCAGCATTACAATTAAACAGTATGTTGGCTTCCAACTCAAATGCCGCGCATTCATTTCCACCTTATAACCATGTGCACAATAATAAGGGCAATCTTTAGGTCTATATCCTCAAAGACACTTCTCAGATCCTGTTTATCGGTGTATCTCCTCTAATGCCTTAGTTCTGCCAGCAGCATCCCTGCCTGCTTTCATTATGCAATACACACATTAAACCTTGCCCAAACACATTTTAGCATAAGGGAACATATCAGCTTAAAAGAAGGGCAGTGGTTTGTTGAGTCAATGACATGCTTTCTTCCAAATGTCTAAATGCATTGCTAGGTGTTTAATCTGCATTTTAAAAAAGCCTATAAACATACATTTACACAATAAAACATAACCATCTGAAAGGGCCATTACAGCCAATTGTCCTTTGTGTCAACTAATTCCTTCCATTCCCTCCCAAAAGGGCTCAGCTGAGTCCCCCTTGGAGACCCTACTTCCAATAACAACAGTTCCCTTCCTCCCCAAACCATCAAGCCCCCACCACATGGCAGCTTCCCTCCTGGCCAGCCCTCTCCCAGCCTGATCAAATCTTCAGCCTCTGCTTTCCTACTCGGAGGCACAGAGAGGAGCTGGTATATGTCCCCAAGGCAAAAAGGTCCTAAATCTAAGTGTGCTGAGAGCTTTTACAGTCACTGTTCTCATCTGTACTTACCATGGATGGAGATCCATAAGATGATTTTTCTTCTCCTGTTTTGATTGAGAAATCTGAACTTCATGAAGTGTCAGGAGTCTCAAATCTACTGGCCACATTTTCTCCCATCTCTTCTACAGACTAATACAAATCATTTAAAACATAAACCTAGGGGCTGTGTTTGCCAGCTCCTCACCTCTCCTGCGGATCTCACCGACCTGCTCACAGCAGCACACTGTTGTATTGCAAAGCTAGACCAGAGATCTGTCTCCTCATGCAGTCCTTGCCTTATGTTTATTTTCTTTGACTGATATCGTAAGAAAGAAGGCATCACAATTCAAAGCACTAAGGACCAGATTTTTGTTGACTGACATTAGACACTGCCTTACTTCCCAAAAAGCCTGTTGCAAGAAGTTATTTACATTATAAGGCAAATCTCAGCATGGTTAAAGGCAATACAATCAGAGGCTGTTGTATTTTTCCACATATGGAGGGTTGTATGACTTTCAGCTTCAGTGAATAAAAACAACAAGGAAGGTAAGACAAAAAAGGAAGACTACCATGAGGAAGAATGAACATGCAGATCTCCTCTGGAATATACCCTTTCATTTTGCAGGGTTATATTCCCCCTTTTCTTCCTCAAATCATTATCCTCTCGATAAGCAGCATGAGCCTTGAAACAGCCAAAATCATAACAGTTACCCAACTCCTATGATTGTTTAAAAGATGACAAGCACATTTTTGAGTAATTGTTAAAATACATGTATGTATTTTATATGTAGATCTGTATATACATATAGACATAGTCGGCACATACATATATATACAGAAAGACATAATCAGCATTTCCAAAAAACACTGCTCTTTTCTAGCAGAAGGTTTTGGCACAACAGCCAGTCTCACAACCCTTCTAAAGAGACGTCATTCTGCCAGTGTTTGGTACAGGTTGGGGCACCAGGTGATTTAAAAGCTTTTGGATTAAAAACCCTTCCTCAAACGGGACTAGGAAGTACCCCCAGGATTTCTGCCCTGGCATGCAAGCCACTGGGCTAGTATCTGGGCAAAGGACAAATCCTTTCTGTCCCTGCCTGACTTCAGTGCATCGGCTGGGGATGAAGGACCTTCAAGTTCACCTTCAAATTGCAGCAAAAGCTGCTACAGTCGCCTGCAGGGCCACCTCCTGATCATATACCCCCAGGAGAGGTGAGGAGGATAGATGGCTGATGAATGTTTTTATTCCTTAGCATTTTGCTTTTCAAGAATTTTCCCTTGTTAAAATCCATTTTTTATGGGTTAGATTGTTCAGTAGTTCAAAAAAGGTTACTTAAACTATCATATACTGGGGCAAAATTAATTAATGCACTTGACTAAAATTCAATGAGAACAGAAAACAGATACAAAATAAGAAAAATGGTATTAACTGATACCCAATCTCAGATCTCAACAAATAACAATGGACTGTTTATGCCACGTTACTCTTTTCTAATCTCCACATATTACTATAATTATTAACTACTAGTCCTAAAATCTATAGAGTTATCATTATTGTTATTATTATGAAACTCAATCTCATTTTCATGTCATAAAGATAAACCAAATCTCATTTCAATTAGTTGCAGCAGGAGGGAATGAACTTTAAACAGACATTTAATTTCTGAAAAAAAAATTAGGAAGTTCTTCATGGAAATGTTATGGCATTTTGAAACAGATTAATAGTTCGGTATGAACACATCCACCCTGCAGCTAAATGACGGCCGTACTGCGAGCAGGAGACAGGTTAAATGAGCAAAATCAGTTGATACCACTGGTTTGGATCTAATCAAATAGTATTCATTTTTATGACTTTTTAGCTACATTATTTTTTCATCCCATGTGCTATCTGAATTGTTACTGTGGGTTATCTGCTTTGGGTTATATTTGTATTGGTAAAGAAGTGCTGGGACCAACGGTGTACTTTGCATTCTGGTTCCTGTGGCAAATGGAATCCCACTGTCTCCACTGAGCGTGCTCTTGGGCACACCAGTGCTTCACAGGAGCAGTCTCGTGCATATTTTATCATCACTTGAGGGCAGGATCTAACCTACACCAGGGCAGGCTGCCTCTCCAACACACCTAGCCCTCATTCTATGCTGAGCTGGTGAAGGGTTGTACCATGAGGTTGCTCAGAGACAGTTTGATCCTTGATGCCCATCCCAGGCATGTGACAAGGCAGAGAGTACACCATGAAGCGTGCAGTTCTGGATCCTCTCAGATGGGGAAAGGGAGCCCAGTGCAGGGCGGTGACTCACTAACTGAACCCACGGCTATGGATGTGGCTCTCCAGAAAGGCTCTCCATAGTGTCAGCACTATGACAGACACTGCAACAGTGACAGAAGCCCTCAAGCCTTGGGAAATCCTAGTACTTGTCACACTGTCCACCACCATAGATCTCAGATAGTGTCCTTTTTACAGACACTTCTGCAAAGCTACAGAATTACTTAATTATTCATTGCCCAGCAGTCCCAAGTTTTAAACCACAAGCTGGAAAAGATGTCAACAGACTGGGGATCTTCTCGACTTGCTGCCAACTCTCTCCCGAGATGAACGATGAAGCACAGCGGTACCTGTGCCCTCCTCCCATGGGACAACCCCCCCCCTCCTGGTTAGCGCCCAGATGACAGCTATGGGCTGGAGGAGGCCTCTCCCCCAGATCTTCTCCCCACTCGCAGTTTACACCGTCATGTTTTTACCCTCTCCTAAAGAATGCTTAGACTTCAGAAACATTAAATGTTTGACATTAGGCCAAGGTTAAAACACAGAAATAAAGACACCTTGTAGATGTCATCAAGCATTTCACAGATCCTGTAGATGTGAGCTGAACTCCAGTCTCATGAAGTCAGTGCAAAGAAGTTTCTCTCTCTCCTTCCGCCCCTGTCAGTTATTTCCTTCCTAGCACTCAGGCAGCAAAAAGCAATGAGACACCCAGGAGGAAAAGAGCCGTGACTTGCAGAGAGGGGCACATCAACTAGTATAGACCAGGACACTGAGAGCTGGTGAAGGTCTTGGCGTAACAGCTGGCAGAAAGGAGAACTGGACTAGTCAATGCAGGACTGGAAGAAACTAGCAGGTGGGAAATTAGGGGATGACTGATAATAGATGAACAACTTTATTAGCTGAGATCATGAGGTTAAGAGAGAAACTGAGATTAAACTAGAGGAAATTCTCTACATAAGGACAAAGAGCTGGGAAAAAGCACAGAGTGGGAAAGGAGGAATAATGGATGAGAAGCAAGAAATGTTTGGGAGAGGCAGGACTAATCCAAGAAGAAAACAAGACAGTAGAGAAGTGGACAGGACTGGAACGAGAGAGCCAGGGGAAAAGACTGTGACCATATCTTGAAAGGTGAGGGGAATCCAAGGCTTCTTGTAGGTCAAAATTCCTCTACTCTCAGCAAGCAGCTGTGAAATCCAGTGGCAAAGTATGTCTCATTCCAGTACTGTGCTGGTTCACACATCAGGATGACACCTTCTGTTATTCATCAATATGTTAACTCAAAATCCAAGTCACTGTGGTGAATCTAAAGACACTGTCTCTTCAGACAAACTGAAGTGATAGCTATATGATGTTTCATACAAGATTTTTCCAGTCAGAGCCAGTTTGCCTATTTAACAGCCCAAGAAATCACACAGACAAAATCAACTTTAAAATAATAAACTCCAACACTCCCATTCAAGAATACCAGAATTAAGTTTGCTTCAAATAACTCTAATTTTACTCCCTTTAATATTACAGCACAGCATTTAAAGCTAACATAATTAACATAATCACCTCCCATTTTTTTTCTGCAGGACTCTCTCACTCCAAGGGTCCTTAATATGCTTTAACATAGGGTTGGGGGTTATTTTGGCTGTAATATAAAATCAAGTGGCTTGTTTCCTTAAAGTAGATTAATCTTGAATTATGGCTACATAATATCATTTTAGGTCTCTGGTTACTCAAGCAATACAGAATTGGCAGCAGAACAGTCTGTTGGTCAGACAATGGGATTCCCACTTGCCCTTTCTTTGCTTTATGTGTATTAATACAATATACATTTAACAAAAATTAACTACATAAATTCATCAGGTTATCTCTTATAAAATTGCAGGTAAGATCTAATAACAAAACATACAGCCAGGGTGACTTCTATGATCACAAAGCAAAGGACACCAGATTTCTCTTTTCTGCCTTGATGCACTGATCACACCTCATGCAACAGTAACACATAAAGAGCTTGGAAAACTTGTTTTAGAGAAAAATAAAATGTAGTTAGTAGCTAATTTGGCTAACAGCCAAGTCACATGGCTAAGATTTTCAAAATGCACTCAGTATCAGCATGCACCTTTAAAACTTACTTTTCAGAGAAGGAGAACTTGGGACTTTATGGAAAAATCAGTCTCCTTTTTGGACTGCTCTGACTGGGCCTCCAAACTTTTTAGCCATTTCGATAAAGCTGGCCCACATCTTCTAACAGTCCTACTGTACTTATGAGCATCTACTGTAACCCTTCTTAAAATGAGTGAATGGCAATGATATTCTGAAAGCTTTTGCTCCAATTCAGTGAGATAATAGCCAGTCTGTAACTAAGGAAAAAGTTATTTTTAACATATGAATCAGGTGGATCACCTAAGTCATACAAATCACCAAGGCTTATTTGTTCACTATATTTCCTAATTGTTTCTGGAATCAGTTGAGTGACTTCCCTCAACAAGTTTCCCTTATTAAGCTTATCCATGCAAGAAGGGAGAGATTCTTGACATGCTCTGGATTGCTTCTGCTCCCATCTGTGCTAACCAGCAGTGAAGAAAGTTTTACAGTGCTTACAAACTCCATAGCTGCAAGGCTCCCCAGTCACACCAGATTATGATTTATTAGAGTTGTTAAAACAAAATGGGAGAAGAAATTGTTATAGGTCTTGGAAACTACAGAAAATCGCCATTTAAATCATGCTCAAATCTCAAAGGAAATAGGAATCACGTGGGAACAACAAGATACTGTGGGGTACGGCGCTCTCTCCACAGCCAGTTCATATGCCACAGAGTGACTTCCCTTTGTGAAAGGCTTTATTTCATACCTTAAAGAATCTCAGGCATATTATTGATGTTTTATGATACTGTTAATGGAATCTCCAGATCTGTAATAATAATGATAATTTGACATTACGTAGCATTTTCTATTTTAAGATTTATTTGGGATTCATCAGAAATACAGCCCCATATGGAGTAGCAGGAATCAGCTATTTAGCAGCATTCTGTGATATCACAATAGTGTCAGTTATTCAGAAAGGAAAGTGAAAAATCTATTTCAGAGAGACCTCAAAAAGAGTGCAGGAAGAGTGAATATAATAAACCAGTTGTAGCCAAGATGCCAGGGCTATCTAAAATAAGATCAGAAGATAGTCCCCCAGGTTTTCAAGACCTTGGTTTCACATTTCAGTCTAGTACATGTATTTGTTTGTATTACTAGAGGACATCAGGGCACTATGTGGCAGAAAGGAAAGTACTGACTACCTCTGAGTCAGTAATGTCCCTTCTACAATCACAGAGCTGAAGATTTTCATTTATATCTGAAATGCTTTTAAGGAAAAAAAAAAGAATATTATTATACTAAATAACTATTAACAATGTCTAGATTTCAATGCAATTTTTGTGATTCCCTCCTGAAGTTATTCTGCCAATAATGTTTACTGAATGTTTACTGGATGTTGGTGGTTCTCAAATCAATGGCCTACATGTAAAAAAACCCCCAACCTAACATCCCCAAATTCCATTTAAGAAGGTAAGCTGGCATTTCATCTTCTTGTGTATCCCTTCTGACCAGTAATCCTTTGCTTCCTCATGAAAGAATTGTATTATCACATACCAGTGGGGGTTTATATATATATATGCATACATATACATATATAAGAATATATTTATGTGCATAAACACACACATATATGTATGTAGATAAAACTGACAGTCTTCATATTGATTATTTAGGACATACGCTTCTTAAAGATGCCAGAGGAGGCAGAGAACCCAATTCATTTCTCTCAAGACTTGATGTACTTGGTGTACTGCTGGCTGATGTATTTATTCAAGGCCACAGACTGACTCCAGATGCACAGGGTGAAACCACTGCTCTCCAGAATAATCTCTTCAGAACAAAACCATACCTATGCTTGCTTGGAGGTTGCTGCCCAAGCACTGATTAGCTTCCTTATTTACGGTCTTGCAGAGGTGTGGAGGAAATGTGCTGAGCCTGTACTTTCGATACAAAGCTGAAGAGTCTTGCTGCGTGTGCCCCGAAGGATCCCCTCTGAAGGCAGAGGGACTTTACCTTGAGCTGTGAGGTTTTGCTCTAGAGAGCTTTGCCCTTTTTCCTATAGTCGGGCACAATCCATCTGTGCAACAACAGTGTTTTGTAAAGCAGCAGAACTAAATGAAACATTCTGAGAAGGGTCATAGCAAAAAAAATCCACCAATAGGAATGTTCTTGGAGTTCTTTTATTACTTCTCTGCATTTCAGGGAGGGGTTGGCTATTAATAACTTTCTTCCTCATCTCCTTCCAGGCTGGTCTTCATATTTTCAACCTCCATTCTCTTTATTTTAGGGCTCTCTCCAACAGTTTATAAATGTCACCATTTGTCATGTATAAATTCATCTTTAAAACAGGCTAAAACCTTCCAAATTTCCCTTGCTGCAGTTCAATGATCCTCCCAATTTTAGAGCAACAAATACTTTTTTGTTTCTACTACTCCCTCTTCAAAATGCCTGACAGTGCATCTTACAGGACACGAGCTATCCCTTCACTTCAAGAACAGCCTGGCATATGGAATGACAACACATTTGGTTTGGAATAAATATAGACTTCAGGCAGCAGTGTATGAGCAGTATAAGCACTAACCAGCCTGTCCCTGCGACATCCTGAGACCAGGTCGTTTTCTTTGCGTTGTAGAGAAGGAAAGAGTAAGTATCTTAGTTATAAGAGTAACTTAATGGTACCACGATGCCGTAGCTGCTCTAAGTACCAGCTGTACTTCCCTGCTCCCTCAACACCCGCTGGAGATTATTGCCCCCTTAGAGCAGCCAACACAACTGTTCAGGTAGCCATTAGTTAGTCCAGATCTGTCAGATGCTTTGGTTTAGCTTAAAGAGGTTTAGTACAAGGTTTTTTGAAGCAGGATCACTTCTGACTGAGCTGGGTTAATGACTCATTACACCAGCAGTTGTGCTGTCATAGCTGAATGCTGACAACCTGCAGAGGAAGCAGACATCATAACCCAGAACAGTTGCACTTGTAGCAGCCCTCTGACCCTGAGATGACTTATACAAATTCATATAAATTCAGATCCAGCGATTCTTAAAAATAGACCAAAGCCTTGAACCTATCCCAAGAGTTTCTAACACAAACACCATTGCTGGCTGCAAGGTTAAATTAATATTAGAGGGACAACAACACATGATTAGGCATTCACACCTACTCTGGCTTGGTGAGGCTTATGCTACATAAAAACAGTACCACAGAGATAACAGTAAGATACTACACCTGTACCAAGGGTAACAACAGTAAGTCAATGTAATGTACTTGCGCATGTATTTTACAAAGCTGACAGGGAATAGTTAAGCATGAAGGATGAGAGAATAGAAGGCTAAGAAGAGTTTTTGCCTCAGACTGTAATAACAGTTTCAGTTTTCAGATCTCCTTGATTGTCTTTTGTGACCCTTTTGATGGCTGAGACATTCTGCACTGTACCTTACTGCTTCTCACAAATATGGCAATAGCTCCCTAATAACTGGGGCTTATTCTCCAAGTTCTTAACCGAATTCAGTAGGAATTTGTTCATGGACTTCACATTTGGAGCTACAGATGGTTTACAAGCTGACATTCGGTATCCAGACCCTTAATGGAAAAAATAATACCAAATCTCAAGAGAGGTAGATCAACAACAACTCTGAGTTTGGTTTTGCTCCTCTTCATGGGACTGTCTTTCACTTCAGTAGATGCTAGATCACTTACAGAAATCAAATAAAATCAATAAATCCACTGCAGTTTCACCTTACAATTTTACCAGAAAAGAACCATGTCATGAAAAAGATAATGGCACAGCTGACTGCAGACTGACAACATAGGAATAAAGCCAGAAATTCATTTGGCCCTTAGTCTCCGCCTAGTATTATTATTTATTGGTATTATGAAGCCACTCAGAGGACATGGCTGAGCAGAGAACTAAGCATGGAAAGCGCTGAACATACATGTAGCAACAGCCTGTCTGTTCCCCAGAGGTCACATCAAAATAGGCAAAATGCAGAATATATGTTTTTCCCAATATTATGGCTGGACCCAACAAATGAAGTTGCACAGCTTGCACAGAAAGGTCTGAAGTCAGAGCCTCCTAAGAAGGATGCAAGTGGCCTTGTGCTCATGTACATGAGGGTCAGCTCTCCAGAGGATGCTTGTGCAAGGGAAAGGAAGAACACAACATGCTCATGACTCCTCTAGAAGCTACGATGAAAACAAAAAAGCAATAAATTTATCACTTCTGCCAAGTCATTTCTTGCAGGCCGGTGACTTCTCTTTTCTTTTTTGACCAGCTAATTAAATGGTGGCCAACTTCCCCATTATTGTACTGAAATCCCATTCAGACTGGGAATTTGGTACCTGTAGGAAAGGCATACAGTTCTGTACTTCAGAAAAGGCTTAGGAAACATTCCTACTTATCTGTGATATTTTACTGCCAGGAACGAAAGATATAAACAGCACATTAAATAAAACAGAATGATTTTGTTAAAAGTGTGTGAGGTAAGGCAGACCAAAATCAGGACCAACCCAACACTAGCATCCTCTGCGTTACCTTGAAAACATCCCCTGATATACAGGGGCTACAGTAGGTTCACTTCTATTTCTAATCTCTGGCACGTGTAGTTGTTATACCCATCTAGGTCAAGTAGGCCTGTGTATCCAAACACCTGTACACATGCTGTAACACCTGGCTTTAAGAGGCTGCTCTTCCACAGCAGAGCTGGAATCTGGTACTGCTTGCTCAATTTTTTTTTAAAAATCTTTTACATGACACAGAGTCTTCAGAATGCGGAATAAGAGTAAGTGGCGTGGAGTGGGGATGAATTGAATTAATCCAGTTACTACGGATTTCCTTGGTAGCACACTGCAAGGGGGCAGCACTCAGACAGCAGAGGGTCAGCCTGGCTAGACTTGATCTTGCTTGCTTGGCTGCATGTCTGCTAGGTCATGAGCATTCACCCTGCTGTGGGTCCGATGGCAGATAAACCACAAAGACACTGAGGTGGGTCTTTTTTTCATTCAAATGATCAGTTACTTTTTGCGGTTCCCTCTTCCCACTCTTCTTCTTTCCTCTTTTCCTTCAGATCTGTTTCTTATTATCTCCTCTGATATACATCTTCTTAAGGCCAACTATCTATACCATGTAGAACAGCTTCCTCTACCTACCTTGCATATGTCAGTGAGTCAAGCAGACACCCTTGTTACTTCCTCACAGATGCTCAACAGGAGTTATAACCTCTGAAGCTCAGGTCCTTAGTAAGTAAAGTTAGGTCTTATCTCTCCTCTCCCTTCATCCCAAATTGCAACTATAAAATATGGCACAGTACAACGTTCTCCAGTCTGCAGTACTCACCATCAATATGCTAATGCTATTCCATAACCATCTGCAGCCATGACTAGAAAAATGTCAGTGATGTGAAAGCAAAGATGGCTTCACCAGCAGTTTCCATCTTTCCATCTAATTTTCCACTTTTTCCACCCTTCAGTTGTATCACATCTGCCCAGCATTGCTCATCCTAGATCCTGCCAGGCCATTGTATTACTCAGA
The DNA here is from genome assembly GCF_047716275.1 of Strix uralensis. Classification (NCBI taxonomy): domain Eukaryota; kingdom Metazoa; phylum Chordata; class Aves; order Strigiformes; family Strigidae; genus Strix; species Strix uralensis. The sequence goes on along the minus strand of NC_133979.1, from coordinate 3,260,208 downwards.
CCAAAAAGCTATGTACTATTATTATTCATGTAAGCAGTGGTTAGGCAAGACTAATTGCTGTTTTACAGTAATAGGTATTTCAGTATCTGTTTGATTCAGTTTCAATTACATCTGAATAAGATTTAACATGTTTCACAAAAAAAATTGTGTGATTAAAGACCAATTGATTATTAAGAGTATGTTTATCAATGTGTAAGTATCACTGTTAAATTTAAAAACATTCTTAATAGTCCTTTGATAACTAATTATCCTATAATAACTCTTATTAAATTTAAATTAAATCAGCAGCTGAGATGCATAATTTAAACCAACTGCAATGAAAAAACAGCCCAATTAAAAAAAATAACAAACAAAACCCCCACAAACAAACAAAAAACCTCGAACAAAATCCAAAACCAAATCACTTTGAATTAACAGCTGTTCACTAAGATTTTGACTGAAATAAAATGGTCTTAGTTGCTCAATCATTACAGTTCCCGGGGTTCTTGTATGTTGCAGGTGCGCAATTCAGCCACCCTTTGGTGAATATGTAATTCACTGCATTCTGATTGTCTTCAAAAGTCATCTCTGATGAGCTATTTGTTAGCAATAAAAATATCAACTCATCTCTTCAGCTTCATCTGAGGCTGGAAAACACCACAGCTGAAAAGGGAAGAGTGCTTGGCAGGCTCAAAAAAAAAAAAAGATTTACATTACAATAAGCTCTAAAGTATTTTATAAGCCTTTTTTTCTTCCACCTGTCTTCACAACCTTCTTCTAGAGTCGTGCAAAAATGGGACATTCTGATACCCAGATTAACCTTCACCTATATGGCACACACTGCCTAGATGACCCCCAGAACTCTTTCAGACACAATCCTGGAGGGAAGAGCACACCAGTCTCCGCTCCGTGTATGGTACCAGACAGGCAATAGGGACCCTTTCATGAGCAGGGTATAGTAACACAGGGATGTGCCACAGGATCTGCACATCCCATTTGTCGTGTGCCAGCCAAGCTGGTGTTTGTCACAACCACACTCAACTCGTAGACATACCGCTAATCTTGAAACACAAGGCCACCCATAGCCAGATTCAGCATAAAATAAAATAGTGCACAAAATCTAAGCAGAACAATGGCTGTGCGATTCTCAGGTGAGAAATCGTTCCACCCAAATGGACCATGAATGTAAACACTGACTAACGAGAGTGGTACAGATTGGGCCATTAAAAGCAAGGCAGAGATGAATGGAAATGTCTGAGCAGGAACATAAAACAGACCAATTTCTGCCACTAAGTAGGAGTGGGAGTATAACAGTCCTTGTTATAGAGTTGCTGGCAGTGATGTTATTGTTAAGGCTGAAAAAGACATTACATTCCAAATCTCTCTTTTCACTTGTAAAACGATAAGATTTGGAGCTTGATCCTTCTCGTCAAAGGTAGCTACTGCAACTGCTTAACAAAGGAGAATCATGAGATGGATGAGAAGAAAAAAATCAAATGGGTTACAAAATATTATACAGACTGCTGACCCAGATGAAGGTGAGATTTCAGTTCCACTGGAGTTCAGAGTTTTGGTCTTTTGCAGGCACCAAGATATACCCCACCTCAGTAAACAGTATAGAAATAGCTAGAGAATAACCCAATTAGAGCAAAGATCACAGGCAGGAAAACACACAATTCAGAAGAGAGGACAGATGAGATGACAGCCAATTCCAGACAAAATGGAAAGGAGGTGAAACTGTAAGAACTGATGTCTGTAATCTCAAAACTGGAAATGGAAGCCTGGTAATTAGAGTAAAGCAAATGTTCAGTTTTACCAGTACTAGTTTTAGAAAATAAACATATGCAAACATGTCTACAAAGATCCTTGACTTCTAATTTTTTTTGCTTTATAGAGAGGTATACAGAAAAACAGATCTGAGAAAAACAGGGAGGGGTTTGTTCTGTCTTGAAGAAGATTAGGACTTATTATTTTATCCATCAACAAAAAGTTTTGATTCATCGATTCTGTTTGTGAACTCCTAAAAGGCTAATTCATGGCTTGGTTTAAGGACCCTGGTTCCTAAAAATTCCTGACTGCTTCTACTGGGCTTCTGACCACTCAGGCTGAGAGCCATTCTGAGGAAACGGAGAGAAGAGACTCATAGTAGAGCTGAGCAAAGGATTTGGAGTTTGAACATTTGTCTTTGTTATGACCAGAAATGAAACCTGAAATTTTCAGTGAAGGAAAATTTGTACAACGTGGGAAATAGTTTCAGTGCAAAATTGAAACAATAATTCTAACATGGCCTTTTAGAATTTGACCTTTTTATCTCTTAACAACGTTTAAATATAATACAGAATTTGAATATTTGAAATGAAAAGTAATTTCAACATTTGAAATTTCCACTTTTTGCTCTGAAAATGTCAAAACAGGGTATTTCAACTTTCTGAGAACTTTTTTCCCTCCCATTTTCACTTGACAATGAAAACTTTCAGCTTGTGCTACTCATTTAGCTGGACAACTGGCTGTCAGCAGAAAAGGGAAAGCTGATGGACTACACTATGACCTGTGAGATCAAGACCAGCCATTCATCTCCTATTGCCACTACCCAATACAGTTTATTTTTGATAGGTTGTGGGGGAAGAGGAGGCTTGCCTGGGCTGCATTTCTTAAGTAACTACTTTGTCACTTTGTTAGACATATGCAATCTACAGCCTAATCTGTGGCTTAATCTATGGACTGGCACAAGAAAATACTTGGACAAGAAAACAAGCAGAGCTTTCAGTGTCTTCAGTACCTTCATTAAAGATAATCAGTTGTTTGATGCTGCCTCCAACATTTCATGTCCTGAGAACACTTTAGTTGCAAGGAACTTCTGCTGTATGGTGCAAGCAATCTACATTTTTCAATAGCTTGGTTACACTGAGCCAGTCTGAAGCAGGCAGATGTTAACTATTGGGTGACAAGTTGCACACTTCGCAAAGCTCTTCACATTTTAGGTGCCAGTAACTGAGAGTGCAACCTTGTGAGTTCTGCTGAATCATGGTGGAACAGTTTAAAGATACTTTAAAGATATTTTTGTTAATCACATGATTATGGGAGTATTTAGGCTGAAAATTGACTCTGTCAGCTGTTCATGGGTGGAGAAATAGTGGTGATAACCTTTTCAACTGCTTTGATTAAATCCAAATGGGACCATGAATCAGAAGTCTCAACCCACGGAGTTACTCTGATGCAAAACTGGAGTGAGAGAAATCAATTTATCCCATACTCAAAGAGCTTTTGTCCAGTTCTGCACTGGGACTCCAAGGTGCTACATTTGCACCTCAATCCAGCCATGCCTCACGGACAACTGCCAGCCAACAGCGCGGCCTCAATTCCTCTTCCTCAAAATGGAGCTAGTCATTCTACCCACATTTACAGATCATTTTGAGATGTCCGAGTGAAGCGAATTGCAGAACAACTAAAAGTTATTATGTATCATGCATGTGTTTGCCCATAAATAATAAATTCCTGAAGCAGACATAAGAACAGAAGTTCCCACTATCGTCTACCTTTATAACAAATTCATAAGCAACAGCGTTATACATGATTTCTCAGCTGCTCCTTTTTGAATGATAGGTTTCGCTCTAGATCCAAATCTACCTCTCTCGTTATCTAGGTTATATGGATTTTATTACTTTGAATATTTCAGAATGGAAGCACTGATTTGTGAAGCAAAAGTTTAAAAAAAATATTTTGTCTTGTTTGTTTCTAATTCTTTACACTATTCTTTTTCTAATGATCCTTATTGAGAGCTCTTGTCCTTCTTATGGTTCAGGAAGCTGCCAAACCCAATCTATACTGCGCACTGACACCTGATAGTCTGTCAGCATTACCAGCAGTCCAGTTGCCAGACTCTGCCTGTGTCTGGTGCTTTGGCGGTGGTGGGTCTGCTGTACCCAGCCCCAGGTTTGGCCAGCTGAAATGGCTGTTGGGCTAATTTCCCTGCCTCTCTGCATCCTACCAGGATTTTACACTGGAAATAAATCGTCACAGGAGAATATTTAAATTCAGGAAACAAAATGTTCCCACTAATTCAACGTAGCCATCTCCTGCCTACTAAAAGTTATGAGTTATGTGTGAAGTAAAAAACCTCTCTGCTGCATGAGATAATGAGAAAACGGGAATTCTTTATTCATTGTACTTGTCCCTCTGCACATAACATTTGTATATCATGCCAGGACTAACCTGTGTCACTGCACTTATAGCCACAGACCAGACTAAATGCCTGCCCTTCACTGTTTTTACATCATGATTCATATACTCTCTCTGCTCTTTCTGACTGCCTGCAATTACTTGTGACAAATGATTCTTCAGTGTACTGTCTGCTTTACCTTTTCAAAATGTTTCCATGGTTCACAGATAAGTCAGCTAGTGTACACTGTACTGTCTTGTGGGAAGTAAATCCCAGGACACACAGACGAACAGGTTCCACCCCATTTTACTGGCAGAACTGCAGGTGTCCACCTCCCTCAGCTGCAGCACGTGTACTCTGGACCAGCCATGCCAGCAGTGCTGGGGCTCCTTGGATACAGCGGTGTGGAGATCCCAAAGAAAGAGATTGTTACTTACAGCCATACTCTAAGACTGTGAATCCTTGTTTCACAAGGAGCTTGATACCATATACAACAAAATATCTGGTCAACATAAAATCATTATTTTGGTATCTCCCATGAAAGAACATCCAGCTGAATGACCCCCATCACTGCTCCCATTGGTATGCTTGTTAACCACATATATATCTGGAGGTGAATGCAGCCTTGATTTAAATTTGTGAAAATCCAGGGGGCCTGATTCTGCCTTCAGTTACCGTGGTGAGTATCAGGGCAGCTCCACTGACCTCAGGGGATAGAAGTGCCAAGAGACTGGATCCACTGTCTCCTCCTGGGGCACAGAGTATGAATTAGCATTCTGGCTTCTGATTCCCACCCTGCAACGCAAAGATCCCGCTCATATAATGAGTTCTGTGCAATTATCTGCTTTCTGCCAACACAGTGGATCAAAATATGACAAGCACACATAAGGTGTTTTTTCATGGAAAATGATCTTCCATTTGAAAGTGAAATCTGTCAAGAAAAGAGCTGGCAAGACTTCCTTCTTGGAACATCTTCCTTTCCTAGTTGATGTACTTCAGATTTAAAACTTTTTTATGACACTGTTGGCCTTTTCTTGCTCTGTTGACCATAACTTGCTCTTTCTTATTCCAGTCCTTTTTTCTTTAAAAAATACATTTTTTAAAATTGCAAAATACTTCAGTGCTTAGAACTGTACACAAAATGTTGTGGCAAATGGATTCATTGTGACAGCTGTGAACTGACAACAGCTTTAACACTGGATTTTCTATCCAAATTATTCTCCTCTTGTCCTCTATCGAAGTCCGCTTAGGTATGTACACATCTCTTCTCATTACAATAACTTTGCTCAGCAAATCACAGAAACAGGATTCATACTGCTAAGCTACAAATGTTTATTCTGGCCTCTTCCATACATACCCCTCTGCATTAGCTGAAGCAGGAGTGATGACATCTTTAAAACACTTCTTCCAGGTAGCCCCTCTGCTTGGCTCTGTACTCTCTCCTCCCTGCTTCCCCTCTCTGCTTCTGAGAGTTAATTCTCCTTAGCTTAGGTTGGATCTGATCTCACCACTGTTGTGAAGGTGTTAGGAGTGAAAGATACTGCAACGTTCCTGGCTGCTCATGCTGCCCGCCTCCAACATATTTCATGTTCACATGTGGTCCTTGGCCTGCCTATGCTCATGCCCATCTGTTTGGGAGGCACCGTGCCTGCCTGCAAGTTGGTCGGGTCTTTGGCCAGACACCGAGGGGTTTAGATGGGCAGGCAGCATAACGCTACAAATGACATCTGTTCTGCAGGAAGTCGTCCTTTGTGGGAGCCATGGTGTTGCACACCCCCTTCCACTTGATTACACCTGTTGATCACCATGTGCCAAAGCAGAGAAGCAAAGCGGAGCGGGACAGGAAGTGGCTGTTCACTTGTGCCGGCTCCTGGGAGAGACTAGAAAGCAAGAGAGGCTTGAAATCCCACGCTGCTGCCACAATGCATGGCACTGAAAAGGATTACCCTTCTTGTACTCCCGATTTTCTGGGCATCCTCTGGCAAAACAGATGCAAAATGCTACCATCTGCTTATTGCTCCCATGACTGTGCAAGATGCAAAGAAGTGAAAAAAATGCCTGCATGGGTAAGCAGTCTCCATCCAACCCAAAGGGACACACACAATTCAACCATACAAAGGAAGTCATGCAGAAGGGCCGCTGTCACGGCGGGTCTTATTCGTAGTGCAGACAACCAGTTTCAGTTCTGAAATATTCAGACACGCCCTGGCACCTTAAATAAATAAATGTACTTCATTGAACGCCAGTAAGCACAGAGTTTATGGATGTGGCTGGTCCTGGAAGAGAGCAGGAGTCCACTGCCAGGCCTCAGAACTACTTGTGCAGAGGGAACAAGAGAGACTAAAGAAAAAACACAATAGCAGTCGTGCTGATGTGGTATCAGGCTTCTGCCTGGGCTCCAGACCCAAGCACCCGCCAGCCGGCAACTCCATGCTGTGGTGCTACATGTAGTAAAACCTGGGCCACCTTCCCTTCACTGACTTTGTTCGTAAGATAATCATCATTGTGGGCATGTCCTCCCACAGCCCAGATGCACCTTCAGTTCGACATTTAGATTTACTCAGCAGGGCCACCAAGCTTCCCAGACACATCCACACAACTGTGCTTTTGGCCAGAGAAAAAAAAAAAAAAAAAAAAGGAGCTTCTGTGGGAGAAAAGCCCTAGAAGAATCCAAGCACAAAATGTGGGAAACCAATGTTGTCCTAAATGCTTTGCATTCTGGTCGCTGGTATCCCTGCTTCTGCTTTCCCGTTGTCCACAGTGCACATTCAGCCCAGAGCCAGCCAAGGCAATTGCTGCTGCAGTCACAGCTGACTGTGCTGCCTCTGACACAAATCCCAACCACAGACAGAGGCGCTGGCATGGCAAATCCACACAGGACAGCAGCACTGCTCAAGTTATTTGTTTTTATGGACAGGGAGACTGAACCCAGATTCTGAATTGTCAAGTCCCTCTTAGAATGCAGAATGCTACACCAAAAAAAGAAAAAGAAAAGCAATTCAGAGAGAAGAAAAGGATGGAAATATCTATCATTCAACAACACTGACAAAAAACAAACCCTGGCAGCAGCCTCCTATGCAATGCCTTGTTTATGCCAATGTTGGTTGCAGCTCCTGTTCGGATCAGAAGCACAACAAATTGTCTGTTTCTCTGAATCCAGCAGACTCTGATAGCTAGTGACCATGCTGACAGAGCCTATCGCCTGCATTTGAATGGGAACGATGAATAGTAGAAACAGCCCCACTTGAACACATACAAGATTGTTTTTACAAATTCAAGACTGTATTTACAAGTTCCAGCTTTTAAGGCCAGCGTATTTTATTTACTTTGCTGTTTTTTTAATGCTGAAAAAGCATGAGAGCAATCCATCTGTCTGAATTGGAAGATTCTTATAAATAAACAACAGTAAAAAAACAACACACAAAATTCATTTTGCCCACTTTTGTTTTGTCTACGTCCCCCCAAGAATCTAAATCAACAGGAGATCAGACTGTAGTTTGTGAGTAAATTTCTTTCAACTCAAACAAACAAAAATAGACAAAGATAACCATCCTCCTTATACTTTATGCACAGTAATGCAAGTTATTTTCCACTCCATTTAGACTTTTCACCTTCCTTTCATTTACCCTGTTTTTTACAGTTCAATAAATATTTTTCCAAGCTCCACTTGCCAAACAAAAGAGTTTAGCTTCAGTGTTACTCCTCTGACAAATATCCTTATGGTGTTGCACATGTGAGCCATTGATAAACAAATTAAAATTCTGTCCCAGCTCAGAGCTCAGCTGGCCCATTTCATCTTGCGGTATGGGTTTGTAAAGGTCTGGGTGTCTGTCATCCTCCCCTAACCTTGTCTTTGTCAAAGGGATACAAAAGCCTGCACGCTCGGGGCCTTACGATACTGATTAGTGTGAGTGACAAAGTGGAGTAGCAAGTCCACTCAGCCCTTCATAATAAATCTATCAAAGAGTAATAGAATTCCATCAATTCTGCATCATCCCCGAGGGTCGCTGTGCTGGGATGGAAAGTGTGTTCCGCTGGGATTGTACAACTGTTATTATTCAATTACACTCTTTTCTTCCTAGTTAAAGACCATGATATCATTATCACTTAATGAATACATATAATTGGATCTGGACTCTATGTTTGGCTGATGAATACCACTCACTATTCATTCAGTCTCAGCTCATCTTCTGACCATTTATTATAGACTTTTGGCTGAAAACCATGATGACAAAGGGAATTTGAAATTAGCTGAGATTTCATTCAATGCTCAGTTAGACACAAAGGCAAAATACAATTCTGACGCATAAATGAGGCTGAGACCACACGGAGAAGTTTTGCCTAAAAGTTTATAGCTGTTGATTTCCACATAAACACATTGAGGTAAGTGCAAAGATATTTTTCAAGACCGTCTCGTAACTTTGCAAGCAAGCAGAGATTTTCTCCCTCTCTTCCACAAACTGAAAAAAAAAAAATTGTCTCAAAGGTAAATACTAGATCTTTTAAGTTGGTACTTTATTTCCCAACTTAGGCAAAATATTAGCTTTAAAGATGTCATCTGAGGCCATTATGATCTTTAACTCAGCCCTGCTAAGCCAAACACCATTTTATGATTAAATAACATTTAAATCTGACAAAGCAAAAGTGCTTTCTATACCGTATATTTATTACACCTAATATCGAGACCATCATTAAGTTTCATCAAACAGTGTGCCCCCAAAGGAAACTGGCCCTCCTATTCATATTGTTGGGAGTAAATGTAGCATACCTCCTTTGGATCACTGGTGAACAGGCCACCTCATTAATCCTAGTTAGTAGATGCTGCTGGGCATGTGGAGCAGCCAAATCCAGATGCTACCCACAGAGCCTCTCCAGGCAGTTAGGGAATCACAGAGTACCACCTCAAGCCCTCCATACATCACTTCAAATTAAATTTACATTAAGTGCTACTCCATCAGAGCCGAGAGAAGCTGACATCTTTGGAAAATGCAGATGATAATCCATTAAATCCTATTATATACATGTCTTCTAATTTTACTTAAGCTCATGCATACCAAAGTGTGAGTTTGTGTTAAAAATTAAAGACCCTTTTACTAGAACAAAAGACTTTATGAACTGTTGACTTTGGGAGGGTTTATTACAGGATCAGGCTATTCTGTCAAGACAAGTAGACTTTTTTTTTCCTGTAAAATTTCTGGTTAATCATTTGTTCCTGGGATCTTTTTTCAAACGCACAATGTGTCTTTGCTATTTCCATCTCAAACTCTTTGTTCTCTCAAATAGAAATGCAGCCTCTTTAACTTAATCAAATGTTATGAATGAAACAGTGGGACACATATTGTCTCCTTTTGCAATTAAGAAAATATTTGCTGGCAGCTTCCAAACTGGCAACAGTAAGAAGATGCTATAAAATCATCACAGTGAAAAAGCTAAGGATTTAATTGCCCTATTACCACATATGTTAATCCCTTTATATTTTCATAGTCCTTAGTCACAGTTACTTTTACTTTGATGAGTCTCTCCTAATTTCATAGCAATGATCTTATTATTTTTGATTCAAGGTACTTAAATTTTTATATTTAACTACTGTATTTTATGTTTATGTTTCTGATTTACTTTTCTGTGAGACCTAAACTAAAATTGAAAATACACAGATTTCAGAAAAAGGTAATAATTATTTCAGATATTAGGCAAAGTAAGGGAACATATCAAGAAATAAAATACACACATAGACACATGCACACACAATTAATTTAAAAGCTATTTATCAAACTCTTAAAGATTTAATTAGAGTTCAGATTTCACACTTAGATTTGCTTTAACTTTCAAATAATTTCTTTCCAGATGTTTCACTGTATGTCTGCTTTATGGTACATGTAGTACATACGTGTTAGTTTTTAACTATTGCCATTCTTTAGCAATTGAAAAAGTGATGGCGCTCAGATTGTCATCAAGCATAAATAAGTGTAGCACCATAAAATTCAAGTGAATTAATAAGCTGAACTGAAGTTTTTCAATGGAATATTTCTGATTTACGCAAGCTGATAATTTTTCCCTATATTTTTTTCTACCACAGAAAACCGAAGTAGCCTGTCTTTACAGTCTGGGTTGTTCTGTTCTGTCTGTCCAGTCTGAGCAATACCCACGTGAGCTGGTACTACCTTTTGCAGGACTCCAGATGCTGTGGCAATAGGCAACAACATACCTTGCACTGACAGGTTAGCTCACTAGAGCTTTAGCACAGCACACTTTCTAATTTTGCAGTATTTTTTTAATATTACAAATACTGGCTTTGAACCAGACTCGCAGAGGGCAGATAGTGAAATGAACAGACACAGTTTGGAGGTGGCTATCCAAACGCACACAGCCAGTTTATCTGTCCCTAGGAGAGGCATTAGCTGCTCTCACCAGCCCTTACCCACCAGCCTGCCTGAAGAGTGGGCCAGCAGTTGCACCGAGGCTCCCTCACCGAGTACCAAGTACGATGTATGGCTAATAAAAAAGTGATATAACCGATAATTAAAACTGGAGAGTTTAGTTTCATCTTCTTGATGCACAGGATTTTATGCATGTTAGTCCCATTAAAATCGTAGGAACTGCTTGCATAAATTCCCATTCATTGAGACTACAACATTACCCAAATTACTGCTCTATAATATATTTATACCCTATGATTTCAGAAGCTCACCATCATGCATGGGCAGTGCCCCTCACAGCAGTGAGGGGATCTGGCATAAAGGGCTATGGCAGAATGCAGAACTGTGGTTACTGTGGTCTTTATAAATAACTACAAAAATTGTTGCTGTTTACATCATTAGGAAGCATTTCTGAGGAGATATTTTTTGAATAGTGAAACTGGATACATCCTAAATTGGGGTTTTTTGAGTGCTCTTCAAATGACCATTAACACAGATGCACAGGCTCTGCCCAAAACATCAGTTTTTATTTAAACTTCTATACTCTATTTTGAGGATAAAGCTGGAACTAAGCCTGGAACTAAGTAGCTATTTGCTTTATCTCTGGACATCCCTAGCTCCAATTTTAATGCATCATCCCACTAGGAAAATATCATACATCTATCATTTCAATTTTTGTATTTCATTTTTAACAAAGGGGTATTAGTTGTTACTTATTTGCATCTGAAGGGTCAAATTTTGTTTTCAGAATCACCAGTAACTGGTAATTAAATTGGATGATTCAAAAAACAAAACTGATCTTAACTACTAGGTTATACTTAGAATTCAAAGGAGTCTCTGAAAGATGATGCTGAGTACATAAACAAAGCAACATGCTGAATTTCATATTAAAAGCTATGAAGCACAATGCAGAATCATCCTCTTTTTTTTCCCTCTTTCAGACTGCCTTTTCCAGGGACTAAAGAGAAATCAGCCAGACATGAGCAGAGTAGCAAACAAAATCCTAGGCTCCACTGTGGAACTCACAGCTCAGTCCTCATGCCCAATTTCCACCAGAACAGAAGAGAGACACTTAAAGAGACTTCCAGACTTCTGATATCTGACATGTCTTTGAAAAAGCATCAGGCCTATCAAAAAAGCCATACGTAAAAAATTGAACAAGTTTTTGCATGTATCAATGAGGAACAGTCTACTGAGGGAATGCCATGTAAAATCAATTTACCTAACACTGGTGTCACTCCTGCACCTAAAAGAGGGGCTTCAAAACCCAAATAAGGGCTAAAAGGATCCTTGGGAAGCGGCAGTATTGCCACCAGTGAAAAACATTTCTGTATAGCCCTGCTGACGGGTGTAAATCTTGCCATTACATGGAGTTCCCCAAAACCAAAAGAAATTTCAACCTAATCCTCCTAGAAAGAATAGCCATAATCTGAGGGCTCATCTGAACAACCCAAGGCTGGGTTACAGCAGGTTTCCACCTGGCCTGCAGGAGCTCCTCAGCTGTATTCCTTGTTCACAGTAAATGCAATATAACATCACATAATTTAGTTTAATTTGGGCCAAGTAAGTCACCTGAGTTTCCATTTGCCACACAGCACGGATCTGCCTCGTGATTGCATACAGCTCAGTCCCTGATACTCAGTAAGCGTCCATAAATCGTGAATCCAGGTGCTAAGAGCTCAGAGCAGCTTGTGATGGCCAAAGTGGCCTTACATCATGATCTGTGGGGCAGGGAATATCTTTCTGCTCTGTGCTTGTTTAGCACCTAGCAAAATAGCTCCTGTTAGAGGCTCTTCCTCATTTCTTTCTAGCTTGCCACCCATTCATACAACCGTCTGCCAACTCACTCTCTTTCTGTGACTTCCTAGAGGAGGAGCTGAATGTTATTATTTACATGCAGCACCACTTGGAGATTAAGCCGCCACAGAGGTCCCAGTGCGCTAGACATGGTACATACATACAAACAGCAAGAGGTAGCCCTTGCCCTCAATAACTTACAGTCCAAATAAACAAGACAGACAGAAGGTCAGAGAGGAAACAGAGGCACAAAGAAGTGACGTGATTTGCCTGCAGTCACCTAGTAGATGATTGGCAGAGTCAGGATTAGACTAATAGATCACTGAATCAATCCACTGACTAAACGTACTGCTTCCCATTATTTCTTGGGAGGCAAACCAGGAAGAATGATCTCACTCGGCTAAGAGCCATAATAAAAATAACAGCAGTACTGAGGGCAAGTTCAGAGCTTTCTACATGATGTGCTGTGGATCAATTGGTGGAGACGCTGCTCTCTCCACCACCATATTTTGAATTGTCTTCACGGCAGGAATGATGGAAGACAGAGGAATGGCTGACAGTACTGAATAAAACTCCATGTAAATTCCCCTTATGAACATCTGATCAGTATTTATATGGGCATAAAGGGTTATTTATTTCCCTGTCTCCATGAATGATTTACATGCTACTCTCCATTTTTATAACGTCCTGCTCGGGCTTCAGGAGGAACGTACTCTGAGTAGCTCTTTTTCCGGAGAAACAATTTGACACAGAGCTGGAGCCAGGATGCTGGGTGGGGGTGGGAACATTTCAAGTGGTTTTAACAGTCTTTCAGGGTAGCCATTTTCCTCCCTCCTTTCCACTTTTGACCCTTCCTGGTTTTTTTCCTCTGTCACTGAGTTTCATCATCCCATAAGTCTCTATAGTCTCCAAAATCCTTTGCTCGTTCTGTAGGTAGAGCACCCCATTTTTATGTGACTCTTTTAAGGGTGAGATTCAGGAAAGAAACTGCACAAGTTTTAACAATAACCACTCAGAGAATGAGACTGCAGTGCTTAGGAGGTCCCTCTGGTTCTTTAGCTCTCACACTAGCTCAAGCTGTGCTAGTATCGCCTCCAAAGGTTTTCCTATCCAGGGGCCTGGGTTAGATTTTTAAGAACTGGGTAGTTCCACACCAAACTGAGCCTCAGAATTTGAGAATGATTTATTCTAAATCCAGATCCAGTTTTGTGGTTTATAAAGGGCAAAAGCAAAGTTTGGATCAATTCCTGATACAGACTTTATAGTTCAGCCAAATCTTAGTATTTTCCGAGTTTGTTTCCTTCTCCCTGCCAAATGTGCATCTTAATAGTATAAAAAGAGATTGAAGGAGGTACTGAGGAATATTACAGATAGATTTTATATGGGACTTCTAAGGCACTTGGCCTTCAAATTCTAAGCAGATGAGTGGGAGTTCAGCTTGAGGGAGCACATTTTTTTCCTCACTTCCAGTAATACCAAATATAATGGATGCAATCCCACTCAGCTGAATTTGATAGCTGGAATGAACACAGTAAATATGTTTACAAAGTGTCGGACAAAGATTTATCACTTAAACTTCTAAGAAAATGCTTTTAAAGAGGTTGCCTTTTACCAACGTGTAGCTCTATGACTTATTCTCTGATCCTCCATATTCAGCCCCCAACATCTTAAGAAAATACAGCTACATTATCTTCATTAGGATTTCTTCTGGATTCATCCAGAATGGAGTTTGCTATTTTCCATTGCTGCACTTTTCTGTAGCTGTGTTGCAGTTTTTATTAGATTTTTTCCAGAGCAAGAGTCATACTTGTAAAATGCACTCAGTGATGAAAAAAAGAAAACTAAGGAAATTAAAATATCAAGCTATATATCAGATAGAAATGTATTGTGTACACTACCTGTGTTGTCAGCTTTCCTTGGTCTGCCATTCAAACACTTCCAATACCAAAATGCCTTGAAAGGAAGACATGAGGCTCAGCACTGAAGCAAAAACATCATCACAAATTTGAGGTTGTGCACCACCTAAAACAAGGAAAACAGCGTTAAAGCCATGTTACCTGGGTCCCTGGTTGTGCAAACATTAGACCAACTTCCTGTGAAGTCAGAGTAGCCCAAAAAGCGACTTCTGCTCACAGCAGCCTCTTCTAAACTTTTAAAAAGCTATTCTACAGCCTGACTCTCTGCCAGTCTGCCTGTAATAGCTTCGTCACAGAATAAGTCCCTGGGCAGGAGTTTGAAGTGGAGGACAGCGGACCTTAGCCTATAACAAGTTTGTATCACTTCTGAGGAGCGGGAATCGCCCCTCACACCCTTGTGCTTCACTCTGTATAGCCACCAGACAGTCAATCGCCCTCATTTAAATCTCATTGCAGCTCACAGTCTACCCCAGCACAGGGCAGTCGGATACCTGAGGGACGCCTTTGCCAGTCACCGAATGAACCTATCTGTACAGCCAGGCTCCATTTACACCTCCTTCAGCAGTGGCTCAAACAGGGTGGGCAGACCAACCTGGAAGCAACCGACCATGGCAGCCTCTCCCCACACAGACCCTCCGACACCCAACATGGCGCCAGCCCCGCCTCAGCACTCTCAGCCTGCCACCTCCCCTCAGGGGCAGCCAGGCTGCATGAAAGCACCCGATTGGTCGGGAACACAGACACTCGCATGGGATTGGTCAGAAGCAGACCGAGAGCAGCGTGAGATTGGCTGCAAAGGAAGTGCTTTCCCGCCTCCCTGCTGTCTCTCACAGCAGCCTGAGAGACCCGGCGCCGTGGTAGAGGGAGCAGGGAAGGGGGACGGTGATGGGAATGGCAGTGGGCTTATGGAGCATCTCCTCTGTTACTGGCTTCTTTGCCATTCCTGTCCTGAGACCAGTCTGGCCATGTGCTGAGGCAGAAGTAACTTGGGGTAACATTCCTTGGGAAAGGACCTCTGCTGCCCAGCTTGTTCCTTCAGGCAAGCAGACATGGCGTCCTGCCTCATCAGGGCCTATGCCGTCTCCTCAAGGCTTTATCCCATAAATTCAGTGGAGCTGAGCTACTCCTCCGTGGAGAGCCCAGTTGTTGTGGCTCCAGTAATGCTCCAGGCCCTCTGGATCAGCTGCTCTGGCTCTGGGGTTTTTGGCAGCCACAACAAACAGGGCAAACCCACAAGTGGCATGGTCCCATGCTCTGCTTTTCCTGACAGGACGAAGCAGCGCAGGTCCACTGACTCGGGCAGAAGTAGTGATGTTTGTGTAGAGAGCCATCAGTGATAATTTTGGTCACGTTGTCAGGGGAATTTTCAAATGAACAAAATTAAGGGACTGCAAGCAGAAGAAATTGCAAATAGTCCCCCCTGTTAGAAGGAGGAGTCTGTTTTGCTGCTGCTGTGAGATTTTATTGTTAGCTTAATGTCAACAGCTTAAATTACCATAACAAAAGTAAGGCCAAATTTTATGCAGGCAAAGAAGTGAGTGACCTCTGAAATCTTTCGCATAGGTGCAACAATGTTTCTGCCTTTCCCAGGCTTCCCCAGCATGTGTTTGGTTCCCTCAGTGACCTGGTTTTACTAACATTTTCTCACAAAACAAAGAAGAAATTATCATAAACAAAGATTACATTTATTTTAACACTAAGCTTTTCACCTACATTTAACCTTTATGGGGAATCAAATTATTTTTTTCCATGACTAAGAAAAATCTAGTGATATATAATTAAAATAACAAAGAAGAGTCCCATTCTATACAAGTGTAATTATGTTCATGTGGTATCACTGTAATTGAAACACAGAAGATGTTTCAGTCTGTATTAAAAGAGAATTTCTTTCAGTGGGTTTCCTGAAGCTCATTAGATATTCCCTGGCCTATTC
Organism: Strix uralensis; assembly: GCF_047716275.1. Taxonomy (NCBI): domain Eukaryota; kingdom Metazoa; phylum Chordata; class Aves; order Strigiformes; family Strigidae; genus Strix; species Strix uralensis. The sequence continues at coordinate 3,244,008 of NC_133979.1, read as the reverse complement.
TCCTAAGTAATTAGATTTTAACAGGATTTTCAACAGATCAGAGCAATCTCTGTGGGTGCCAATAGGAGACTCTCCCTCTGGCCTTACCAGCAGGGCAGCATGGATAACATCCAGGCTGGGAGTTAATAGGACAATTACTGGCCTCTTTTAAATGAGTTACATTAATGCACTTAAGCTAAATGGCTCTGCATATGATTAAATATTAACATCTGCAAAATATGAAATCATGATATGCAATCAAGTTTTGTTGTTTTAATTTCCCAAATGCCGGATTTCAGTGGTGTATGTAAATGTGCATTGGATAGTGTATGTTAAACTTTCAAAACACAGATCAACACTATTTGCGAATGGTTCTTCTGGAGCTACTTAGTTAAACGTCTTAAAATAGCACAAAGCAAGAGGAAATTATCGAAAATTATATAAAAACAAGGAAAGGAAAACAAAGCAACCTTCATTTTGAATGCCTCGTAGTGAGCCAGGTCACAATTTCTATTGCAAACAACAGAAATCAAAATTTTAAAATCAGTGCCTCGATACCTAACAGTTCCCCAGCAGGAACAGGAGAAAGAACAGGAACCAGCTGAAATGTTAAATGGCATGGCTGGAGTGGATGCATGCTGAAGTGGATAATGTTTTTAAAAGACAGTTCTGTATGGGTTGCCTAAGGCTTCTTTGCATTATATGAAAAGTTATGGGTTTGTTTCTTCAGATTCCTGCACAGTGCACATCAAATTAATAGCATTTTGAATGCCCACACATACACGCATGCATGCGCACAGACATGTATACGTACTGATGCGAGGGAAAGCATAGCGACAAAGGACGAGGAAAAGGCTGAGGTACTTAACGCCTTCTTTGCTTCAGTCTTTAATAGTAAGACCACTTCCACCTGAGCTGGAAGACAGGGACGGAGAACAGAATGATTTCCCCATAATCCAAAGAGAAATGGTTAGTGACCAGGTGCACCACTTAGACACACAAAAGTCTATGGGGCTGGATGGGATCCACCCAAGGGTGCTGAGAGAGCTGGCAAAGTGCTCACCAAACCACTTCCCATCATTTATCAGCAGTCCTGGCTAACCAGGGAGGTCCCAGTTTACTGGCGGTTAGCAAATGCAATGCTCATCTACAAGAAGGACCGGAATGAAGATCTGGGGAACTATAGGCCTGTCAGCCTGGCCTCAGTGCTGGGGAAGGTTATGGACCAGATCATCCTCAGTGCCATCACATGGCATGTACAGGATAACCAGGTGATCAGGCCCAGTCAGCATGTGTTTATACAAGGCAGGTCTTGCCTGACTAACCTGATCTCCTTCTATGACAAGGTGACCCGCTTAGTGGATGAGGGAAAGGCTGTGGATGTTGTCTACCAAGAATTTAGTAATGCCTTTGACACTGTTTCCCACAGCATTTTCCTGGAGAAACTGGCTGCTCATGGCTTGGAAGGGTATACTCTGCTGGGTAAAAAACTGGCTGGATGGCCAAGCCCAAAGAGTGGTGGTGGATGGAGTTAAATCCAGTTGGCGGCCTCAATAAGCTCTCAGATGACACCAAGGTGGGTGGCATTGTTGATCTGCTAGAGGGTAGGAAGGCTCTACAGAAGGATCTGGACAGGCTGGTTTGATGGGCCAAGGCCAATTGCATGAGGCTCAACAAGACTCAGTGCTGGGTCACAACAACCCCAGGCTTGGGGAAGCGTGGCTGAAAAGCTGCCCAGCAGAAAAGGTCCTGGGGGTGTTGGCTGACAGCCAGCTGAGTATGAGCCAGCAGTGTGCCCACGTGGCCAGGAAGACCAGTAGCATCCTGGCTTCTAGAAATAGTGTGGCCAGCAGGACTAAGAAAGGGATTGTCCCCCTGTACTCAGCTCTGGTGAGGCTGCACCTTGAATACTGTGTTCAGTTTTGGGCCCCTCAGTACAAGAAAGGCACTGAGGTGCTGGAGTGTGTCCAAAGAAGGGCAACGAAGCTGGTGAAGGGTCTAGAGAACAAGTCGTATGAGAAGCAGCTGAGGGAACTGGAGTTGTTTAGTCTGGAGAAAAGGAGGCAGGGGAGACCTTCTCACTCTCTACAACTACCTGAAAGGAGGTTGTAGCGAGGTGGGTGTTGGTCTCTGCTCCCAAGTAATAAGCATAGGACAAGAGGAAATGGCCTCAAGTCGTGCCAGGGGAGGTTTATGTTGGATATTAGGAAAAATTTCTTTACTGAAAGGGCTGTCAAGCACTGGAAGAGGCTGTCCAGGGAAGTGGTTGAGTCACCATCCCTGGAGGTGTTTAGAAGATGTGTAGGTGTGGTGCTTAGGGACATGGTTTAGTGGTGGACTTGGCAGTGTTAGGTTTATGGTTGGACTTGATGATCTTAAAGGTCTTTTCCAACCTAAACGATTCTATGCTTCTATGATATATACAGAGAGGGGGATTTTTTGTTTAGTAAGAAACTTTGTCACAACATGTTCAGATGATTGAGTGACCAGGCCAGGACATACCTCTCATTTCTAAAATAGTAATCTGTGACTTGGAGTCTATTCAAAAACTCATTCCTGTTGAGAAAAATAAGCAAGTGCTAACTTAACTTGCACTGACATGCATGACTGGGGGAGAGGGAAGTGTGAACTCTGTGACCATATGCCTAAGACTTGTCCCACATTACATTTATTTGTTGTTCTGCATAGCTCATCCGCTCACCAGACCTTGTGCCCTGTCCATGCTAACCCTGACCTCTACTTACAGGTCTGCTGCCTGAGTAAATCCCCTCTGCAAGTTGACTCAGTTATCCTGGGATGCTCCAGCCCTCTGCAACACAGTCACAAAATCATCTGACAAGATAAGTAAATAGGGCTTTTATGTGGCCTGGAAACATACTCACTTTGCAACAAGAACACAGGCTGTATACTGATAGTTCTCCATTATTTCCCCAAATTCTTGCTGTGTGGAAGGATTTCTTCTTGTTGCTAAGAGTGTTTCCTGTCAAACCCTCTAAATATTCCTTGAATTTCAAGACCAGCAAGGACTGCACAGCACAGAGGCACTTCCACAGCTCCATCTTAGGCTCCAAAAGTTAATAATGTCAGCGATATGGAACACATTCTTTCCAAAGTAGTCTACAAATATAAAATAATTACTCACTGCAAGTCTGCTGTGTGGCAGAGAAATATTACTACTGTCTTTCAGCTGGGAAACTAGAGCAGAGGTTAAGACCCAAATCCTTCAGTATCTAAATCCCCATGAAATCAAATGTAAGGATCTGGTCTGAGGAGATTTATCCAGTGTCCCAAAATTTGGTAGGGAGCTGGGATAAACATTAATTCCTGGCTTTCAGCTGTGATTTAGGTCCAGCAGAAGCTGTCTTGTGCTTGACCAAGTCCATGGAGTTTACAGGAGGACTAACAGTCCAGTCGCAAATTCTCTTACTTCCTTTCATGACACAAATTTACACTTCATCATAACTATCAAGCGCTGTATGATGGAACTTAATTTGGGGTCCTGTGCAGTAATGTCTCTAGGTAATAGCAACAGCTACTCCTGCTGGGTAGTGAGGGCTGACGACAGAGCATTTTATCAGTTGCCTCAATTTGAAATAAATGCAAAACTACTTTTTAGGAAAAAAAAATTATTTCTATCTCTTTCTTTGCTCAAATTCCCCAGACCTTCTGACCAGTTCTCACCATACCACGGTCTGAACACATGTCCCAGCCACGGTGCATGCTTCTAAGAGAGGGAACTCACCCTGGCTGCCTTGGGTGACAGCGCTGAGCTGTCACCATCTGCTCTCTGGAAACACTGCCATGAGAGCTGGCCATGCCATAGCAGCCTCCTCACAAATCTGATGGAGAGACACAAATGTTCACGTGGTGCAGGAGCTAATGATGGCAGTCCTTGGAAGCAAGATGGAAAATATTAGTGTAACAGCATGACGGGAATGGAAAACAAAAGAGAAAAAGCAGGACGGAACAGAGACACAAAATTGGAATATGTAACTCAGCAAAAATGGAGGTGTTTTACCCAATGATGCTATTATTAGCAACATGCAGGCTTGTGATCGTCCAAGAGTTAACCCAGGCAGACTCCCATGAAAAGCGTTATTACAAATACCATGAAAAGTGGGGCAGATCAGTGCCTACAGTTAAACTCGTCTGATGCTTCCCATTGTATAAATCTGCTTTCGGTTGCCCATATCTTTTCCAGCCTTTGCCCATTTGAGACGAAATGTCCCATGATGACTGTCTGCCTCAAGCTGGATTATCTTGCTACATTTCAGAAGGAAAAAAAAAAAAAAAAAGAAGAAGAAAAAAAAAGAGAGGATTCACATCTTTCTTAAAACAAGGACAAGGCAAAAGATTTTATTTTGCCCACATTAAAAAGAATCTCATGACCATGTCATTGAGAAGATCTCACTTTGGTATGGTTTGTACTTAAAATTTGGCTGCAAGGCTTCCATTGCTTTTGGGAATGAACTCTTGACTCTTCCCACAAAAACTGTCTGGATTTGGTCAATTTAAAAAAAAATATTAAAGAATTCACTAGAGGTTTTAGGGTTTGTCAACTACATCCTCCAAAGACCCTGTCTTCTGCACACAGCACTTTGCTTCTCCTCACAGCTCCCATCAACCAGGCAACTAAGATCCCATCAGAACAAGCAAGAGAAGAGCAGCCCACAACTTTGGCACTAGAGCAGGACTTCCTAGGCTTCCTCCTGCTTCAGGCCACTCTCCCCACTGCACTCTCAGCTCCTCCCCCACAACATTCCAACAGCACAGACCACGAAAATGTAACCCTGGTGCAGAGGAGACGTCAGACCTCTCAGTAAGGAGGCAAATGCAGGAACCTGGAACAGGAAGGCAGATGTGAGGGACTAGGACTGGAAGAGAAGAGGATTTTCAAGTGAGGGGAAAGGGAGAACTGCAGCTAGAGAAGGCAGAGAGGAGCTCCAGACACTGGAAAGTGAGCAGAGCATGCACGTATGTTCACATGGGCTTGAGAAGCAGTCACACACTGTTTGCCACAGTGTGCACTGCACAAATGGGTTGTTTTCTCTCAGTTTGTACTTCTTTTGTTGCAGAAGATGGAATCATTTGGTTGGAGACTCTCTCTCTATTAGGGCATACGACAGAGACAAATTAAAGTGACAAGAATAGCCCTAAATCAGTCCTTTTCTAACTTTGGCATACTTGGATTGGCACCTTAGCACTTCCCTCAAGTAATTTTTGGGTGCATTCATCTAGCCCTGTAAAGCGAGCTCAGTGCTTCTGCAGGCTCAGAACACCACGGGGCTTCACTCAGCAGAGCCCACACCAAATAAATAAGGTAGACAGGACAGGGTTTAGGCAGGAGAAAGTGCCAGTTTACAGAGACATTGATGTTGAAAGGCTTTGCAGAAATGAAGACTATGAGAGTTTTGGTGTGAGGGTCACACAACAGCTCCCCATTTGCCCCTTGGATCAGCACATCAGACTTAGCTGCACCCCACCCCATCTCTTAGGCTTCTCTCTAATATTCCAGCTAGAAATATCTGACTAGTGAGCTCAGTGTTTGCCAGCACTGAGCAAAACTTGCCACAGGATATTTGGTTCTTGAAGGGTTGATCCTCAGACCTGGGAGGACATGCTGTGTGTGGGTACATTTATGTCATCCACCATAGGGCTCAGAGCTGTGCCACATCTGGACATGGCAGATAAAGGAGTAGGGTCTTTGCACCCTGTGGGGACCTCTACTCTCCAAAACCAGTCGTCATGAGGGAACACATCTGGGTGCACTTTACAGCTTCACAAGAAAGGTCTCTGAGTTTCTTTTTGTGGTCTGGCCCAGCACGGCTTTTACAGTACTACGAGGGTGCTTTTATGAGATTCACCCCTTGCAATGTGAAGGTTTTTATTAGAAACACGCCTTCCTCTCTGTCATTTATGATAAATAATGTTTATTGATGTTCACTTCCTTCAGTGAAATAAAGTGTCAAACAGCACGTCGGTATTTGCCAATTTTCTTTTCACATTTCATGTTATGTGCTTTTTATGTTACATGCCTGATTAAAAATTTAAACATTGTCACCGTCAGTGCTAAAATACGTTGCCAGAGCATCTCTAATTATGCTTCCTTGTCTGCTCTGAGCGGGGACTGACATTTCTGGGTCAAGATCTGGTTGTTGATATGCAGCACAGGAAGTATCCAATAGCCACTTGCTGAAAAATAGCTCCTTCTCTCTCGCACAATTATGATACACAATGCAGAGCAGGTACCCAGGGGAGACTGCTCATGCCATGGCAATTCCAGGCTCAAGAGGCATTATCCACTTTCTGCACATCATTTTGGTTTGCAGTTGATTAACCCAAAATAAAAACAGAGCCAACAAAGTGATAGAGAATGATCTCCTCCCGTGGAGCTGTGCCACAAGGGAGGTGGACAGGGGTCCCAGCCTGCCCCAGAACTGCCCTCGCTGAAGCAGCAGCCTCAGCTTTGGCCTTTCAGGACGGCGATGACATGAGCTTCACCTCAGGCCCAAACTTTGTTCATCCTCCTAGACACGCTAGCTATGTGCTCAAGGTCCTCACATCAGAAGATGCCAGGAGTACCCATTTTAGACAGCCCTTGGGAAGTGTTATCCCCTTTCGGAGGAGGCCTTGCTGTTTGTGCACTGTACCGGGGGTAGGATAGTTCCTTCAGCAGATCTTTCGGTTTATTTCTTCAAGAGAAAGTGAAAATATGAAGTCATCTTCAGGTTTTTCTTCCTCTATAGACATGTTCAAACTGACAGACCATTTAGGAACAGGCTTTTCAGCAAGATTTCTTAAGCACACTGCATGTGTTTGATTTTATATTTTTGACAGTTTGGTTTTCAAGTACATTTTCTGATACACAGGAACCCAGGCTGGTTTGCAAAAATTCACCTGAGTATGCTAAGCTGTGGAGCAGGGCATCTAACAACACAACTGACCTCCAGGAGGAGCCTTTGTACATATAAAAATGCCAACAGTGATATACGCTGTTGGAAATATGGCTATTAAAAAAACCTTACAATATTTGCTACATTTGTTTGCAATAGTAGCACACAAAATATAGTTAAAACCAGGCAGGTTCTCCAAAAGAATCAATATTCAGAAAATTCAGCTGTTCTCCTTGGGAGCTGATGGTTGATGAACAGTTATGAAATCCAGCCATAATTTATTGTGAATGTTCAAATTAGTTAAAAGGTGGTATTATATATGGCTCAATGTTTCATCAGTACTTTAAAGAGTGTCCTTATTTGACCCATTAAATGCACATTGTATGAAGACTGATGTGTTCCAAGATATTGTAAAAATCCTTCCCTGTTGTTGCCAGAATTTTCTTGCATTATTTGCTCTCAGAAAGTATCACCATTTCCCCTTTGGAAAGAAGATGAGAATAAGAAAAATCTGAAAGGAGGCTCCAAATTTAAAAGTAGCCATTGAAATTCTAGGGGCTTTACTCAACTTCCCATCATTTTCTGAAAACATTAGGATTATTTTTATATATCATTTTACATATAACATCCTTAATTTGTGACCACCAGCTACGTGGCCCTGACTAGCATGGAAGCATTAAAGGAAAAGATATACATGGCTAAAGGGAATTTGCAGACAGTTGCAAGACCAGCTACAACTGTTGGATTTAGTTCTGATAAACCTGACTTTAAGTGCAAAAAATAAAAATACCCGCAAAACACAGTCAAATTTGTGGCCTTCAGTATCAAAAATACTTGTTTAGGTAGCCTTTTCCCTCTAAACATGGTACATTATCATATGTAACGTTCCTAGTGTACGTAGCACCAACTTGCCAAAGTACCTGTTGGATTCCTGGACTTAAATGATGCATCCATCTCTTGCAAAAGGAAATGCACCCTGCCAATGAGCTGCTGTATTTGGATGGTCGTAGAGTTCGCTTAAATTTTTAACCAAACTTCACATATTGTCCAGGAAGTGATCCAGTCAGCCAAAGAAATATGTTCATGCTGCTTCCAATTGCTATTTAATTTACATTATTTTGCTGGAATTGGGATTTGGTCTTTTACTAGTGGTATCCTGTCTAATTAATACCAGGTATTAAACCACGCTCTGAACACTAATTGCTGACGTATCTGAAAGTAAGCCTCAAATATAGGGTTAGGATTGTGAAAAGCTATCAAGAGCAACCACTTGGGCCTTAGCATCTGATTCATAGTTGATAGTGTGCTTTATCAAAAGAGCACGGTGGTTTTGCCGTCTCATAACCAAGCTGCAAAAGGGACAGTAGAATAAGGAGGACTCACTAGCGAGAAGTGTCTGTGCAGGAGCACCCCTTTCAGAGCTTGTGCAGAAGATCAGGTTGGATCACCAGAAGATGTGCAGACCTGGGCATGGTCCTGATGCTGGGGCAAGGCTGAATGGTTATTGCTCTTGGGGACACTGAGAGGCAGAACAGGCAGTCTCGCAGCCCTCTGTTCCCCACAACACAATGACCACAGTGACAAGCAAAAACTGCAAGGCCAGCAGTGACATTTTTTTAAAAAAACCACTGGTTTTAGTGCTTCAATTCAGTATCAAGAATCAGCATAAACACAGAGATTCAAATGTACAAAGTGCTTCAGCAACAGCTCCTACGAGGAGCGTAGCACACGTTGCGTCACGTGACCAGACACGGGCGCTGGGCACTGGCTGTCTCTTGCGACATCTGGGCTCAAGGCGTTTGTGGAAATCATGTCCAAGATCCTGAGATCCAGCTCTGAACTCAGAAACCTGTTATCACTAATGAGGATAGGAGTCATTTTGCAATAGCTGTAATAAACATTTGTTCAAACAAAAAGAAAAGTGAGATTAGAAAACATGCAATATGTCCCAGCATTAATGGAAAACCTATTTGTGCCATCTATTTTGGAAAAATTATTGAAGAACAGTTCATCCATGTGAAAATATTAGCACTGTAATTCTGTCAAGGTCAGTGAGACCTAGAGATTTGCTGAGAAATCACCTTCATTTCACCAGGTAAATAAAGAACTCGTTTTTCAAAGAAGCCTATTGAAGAAGGCACTCCATAGCAACAGTTAAATTATGAATACAGCACATATGTTCCATATCATATCATTTACAGCACACTTTAGCATAGACATAATGCTTAGTAACAAACTACAATACCATTCACAAAATGCATTTAAATAGCATAATTTAGTTCATTAAATTCAGTCATTTACAGTAAATCAAAATTATCACAGGAATTGAAGAGAGTACACAGTTGTTTGTTTGAATAGTTAAGCTAGGGAAGTCAATTCCTTTTTGAAGGTCAAGGACACCGTTGTTTCCATTTTCTGTTGTAAAAAAGATACAGCCTGTGTCATAAGATAATTTAGTATCATCTGAATGTGATCAAGTCCTTTCCCCCTGCTTGTTCCATATTATATAACTGGCACGCCTAGAATATATCTAAGTCAGGAAAACGCTTTATGTATAATGTTATCAAATTAGACTTCTTTTTCTTTTACGGACTGAACGGATGTGATTCTCGGTTTTTAAAAGGATTTAGTCTTGCAAATCTGCAGCCTATTACTTGGAAGCAAAGATGTATGTTTTCCCCTAGTCCAGCCATCAATTGCTTGGCCTGTGGAAATATTATTATAAAAGAAAAGTGGGGTTTTTGGAGCCTTTTGAAGAGATACTTTCTGGCTTTTGCCATTGGAGGTACAGCGCAAGTCTGTGTGTGTGTGTGGTGCTGGCGAGGAGGTCTGTGCAGAAATGACTTTGCAGCACAGACCAACTGCACAGGGAGCTCAGGATGAATCACTGAATCCCTCTAGGGAAATCCTGAGGTTTAAACCTTCTTGTGATATCTTAGGCTTCAAAGCGAGGAAGGCGACAGGGCAGGGCACGGTGCATCCATACACTCCTCCTTGTAGGAGGGGAGACCAAACCTGCCAGACTCTGCACCACCCAGAAACCCAAAATCCTCCCAGGAGCACCCAGGCCAGCTAACGCTGCTTATTTGGCAGTGGTGAGAGATATAGCCCCTTCCTAAGGGTTCCGCTGCAGGGATGGAGGTGAGGGCAGGACCAGAAATTTGGTCTCCGTGGAGAGGATCCCTCAGTCTCTTCTCATGAACAATCCTGCCTTCATTCTTCTTTAAACTCCAGCATCACTTTCAAAGAAATGAACAATCCTGATTTTTAAATGGCCAGCAAAAGACCAAGCCACTGGGCCTCTTGTTGAATTGCTCCCCAGACTTAAAAAACAGACACTGTTTTTTGCTCTGAATTTCCCTAGCTGCTTCTTGCACCTCACTGTTGTCTCACCTGATTGGAATAGATTTAAAAGACCATGACAAAAGTTCTGTTGTCCCTGTAGAAACTTCTGGGTTGTCATCAATTCTATTGATTCTTCCTAACCTGCTCTGGGTTCATCTCAGTGGAGTCCTTTACCCAAGAGCATGGTCTTCTCTCCCTTTAAACAACTTCTGCCATCAGAATCACTTTCAGGAAGTAAGAGCCCTCTGCTTAGGTCTTTTCTCCCTTGCAGAATTTTGGATGCAATGGAGATGCCTCCATTGCATCCATGAGAGTGAAATGCCTCTTTTCTGACCACCTGGAGGGGAAAATGAATGAATAAGTTATGATTTCCCACCAACAGACTATCCAATCATCTTCAAGTACTAATTAATTAAGCCTCATACCATCCTGGTGAAAAAGGGAAGGATCCGAGTTGGGCTTTTTTTTTTAATGATTGTGCAGTGTATAACTATATGAGTTTAACCTTAACTGAGCTTATTTAGGCACTGATGGCAGCCTAGCTGCAGCAGCAGAGAAGATGGGCACTTTTCCCCCTTTTCTGCTTTTCTGCCACAGCCAGGCTCCTGCCAGGACCCAGATGGGCACTGAGCAGCGGGGGTGCAGGAAGAGGAAAGGCCCACATCCCCGCCCTGCCGCAGCGGACGTGCACCAGCCACCATGCACTGGCACGTCTGGGGATGAAGTGAACTGGGAGAAGGGAGCAATCAGCTACAGGCAGGACCATTTTGGAGTTCCTAGGAGCTCACCCTGCCCTACCTGCCAGCACCACATGGGCTGCACAAACCAGATCCAGGTTACATATGACAATAATTCAGTCCTGACATGTCTCTTTTTCCCAAGGCTACACAAGCATCAAATAAACTATTTGCAAGGGGCCAAGTGAGACATCTCAAACAGAAAGCTGGGAAAGCATTTGGTTTCTTGTCCAGATGAGCAGATTGCACCAATCCCACATGTCTTGTCAGAGCTACCCTCTTCTGAACAGGGCTCCACAGAAGGTCTGGGAATTGGGCAGTGGCAGCCTCCCAGCACAACAGCTATCTCAGAGGCAGTAACATCTTAAACTGCCCCAAGGTGTTTGCTTGGAGCTCTCCCCATCCCTACTCCCGTCCAGCACCATGGGAGCCGCTGGGAGCAGTCCCTGTTCTGCGTGGAGGACACAAGCAGCACAGCTACCATCACTTGGCAGCCAAGGGCTGACTCTGCTTCGATGGAGCTCTGCGAAACACCCCGGGGAGAGCCCGGGAATAGCTAGGCAAGGAGCCAGCCACGTACAGGGAGGGACAATTAGAGCCCAAACAGAAATGAATTATGCTAGAGAGAGCAAATTGCTTGTTGACACTGGTGCACAACAAAGAGGGAGAAGGAGAAAATGTTCTTAAGACAAATAACCTTCTCCATCTTGCCGGGCACAGGGGGAAAAGCCATGAGCAGGCACAAAGGACACAGATGGCAGCTCAAATCCTTTGTAACACACATTGCCACCACAGCTGTCCTGGGACTGCAAGGGAACAGACCTGTTACAGATTACCCTGGGCACTGAGGAAGCACCAAGAGAGATCACCAGAGTAAAAGTGCTGAAGTTTTCAAAGGACAGAGCTGTGAGCCGAGGGTCAGTGTTGCAGAAATGTGTCTGGGTGCAGCTGGAGCCTCCTCTCCTTGCCAGAGTCCCGGTGCACTGCGAGGACCAGCCTTGTGGGGCTGGTGGCCAGGGAGCAGGGTACTGGGTGCCAGCAGCTCCAGAGAACACCCCCAGGAGGGATGGACTGTGGAGTCACCGAGGCTCTTTACCAACTTTTTAGTTTTTCAGTCAACATCTGGAAAAGCAGACTGTTAGCAGTTTGTAACAGGCTAGGAAACTAAGCTTCAGACCTCTTCAAACCAACTTCACGGAGACTGGGAAGGAAATTCAGGTAGTGCCAGCGTTTGTGGAGTTGTTGTTTGTAATGGCCATCAGCAGGGAAGCCCACAGCAGAGCGGAGGCACTCAGCTGGGAAGGTGCAAGTCTTGCTCACATGCATGAAAACTACACACGCAACAGCAGACCTGAGCTAGGAACATGCACATACAAAAGAAGCTTCCAATAATTCACACCTTCACCTGCGGAAGAGGATAGTAACTTTGCCCCAGTTCAATCCTACATTAGTCGTTTCCCCATCGGGACGGAGTGTGTGACTATGTCCTGTGCACAAACCAGGCCAAGGGACACAAAGTGGCCTGATTCACAGCATCAATAGCTTGGATTACTGTACATATCTCGTTTGGATGCCAGAAATGAATTTTAGCTGCAGCCTGCGCTGCAGGGAGCAGGGCTGAGTTATGAGGATCTGTAATGGGATGCTTGAAATGTAAATGCCCATCTATCCACTTGGGCCCAGATATCAGCCATCAAAGTCACTAAGAAAGAAAGACACATTCCCTGTCTTATACTGTCTACCTTCTTCAGACAAGCATGGGATATAGCTGTTCAGCAATAACAAAAACGTTAACCTAGGACTAGTTTTAGCACTGATTTTACTGCAAGAAAAGTTGTGTTGATGATAACTCCCCTTTCCTGCTCTGGGGTATTTCCTGTACAGCACTTTTCTGAAATAGATGTAAATCATCTCACAGAAAAGACATGATCTTTACCCATTTTACAGATGTGGAAACTGAGGCACAAGGGAAAAGCAGTTACTTGTTCCTGGAGAGCTGCAGCCCAGGGAAACTCCGGCTTCCAGGCTCCCAGTCTTCTGCTAACTGGTCTGGAAATTGCACAAAATCATTAACTCATCCTTGAAAATTTTTCATGATAGATTGTAACTATTCAGTCTGTCACCTCCAGAGCCTGCCTCTCTCAGGAATTATAAGTATGTACCTGAGGGCTGCCACTACAGAATAGCAGAGGGATACATCACATCTGCTGCCAGGCAATCCTTAATGTGCCTGTGTTTGATTGCTGCTAGGTGTTATTGGTACTAGTACTTCTACTGTTCTTACTTTAACGTAAGAATGTTAATTTGGCACCAAAACTGCATTTAAGACTTCACAGCAGGACTGGAAAGCAATGAGCTCAGGAGGAAAATTCCAGCCTCACTTTGAGGTAATTATAAATCTTTTCTCTCCCATTCAGACACTATATTAAGGCTGCTGCATTGGCCCAGAATTTTATCTTTAATTTCCACTTTTCTTCTTTGCATGGGCTTCAGCCAGTCCTTGAGATGAGGGGGGTCATAGCTGAGCACTGACAAAGGGCCTTATTCACAAACCACCAGCAGCCCCATTTGCGACTTCCCCCAGCACCCCGGAAGCAACTATGGCGTGACAGGAGAAACTTGTGCATCAGACAAACTCCAGATTTCCCCTGCAGCAACCATTTCCTGATAACACCACATCTGAACTTCCAGGCACCATGCTGCCTCTGATGCGGACTTGCATGCTCCTCTTGTCAGGCTTGGAGACCTTAGGCAGAAGCTATCGCAAGCCGACTGCCAGCACTGTGCCAGCAAAGGTGTTATTATTTATTAAAAAGGCTTTGCTTCATTCCAAAAGAGTGACTCAGATGAAGTTAAAGGACTCTGCGACAACCTCACCAGTATTTTTTGGTCTACATCATTAGCTCAACTGGGATGTTGAGCTCAGACTTGGGACCTGAACACAAGAGCTGATTGCCTGTGCCTTCAACATGGGAATATTATACCCCAGGGACTGGGGAGGGCCTGGGAGCAAGCAACAGCTGGGAGGTGCCCTTGTCCCTATAGCCTTGCCCCTATAGTCTTGCCCCTATAGCCTCCTATACAGCCCCTGTCAGTGCCCACACTATCGGGGGCAGCCCAAGCTCACCCTTCCTGCAAGTCTCATCTTCCCTTATGGCAAGCGCCAGGAAGGACCATTGTGGCCCAGTGGCCCAGTGTGTATTTGCAAAGCAGACAACAATTTGACATCTCGTATGGGGCCAAAGGAGTGTCAGCCCAGCCAGCACAAGGGCGGTTGTTGATAGGGCAGAGAGAGTCCCTGGGGCAAGCCCAATCCCTCCCTAGAGAGAGGAGGCACCAGTGACAGTGAAACAAGTATTAGCATCCCAATTTAAGTGCACAGCACTCCCTTCTGTTCTTCTGGAGGCTCCTCCCAGTGCCTGGAGTTGACTGGGGTTTGTTAGGTGGACACCAGCCTGGGGGTGTCTGCTGCCAGCAGACCCAACGCAGAGATCAGCAGGAGCAGATTGAGAACTGATCTCCTGGGCAAAGTAAGCCCACCCAAAACTCAGCCTGCAGCAAACATCACTGCCTTCCCAGTGGGTGCTCCAGGGTGGGGTATGTACAGATTAGACAGCAGAAGCTCCTCAAATCCTTGCAGTGAAAGGAGACTTCATCCCCATGGTGATTCAAGACACCAAAGTCAGGCTCCTGCTTTTAATTTCTCTCTGGTGGTGTTTCTCTTTCTCTCCATTGAGCAGACAGAAACCCCAGAGCAGTTGAAGAGAGGAGATGGACAATGGAAGGTGAGGAACAAGAACGACATAAGGAAGGCACATGGCCACCCATGGCAGTGTCCCCACCAAAACATGGGGACAAGGTGGCCATACGTGGCACGAGCCATCTTTCAGACTGTGCGGCATGGGCAGAACTTCCTTGAGCAGGGACAGGCAGGCTGGCAGCAAAGCTCTCTGCTCTCAGCCTGCGACAGATCGGCACCCAAACAAATGTTTCATGCGGCAGTAAACCTGTTGAAGGAATAAATTAGCTGTACAGCAAGGTTATGCTTTGGGAATGTCTCCACTATGGCAGAAGTATCCGCTGTACCTAGTGATTAGGTTTATATTACAATGTGGCTTTTAGAGCTCACTGTGCTGAATAAAAATTTAGGCAATTAGTGATCTTATTTCTTAGGAAGAACTGCTTGCTATCGTATATTAATACAGATTTTGCTCAATTAAAATTGTTCACAGTCAGCAAAAACAATTTCTGCACTGTAATGAAATAATGAAATAATTATATGCAAGGGAGGACTTCTGATCTTTTTAATTATTCTATTCTTCATTTTTAAAAGGGCTACTTGAAAATGCGCTCTTATAATTGATTGCTATAAATCAGTCAGAAGCATTCTAAGGATCATAAATATTCTAACTTTTAAAAGACAAAGAAATGCTAAATATTCAATGAAATCCTTCAATATTCAGAAAATTTAATCTAGGGTAAAAGGATAGACTGCTCTTTTGAAAATAAAAAGTAAATTTGTTGTCCTGTGAAAAATGAAATATCTTGAATGTCAGTAACAGAAATGGAATTAACAAGAGATCTTTTTATTGTTTTTTAAGGTCATTAGGCTGTGAATTCTATAATTATGGAAATTGTCAGTCCAGTTCTGTGGAGTGTTTGCTCCCATCCATAAGGTATTGGAATGTTCAATCAGTCTCTCTCGTGGGAAAGTTAGGTCATAACTGTAAGTGTACCAGCAAAATTGAATTAAGCAAAGAGATTTCATTAGTATTTATAGCCAGAAGGCATCTGTAAAAGTACAGGGCAAAGAAGTTATGTGGAAGTCAAAGGAGAAAAAAAAATGGGTTTCTCGTGACAAAGGCGAATCTGAAAGAGATATAAGTGTATAATGAATAAGAGCTATTGAGCGCTGCTCCAAAGAGGGAGTTGCAAAGATGTCAAATATTGATTTTCTTGTGTATGCCTTTGGACTACATATGTAATTGTTTGGATTTGCTGTCTTCATGATACAACAATATTTGTTGTTGAAGGTTAAAAAGCAGAGTGTGAAACAACCCAAAAAGTCTGAAACGTGTTGGAGAATTACAATAATTCTACAAGGAGGATTGCTTGAGCAGAAGCCTGTACTTTCTAGCAAATAAACATTTTTATGACAATCGAAAGCATTCGTCTAGTGAAAGTATTGCTCCTGGTACTGCAGAAACACACATTGTATGCAGGGCCATTGAACCATATTGCATTTATTGATTGAAAATATACAATTTGCTTCTAATGAGTTTCTCCAACTTTTTATACCGCAAAAATATTCTGTGATCGAGTAGATACGTGCAAAGTACCGTATATGCTTTTGTATGCGCTCTTTGCATGTGTAGACTGATAGATAAATATAATCCTCATATGTGAGTTATTTATATAGGAATGACAGTGCTTCTCTGGGTCTTAATGCAGGACAGAAAATGTATTTCCTGATGCTGATTAATGTCTTAATGAAATAAACCTCTTGACATATTTTCATTCTGTAGATACAAATACACAAATCACCTTAAAAATGATTCTCATCTTTAATAGTTACATAGTGCTGACATGATAGTTCTTTATATTTCTGCACAAAAGGGATTTGTGACTGGAGTGACATATCACATGTGACATTTTTCAGTTGTGGTCCTTAGGTTGGCATGCACAGCAATCAGATCCTTACCGGCACTGGTGGGAACTTTGTCCCTGACTCCAGCGGGATGTGGGCTTCAATTAGAGAGTCCCTTGGAGATCTTGGAGAGCTGAAAGCAAAAGGTGTCCCTGGAAAGTTGGAAACAACCCAACTGCCAGAGCCCACCTAGATTATTCAATCTCTTTATAGGTGGTCAAGCTGGGAGGGGGGGGGTCTTCATTTTCAGAAGCGCTGGACTCGGCAGAACGATCAGGCCTTAGACAAGGAAGACCCAGGGAGGAGCAGTTTGGAAAAAGCCCAAACCCCAGCTGTAAAGAAGAATAAGAATGGGATCGAACTCCAGTGAACCCTGGCCCTGATAAAGGTGGTATCAGAACTCCCATTGCTCTCTGGGGGGCTGCAAGGTCACCCACCACCTGTACAATCTGGGAAGGAGCAAAATCCTCGGGGAACCCAGGGGAAGGTGCAATTCTCCTTAACTTGTCTAAACATAAAGATCTCTCAGGAGTGAAAAACACAGTCCTTATCTTTTCCTAATCCAGGGATGCAAGTTGCTGGCTACTTCATTGTTTCTGCCTTGTTAAGGGTGTCAAAGCACCTCATCTTTCATCCAAGTCACTGTTGCAGAGCAGTCCGTAGTAACAACAGCAGTGCTGCATGCTGAAAGCGCAGTGCAATCAGTAATTCAACTTCCAAACCCTCCTGTGCAGTAAGTATTATTATTCCCACTCCACAAAGAAAAACGGGAGTGTGTTGCCCCAACTCTTCTCTCACCTGGAGCAGCTTTACTCTGTCACTGACATGGTGTAACTCCATTTACTCCATTACACATGACCGTCAGTGAGATGGGATTACAGCACAGAGAGATTAAGTGATTTACCCAGGGCCATATGGTAGGAAAACCAAGCATTAGGAGTCAATGACTCTGATATCCAAATCTATACAAACTTCTTCAGGCTATGCTATAGTATTTTTTCCCTAAATTCAACAAATCGTCCTTAAGAACTCATCTTAAGAACATCCGTTGCCTCCCTAGGATAAGACTAATCACAAATCCAATGTACACTGCTAATCTTATGTAAAAATACTTTGTCATAAGTCATGTTTAACACCAGTTTCCATGAAAATAACATTTCCAAACCCACTAAACTGGGAAACTGATTTTGCAGACACCCCGAGAGTGCAGGGCAGGACAGCGCTGTCCCTTCCCCAGCCCCCCAATCTCCCTGCTCACTCTGCCAAGTAGTGAAGGGGCTGGAAGTTTTTGGAGCCCTGCTGTCAGAGTACAATGTTGCTTAAGCAAGCATTAAGAGATTATGGTAATAATAGGTATGCTTACTCCAAATAAAAGGTTTCATTAATCAAGCCGTATTGAGATAAACCTGTCAGTGGACAGAGGAAACTAGAAATCAAATGCTGTGAAAGTTCTGACAGATTGTTAAATAGAAACCCTTTAAAACTGAATTTAATTTACTGTGATATTACAGATATTTATGCATCAATAGGCAAGTGCAGATTGAGTTCGGAGGTCAGCTCTGGTGCTTGAAAAATAAACGCGCAGAATGAAACAAAAGGTGACAGTTACCTTTGTCAGAAATTACGGTTTATTAAACTAAATATGAAGTTCTCATCTGATTTGTGTTAAACAGAAAGGCACAGGGCTGAGGCATAATTTACTGCAGTAGATTGGTTAACAAATAATTACAGAAAATACTCCCCCTTTTTTTAAAGTTGCATCTATAAACTTTACCGGAAGAAACCAAGAACAAATATTGCACCGTAGAAGCACAGTAAGGTACCGAGGGGCAGCGAGCACAGAGACCTTTCAGCAAGATTGTTCACTAATTACGCCATTAAAAGCACTGCTCTGCCGTCGGGCAGTGTGTGTTTGACTTCTACACCTGATATTTATTTATTTAATTTCTCCTCTTGAATTTTTTTAAACCTCTCCATTTTCAGATTTGTAGCTTCTTCAGAATCAGGATGTTCCTCTTCCTGCCTCCTCCTCCTTAGCTTCATTAATTCAGGCAAGTAATGCAGGAGAAGGGTAAATTTAAGGAGAGATTTCTGTCCAGGTAATTCTGCCAGCAAGTTGCACAAAGTTGTTTGCAAAGGGAACTGCCATTCACCTGGGCAAGAGCTGCAGCTCGGCCTGTTTCACATCATTCTTTGAAGGAATAAGACCCCAGAGACCGGTCGCTGAAGTGTCATGGGCAGACAGAAAATAAAACATCATTCCTGTTTCAAGGGATTATCTAGTCTCGTACAGACAGGCATTAATCTTTTTGCCATTGACAGGATGGATCCATATCTAACATGAACATTTGACGTAAACATAATGGCTACGTTGCGTAGCGTGTTTTTCTTTCAAACAGATGGCTGCAATTTGAAGGGAAAATTTGTACCTAATTATGATCCAGCTAAGCCAACAACAAGGCTCCTACTGACTCTACCAAGCGCAGAAGTCCTTGAATATAAGCAGTCCTAAGTGAAAATAAGTATGTCAGTGCTATATGATATGAACATATTTATCTGCCAGACTTATATGAGATCATATCTAAATACATGACTCCAAAACATGTATATTACATTTCACACACATAAGAAACACGTAAAACATGCAGCACATGTTAGCTAAAGCTATGCTAGACGTATGTCCTTCCCAGAACGATAGCCCAAAAAATCCTCACCAATCCTTACCCTCTTACTCATGCAAATAATTACTGTAATGGAAGCAACCACATGTGTAAAGTTGTTCAGGCTCTAGCACAGCTTTCTGAGAAAATGTCCTTTTTTGTCTGCATAAGGGATGCCAGACTGGGCCATTAGTTGGTGGTGAATAGAAGCCAAACCGGCAGGATACTGCGACAAAGTCTCAGCCGTGTGCCTCCTCCGCGCTCTCCGTCAGCAGCCTGTGTTAACACAAACCAGCCCTGCCGCTGAAGTTACTCAGGAGTTGTGTTGGCTGTGGCTTCAGTACAGGAACGACCATTGCTCCAGGCTGAGGTTCGCTAGGAAATGAAAATAAAATGGTAAAATCTATCAGGAGAAAGCAAGGAAGGAAGATATTTCATATATAGGAAGATGAAAATTTACCTTACAAATTTTAACAAGACTTATTTGGAAAATGAAACTCTAGTTCAGCTTTAGAATACAGTTAACTTGAAGCACATATTTAAGTCCCATTAATTTACACGATTTAAATGCTATGCCAGGTAATTCTGGAAACACGGGCTATAGAGTTGGAAGAATATTCAGGAAGCTCATCCCTTTGCTTTGAGAAAGACCTTGACAGATCTAACAAAGCCAGACCTGTAACTGCAGGCTGCAGTAGACAGAAGTCAATTCTACTCCAGAAACAAATCAAAAACATAAGAGAGGAGCCACCCCCTCACCTGTCGAGCCTGTGCAAGCTTTACCCCATCCTGAAACAGCACGAGCATCTGACCTGATGTCCTGTGAGTCTTAACCCCATCCCAAGAAAAGTGCAATTCTTTTAAATCCGCACTTCCAGCCTACAGAGACATGTACACAGAGGCAGGTCCCAATGGGTGTAGGGACCTAATGACTATATTCACCTTTCCTATTTCCTATTTCCGAGCAGTTCAGCGAAAGGCTGGAGAGTGCAGAGCCTGCGCTCAGGCATCAGTCAGTAACCTCCAAACCCACGAAGGACTAAATAAGAGCTTATTGGAAGCGAATCCAAAAGTCCTTTTTCATTGCCGCAGCACGGTTACCTGCGCGCCGGGGGCCCAATGCTCTTAGGGTGAAATGTAGCACGTCCTTGTGCCCCGAGTAATGATCTCTTTTGGATTTTGAGGAGGAAAGCCATCTCCCCACTTCTTTGCAACAGGGCAGAGAGTAAAATCCAGGGATGAGGAGGATTGGCAGAGCCTGCGGAAGGGTGAGGGTGCAATCCCATGAGGACAGACTTGAGTGTTGGGCACTAACTGGCATTGCTCCCTGTGAACCCCAGTATCTCCCCTTGCAGCACTGGGGAACAATAACGCTTTTCCATAGTTAAATGAGTTGCACAAGTTAAATTCATTCATTTCCATTCCGTGTTTTGAGATCACTGGCTTGAAAGCTTTATGTCAGCACAAATGTCTTCTTATTATGAATGAACGTTAACTCTGCATTGGTGCTAAGAGGTGTAACAAGCAGTAATGAGGTAAAATTAATAAATGGCCTATGTAGACCAACTACGAGGAGAAGTGTCTCGTAGGCAGTGGAATATTTTCCCAGGAGAAGTAGGGAAAACCCCCACAAATTGGAAAGCTTTAAATAAACCCAAGGAAACCGAAGGAGCACTGTTACACCTGTGCCATGTGAGCCCTCAAAGTAAATGAACTACAAGTATTGCACAGAGCCATTTTCACCAGTAAAACTTACAGGGAGCAGTAAGAAAATGAGTAAAGAGGAGCCACGACGGCTGTGAGAGTTTCCAGCGGGGCCAAAAGCCACCCAAGGGGCTCCTGTCCATGGCCAAGGGCTGGTGCAAGGGATCGCTCCCCACGTCAGCTGCCCAGCCGGTGGGACGGCAGCCCCTGCACGCCTCCGTGACCCCCTCCAAACCCTGTGAAACCTTCCTACCGGCAGCGGGTGGCCACGGCTGCAATAAACCCCACAGCAGCCCCAAGACAGAAGCGAGCCCAGCCCTGAGCAGGATTAGGTCCTTTATCCCCAAGCACTCCTCCCCGCCGCGCAGACCACGCTCGTCCGTAGCAGAGAGCTGCGACAGCCCTCCACGTTTTATTTATTTAGATGAGTTTACAAAGCAATTAAGACATTTTGGCAAATGCTGAGGTGCAGATTTCCTCCCTTATGATGGATCATTCCTGGGGTTTTTTTCCCCTCTCCTTCTGGACAGATAAATGTTTCATGGTCCCATAGACATATTTTCTCTCTGTCCAGTTGCTTAGAATCCATTTAAGCATGCCTGTTGAACTCCTCCATCATGTAATATTTTAACAAGAGCCCTAAATAAGCTTTATTTACAGACTGTAAATACTGCCTGACGAGCTCAATACAGTGTTTCATCATGTCCTTAGCTGGAATTCCTCTTGGAAACCTTTTTTACCTGGGCAAAAGCAGGAAATCCAACCAAAAAAATGTTGATGTGGTTTAAAGAATAAACACTGATTCTTCACATCCTCCCCTTTCAACCAGAAATACCACCCTTTAATGATTTTTGTCAAAATTAAAACCCTCCCTGGTTTTATCCATCCGGTCCTGTCCCAGGCATGAGCTAAGTCACCAACTTGTGCTCCCATCACACTCGTCTGGCCTGTGATCGCTCAAAGCAGCTTCTGAAATTAGTAAGGTTTTACCACAGGTCTTGGAAGGCACTAAAATACTTTAATAAAATGTTTAATAAAGATTCCTCTAATAAGGTGAAGGGTCTAAATTGAATTCACAAAGTACCCTAATGGTCAGACTGACAAAGAAGCTTTGTGGGGAACAGCAGGAAGCAGCTCTGCTGGAAATGGTCCATGTTGCCCCCCAAAAAATTTTAAAAAAAATATTTTGGCCTAAAAAATGGATTTGGGAAAAATAAAAGCAGACTTTTTTCTTTCTGAATCTTCCGGTTCAGTTTCCAAGAAGTTTGTGGAGGTCACCCATTTTTCATAGAAAAATTGTGATAACTCAATTCTGTATGCAGAAGGTGGAGGAGGAACATGTTGGACGAGCACAGACATGTGACAAGTCAGGACGGCCCTTCGGTGACTCCCCTTGCTCTGCCGCTAAGCCAGGACTTGAAGGGGTTTAGCAATGCACATTTTCTTTACAGAAAAAAAAGCAAAGAGTCCCCTAAAATGCGTTACAGCACTCTCCAGCTACAGAGCTACCTGGTTTAGCAGGTGAAGAGGTGCTTGGGGAGTTTTTGATAGAGAGATTATGGACCTGATTACATTAATACCTAGCATGGGTTTTAACCTGCATTTTGGGTAAAATTCACCGTTCTGCAGAAGGCCCATAAAAGGCCTGTGCACCACTTACGCTCCACCAAGGCACCATTTGGATGGTGTACATGGAGCTGCGGTGATGCATAGGCCCTGTGCCGGCCGCCTGTGCCAGGAGGGGTTTCATCCGTGATGTATCAATAATATTCAATGTGTTGGGGAAAAATATTAGCAGAGTAATTTTATTAACAACAGCGATAATTCACCGCTTGTCTTTCTGTGCTTAATAAAGGGAATCGAAGTTGTTATACACGAGCCAGAGAAATAGCTTACAAAACTATCCTGGAAAAAACAAACAAATGAAGCCCTGGGAAGCATGAGAGCACGTGGAGGGGGAGCTGGCTCCCACCAACGTCCTGGCTGCGCTGATTAATAAAAATAAATCCTGAATCTGCTTGTGGTGTTCCTTGGGCCTCTCCCGATGTGCAAAATCTCACGGGAGTGTCTCTGAGTTAAGTCCACGTGAGCTTCACGCTGGGAAGGGGACTGGGCCAGCCCGTGGAGGGCTCCCAGCGATGCTGCTTTTGGCAAAGGGATTTCCTTGCGTCCCTGGAAATCCTCTTAGCTTCTTCTCAGCCATTTGCCTCTCACGGGCAAGGAGAACAACTGCGAAAAAAACCTGCTGTGCCTTCCTCAGACCTTCTGCCTGCCCACAAAGTTGATATAAAACCACACACGGGTAGCAGTTTGCAATGAGCTTCCATCGCTGCCTCTCCGAGGACCCTCACACTGAGTCGTGTCCCTTCTTTTTGGGTTGCATCCCCTCTTTTTGAGGCACGTCCTCACGTTTGCTACCAAATTGGCACCATTTGCACCCTCCCTCTGGGCCATGCATAGAGGAAGGGAAAAATACTATGTCATGTCAATAGGTATCTTCCTAGAAAATGTATCTTCCTTCCCAAGCCCATCGAGCGTCCCCTCTCCCTCCATGCGTGGAGAAATCCCTGGAATTTGAAGGAGCAGCAATGGTCCCTTCACTGACCAGCCATTCCCTGAGCGTGAGCCGGAGGATGAGGACATCACATCCCGGCGTTGCTGCTGCGTGCGAAGCTGGGCCGGGGGCTGCCACGTGCTTCCCCCCCCCCCCGCACACCCCAGAAGCTGGGCCAGCGTCACCCCTCCCCACCCACCCCCTCTGTCAAATAAAGTGAATTTAAAGGATTTTTGGGAGACTTGCCTCTGCTTTTTGTTCCTGTGTATTTGTTATGCCTCGCAGGACCCTCCTCCAGGGACGGGGATTAGACAGGGTGTTTAGAGGATGAGTTTTAGCCATTTTGTTGGAGATGGATGGGGAGGTGAGCAGGGCCCTTCCAGGAATCCAGGTGCTGGACGCCCCGGGGCTGTGTGGGACCGTGGAGCGGGCACCGGCTGCTTGGAGGCTGCAAACTGCAAAATGGACATCGATCCATTTGTTTAGAACGAGTACTTGCAAAAGGAAAATACAAAGAATAAACAAATTTTGATTGAACAACTGCCAACTGGTTTTGGGGGGTTTTTTAAAATCAGATCTCAGCTAACTTTGCAGCCGTCTTGCACAAAAGGCAGCAAAGTTCCTCTGCTCACGCAGCCCAATTTGCCCAGTAATAATTCTGTATTTTAACTTATTTGATTAATTTTGCTCTTTCCCTGCTTTGTAAAACACCTGAATCTGGACCGGGATCCACTCTTCCAACAATTTTGGGTTTATTTCCCTGAGTCCCAAGAAGCCACGCTACGGGGCCACCCGAGCACCACTGCGAGGTCCCAGGGATGTTCCTACCTGTGTCCCATCCAGGGATGTCCCCTGGGAGCGGTGCAGAGCCAGGACCGCTGGGTGGCCTCCACCAGCACCCACCCACCGCACGGGTCATCTCCCAGGGGACGGGAAGGCAGAGAGGAGGCAAACGGCCAGTGCAAATACACACCTAAAGGAAAATGAAGACTGAATTTAAGGTCATTCGTGGGGTCTGCATTAACGCCGCCGTTGGCTGGGGTTTAGATCCCGCCAGCAGCAGCGAGGAGGGAGCAGAGAGCTCGGTGTGACAGTGACACGCGTGTCACACCGCGGGAGGATGGACACGGTGCGGGGCTGCGCCGCTCCCCCGGCCCCGACGGTTAAGGGGGGGCGGGGGGAGAAGTTGGGGTGTGTCCCCAAGGGGAAAAGGCCTCAAAACGTGGAAAATCTGCGCCTGGGTGAAACGCGACCTGCGCGGCTCAGCGCGGCCGCCGGACTCCCGCAGAGGGCTCAGTGGGAAACGCAGCGCCTAAAGCGCGCAAACAGCGCGGGGTGCCGCGGGCCCGCGCCGCCCCGCCCCGCTCCTGCGCGGTGCCCCGCTGGGGAGGGCGCAGGATCCGCGGGGCGCGGCCGGTCCCTCGCCCCTGCAGCAGCCCCGAAGGAGGGGGTGGGGGTGACCCCCCGACGTTGCCTTCGCTTGCGCGGCCGCGCAGCCCGCCCGGGGGAAAGTCCCGCGGCTGCGGAGCGCCGGCCGCCCCCAGCTTGGGTTTCCCTAGAGGCGAACTGGGGCTAAATAATGGATCGATCTAAAATTAACCGGAGGAATGGAAATGCTCTAAAAATAAGCCAGCAGCTGCCGTGGTCGCAGCCCCCCGCTCCCGCGGGAAAGGGGGAGCGGGGCCGGCCGGAGGAAGGGGCTCGCCACGGTGCAAACAGAGCCGGGCGGGCTCCGCGGGGCTCCGCGGGGCTGCGCGGAGCGGCCGAGCCGCGGGAGACGGCGCAGGCCGGGGTGCAGCGCCGTGAGGGCGGCCGTGATTTACGAGGGCTGCGCGGCGGCCGGCGGGGCGTTTGCCGCGGCTCTCCGCGGGCGCGGTGGCGGAGAGAGGAGCTGCCCGCGGAGCGGGGGGGGGGGGAGGGGAGCCTCTCCGCACCTCGGCGCGGACGGGGACCCCCAAAACTTCACCGCCTGTCCCGCTGCCGGCAGCTCCCAACCCGACAATTAAAAAAAAAAATTATTTTATTTTATTTTATTTTATTTTATTTTTATTTTATTTTATTTTTGCACGGAAGCACCGAAAGCGTTTCGGGAAGCGGTGGGTCGCCTCCCCGGCATCACCGGCCCGGCGGAGGGAGCGGGGGGCGGCCCCGGGGGCTGCGGAGCGGGTGCGGGAGCCACCGCTACGCTCCCGCGGAGCTGCGCTGGGCAGAGAGCCGGCCCCGGCCCGCTGCGGGCCCCCACCGCGCACACCCCCATTCCCCCCCGCTCCCCCCCCCACACACCTCCTCCTCTTTCCTCCTTTTTTGATCCATGCAGCGATCCTATATTCTCCCGGCTTGTCTCTTTTATTCTTTTGTACTCAGGCGTGTTGTCCTGGCCAGCAGTGTGAACGGGGGCTTTGTAAAACGGGACAGATAAAAATGAGCAACATCATATTGTTTGACAGAATGATCCAAAATGATAAAGTGCCTTCTCCGGAGGGGGCGAAAATGGTGAATTCCTAAAAAACAAGAGCGTCGCTTCTCTCCTCTGCCTCCCTGTGCTGCTCGCAGTAGCCTAAAGGGATCTGCCGCCTGCACCAGCCCGGATCACGTCCAGCCACTCTTTTCAATGGGAAGTCCTCTTTTTAAAAGCCTTCATTTATTTATTTTTAAATAAATAAAGAAGGGGGGGGGGGCGAGCGGCTTCAGCTCGGGACCCCCCGTTCTCCTCGCGGCGAATGAAAAGCACAATTTTCGAGAGAAAGGCTCGTTTTGATTAAATCTGACATGCTGCTGATAACTCCATGCTAATGTGAAATAATTAACATAATAGCCATAATTAAAAGCACGCTAACAATGCCATAAATTTATCACACAATTTTACTAGCTTTCTGCCCCTAACTGCTCTCTCATCGTTAATTAAACGTGTTGCCTTTTACAGAATGGATGTTTATACATTTCCAATACAAATAAATCCGAAACCATTTTGGAAACATGACCAATTTCGTTTTACACTGAGGTCTGCCGGTTTTACAGGCGATTTATTATAATTTTTTAAAAAAATAGGAAAAAAAAAAAAAAGAAAAAGAAAAAAGAACCTAAACACGTGCAAATAGAGGCCCTAAAAAAAAAAAAAAAAAAAAAAAAAAAAAGAGAGAGAGAGAAAGAAAAAAAGAAAATAAAAAAGGAGATATATTTGAAAATCTGCATCTGTAGCGCCAAGCCCGGCCGGGGGGGTCCAGGTCCCGGCCGCCCCGCAGCTCCAGCCCCGGCCGGGGGATGTTTGTGCCGTGTCCCCCCCTTGGATGTGTTTATTTTACAGGGATTCCTCACCCACAGCCCCTCTCCTGCGAGCCCCTTTACCCCTGCACGTTTATAACGACCCACGATGCTGGTTTAATCCAGGTCAGGTCAACGATTTATATAACTCATTAGTGAAAGTAATAGGCTTAAGGAGATGAAAGGGGACACCTTTGGTTTCTCCTTCCTTTAAAACGATTACAGAAGCAGAAATTGCCCCAGCCCTGCCTTTCCTCCTCAATCCCCCCCCGCCCCGAGGCTCAGCCTCCGGATTTATTTTTAACTCGCTTCACAGCCAGGATCTAGCTTTGCCATATTAGAATCAGATTGAGTTGTAATTAATTTTTCCTCTCTATCATAACTTATTCCATCCTCCCTTTCCCCGGTGCTTGCCGTGTCTCTATTTGACTCCGTATCGATCCGGACGATACAGTTTGTTTTTCTCCTGTTGCTAAATCTATCTGTCTATATGGGCGCCCACTTTCTATTTCTGGCAGGGTCATTATCGTGGGTTTCCACCTCCGCAGAGGCTGCTTTAATTATTTTATTGTTTTGCAGGGCGCAGCCCCTGCTCACGTTCAGCCCTTGAACTTCGGTGGGGTCGGGGGCTCCCAGCATATTTCGGGGAAAGTTTCTCGATTTTTAGAAAAGCTTTTCTCCTTGTCCCCGCTCCCCCCTTCCCCCGGGTGGGCTCCTAAATACTTGCCTAAACTTCACCACCTGAAGCCCTGGGAGCCGCAGCAGCGCCCCCGGCCCGCGGAGGGGCGCGGAGGGGCGCGGAGCGGGGCCGCCCCGCTCAGCCGGCAGCCGTGATGGAACATGGGATTAGCACAATAGAGCCCTAATCGAGGGGAAACGTTTCTTTTCACGCTAAGCACCGTAATTAATGGTATGAATCAATTAATTTGACTTTTATTGTGTCGAAGAAAAGCGCAACAAATGAAACGGGGGGCTGCGGAGTTGGTCTTTTTTTCCTCCCTTTTCCCCGGGAGAGCAACGCGGGGAGCGGGGGGGGAGGGAGAAATCGCGCGTGGGTACGAGTGTGAGTGTGCCTGTGGGTATGTGAGTGTGTGTCTCCGTGTGAGCGGGCGGGCGGTGCGCGGGTGCGGAGGCCAGGGTCACGGTGCGCGGAGATCCCGGTGCCGGGAAACGCGTAAAACCGGAGTGGGGTGGGTAGGAAACCCCGCGGGGTGTGGGGTGCGTAGGAAGGAAAACCCCGTGGGGTGTTGGGGTCCGCGGCCGCGCAGGGAGGGAGCCGGTCCCGCGCCCCCGCGGGAGGATCCCCCTCCCGCCCCCCCATTCTCTGCGCAGCCCTTTCCGCGGATCCGGGGAAGGCTCCGCGCCTGGAGCGGCCCGTCGGGGCCGGGCAAAGGCTCTCGGGGAGGCCGGGGCACCCCCATTTCCGATGGGGGGGAGGGGGGGGGGCTGTTTGCCTTCCCTAAACCATAACGGTTCGTGGGAAACTGTTCGCTCCCAGGGCATTTCTTTTCCTAATTTAATTGTATTTACCGAAATCCGACAACACGTGCGAGAACTACTACAACAACAAGAGTATCTGCGTTACGAATTACAAAGCAAAGCCCCGTGAGCCACCCGCGGCCGAGGTCCCGGGTGGGGGGTTCTTCTCCTGGGCGCAACGGGGCAGGGGTGGGCGACCGGCCCCCTCCCGCCCCGCCGGGCGCCTCTCCCCGGGCCGGGGCTTACCTGGGGCCGCGTCAATACGGTCCTCACATTCACACACACTCCCTCATTTCCTACTTTTTCATATGCTAACGCCCGCAATGATTAAGTCGTTAACACCTCTGGAAAAAAAAAAAAAAAAAAAAAAAAGAAAAGAAAAAAGAGGGGAAAAAACGGAACTGGCTAAAAGCTTCTTTATTTATAGTTTCCCTTTGTTATTTTACGTCTTTTTTATTTCTCCCTGCAACTAACCTAATAGATTAATCAATAGCCATTCTCTGATCTTCCGTTCCCAGCTGGTGCTGCTGTTGGAGAAAAAAAAAAAAAAAAAAAAGAAAAAAAGAAAACCACGGAGAAGTGATTTCAGAGCCCAAACTTGGTGGTTTTAAGCCCTATTACGGCGACGCATCCGCTGAGCCTGAGCTCGGCCGCTGCCGAGCGCACGGCGGCGGCCTCCGGGCCCGTCGTACCGGGAGCGGCGGCGGCGGGAAGCCCCGGCGCGGTGACTTCCCCGCGGGGGGATGGAAAAGGGGGGTGGGTGGGTAGGGAAGGAGAGGGGGGGGGCGCGGCTACCGGTGCCGGCGGTTGCCGGTGGCCGCGGTGGCCGCGGGTCCCGGCGGGCTGCGGGGGCTCGGCGGGGCGGGCGGCCCGACGGGGCGGGCGGGCCGAGAGGAGCCGCCGCTGGTCTTTGTTGACAGTGCATGAAACAACTCGAGTTTTGCATGACTTCACAGCGGGGCGCCTGACGTCACGCGGTCACGTGGCGCCGCCTCCGAGTATATCTTTAACGGGAAAGTAATCTATCAGGCAGTCCGGACCGCCGCGCTTCCAAAGTGGCGAGCGAGGCCCCGCGACGCCCCGGCCTCCTGCCCCCGCCCCGCCCGACCGCCGGGAGCTCCGTCCCCTCCCTCCGCCAAGGGGGGGGGGCAAAAAAAAAAAAAACAACCAACCAACAAACCCACCGGGAAAGAAAGAGGAGGAAACCAAAAAAAAAAACCAACCCAAAAACCAACCAAAAAACCAAAAAGCCGAGGGCGGCGGAGCGGTGCGCGGCGAGGCCGCGGAGCGAAGCGGTGGAGCGGCGGGCGGCCGCGGAGCCGCGGCGGCCCCATGCCCGGCGCCCGCGGGCGCCCATCCCGGCGGGCGGGAGCCAGCGTCGCCGCCTGAGCCCCGATGCCCGGCGGCGGGAGCGGGGCGCGCAACCGGAGGTGACCGGGCGGCCAGGGCAGCCCCGCGCCGCGGGACGCCGCGGACGGGAGAGCAGCGGGCGCGGCGGCCGCCCCATGCCCCGCGGGGACGGGGCGGCGGGGGGCAGCCGGCGGGCCGCTCGGGTCTAGCCCCAGGTCGGAGGAGCGGCGGGAGGGGGGCGCGGGGGGACGCCCCGCCGCGCCGCCGGGTGCGGGCGGGAGGCCCCGCCGCCGCGCCCCGTCCGCCGAGCGGGGATGACCCTGTCGGGCGGCGGCAGCGCCAGCGACATGTCCGGTCCCGGCGTGCCGGCGGCCGAGGATGTGGATATCGACGTGGTGGGCGAGGGAGACGACGGGCTGGGCAAGGACAGCGACGGCGAGGCCGGTAGCCCCGCCGCCCTGCCGCGCCTGCCGCTGGACGAGGCGGCGGAGCTGGCGCTGCCCGCGGAGGCGGGCGCGGGCGCGGAGAGCGGCGGCAGCGGCAGCGGCAGCCCGGCCGAGGCGGCCCCCGGCGGCGCGGCCGAGGGAGGCAAGGGGGGCGGCGAGGAGGGGGCGAGCGGCGGCGGCGGCGGCGGGGCGACGGCGGGGCAGAGCAAGCCCAAGAGCAGCCTGGTGAAGCCGCCCTACTCCTACATCGCCCTCATCACCATGGCCATCCTGCAGAGCCCGCAGAAGAAGCTGACGCTCAGCGGCATCTGCGAATTCATCAGCAACCGCTTCCCCTACTACCGGGAGAAGTTCCCCGCCTGGCAGAACAGCATCCGCCACAACCTCTCCCTCAACGACTGCTTCGTCAAGATCCCCCGGGAGCCCGGCAACCCGGGCAAGGGCAACTACTGGACGCTGGACCCGCAGTCCGAGGACATGTTCGACAACGGCAGCTTCCTCCGGCGGAGGAAGCGCTTCAAGCGGCACCAGCAGGAGCATCTGCGGGACCAGACGGCGCTGATGATGCAGGGCTTCGGCGCCTACGGCCTCGCCGGCCCCTACGGCCGCCCCTACGGGCTGCACCCCGGCGCCTACACGCACCCCGCGGCCGCCGCCGCCGCGCTGCAGTACCCCTACATCCCCCCGGTGGGCCCGATGCTGCCGCCGGCCGTGCCGCTGCTGCCGTCCAGCGAGCTGAGCCGCAAAGCCTTCAACTCCCAGCTCAGCCCCAGCCTCCAGCTGCAGCTCAACAGCCTGGGAGCCGCCGGCTCCATCGTCAAGTCGGAGCCCAGCAGCCGCCCCTCCTTCAGCATCGAGAACATCATCGGCGTCCCCGCCGCCAGCTCGGCCGGCAGCGCCCAGACTTTCCTGCGGCCGCCCGTCACCGTGCAGTCGGCCCTGATGGCCCACCAGCCGCTGGCGCTGGCCAGGACCACCGCCGCCATCGCCCCCATCCTCAGCGTGCCTACCAACATCATCGCCGGGCAGTTCCTGCAGCCCGCAGCCCCCGCCGCCGCCGTGCAGGCCAAGTGGCCGGCGCAGTAGCCCCCCGGGCGGTAGCCCCGGCTAGTAGCCCCGGGGGAGCCTCCTGCAGCCCCGCCGCCGGCCGCCCCCTCGGGGCTCCGCGGCCGCCCGGGCTCTGCCGCCGCCCCCCCACCCCGCCCCGGCCACCGCCGCTTGTACATATTTGTATCAAAAATCACTGACGTTGCTTTCGGGGTTTTTATTTTTCTAAAGAGGCGAAATGACGGTCGCGATTAGGAGCTGCGAACTTTCACTTTTTTTGAAGGTTCCGGCGCTCCGAGCGGTTTTATCCGAAATAAACGAACAAACGAGGAAAAAAAAAATGTATTGAAAAAAAATAAGCGGGGGAAATTTTAAATATTAAACGAACGAACACACACACGAAAAAATGAATTTTGGAGAAAAAAAAAAGGAGGAAAACGCTGTCATTCTATTATAGAAGTCTGTTTATATATGAATGAATATATGTATTCTAAATGTTATCCCTTCGTGTTGTACACAACTTTGTAAATAAATTTTTAAAATGCTCTGCCCGTCTTTGTGTGAGACGCGTATCTTTGAGCGCCCACCCGAAGCTGCGGGGGCCGCGGAGGCTGGAAAACCGAAGCGGGCGAGCGGAACTCCCGCGGTCGCGGAGCGTCGGCCCTCTCCTTTCCGCGGAGGTTTGGGTTTCGGCGGTGGCGGGGCGGGGCGGGCGGGTTTCCCACGGCTCCGCGGTACCTTCCGCCTCTTCGGGATGCTCCGTCCGCGGCCGCGCAACGACAGCGACCGGTTCCGCTCGTTGTCGGACCGGCCGCCGCGGTGGGACCAGCATCACCCGATTCCTTCCAAATTTAACCTTCCCCGGCAAAGCCGAGACTCCCTCAACCGCGCCGTAATTTTTTTTTTTTCCCCTAAATATATTAATATTTCTCAGCCTGATTTCGGCTCTGCATCCCGGCGCTGCGGGATCCTGCCCCTTCCCGGACGGACTAGGTACGCTTCGGGTTTTCGTGGCTAATTATAAGGGAAATGTTTTTAAATAAAACACGCTGGGGCGATCTGAGCAACGTTTACTATTTATTTTGCAGGGGAGGGGAAAAAGAAAATTCAAGCTGTGCCCGTGCGATGTGAGAGCGCGGCTTTTTCGTTTAGATCGGGAAAAGAATCGGTGTTAAGCGGCTCTGCGTTTCCCCGAAAGGGAACGGCCTTTCCCAGCTAATTCCTAATAATAATAAGTTTTAAGGGCAGCTGGGAAAAAATGTACATTTGTGTGCATTTTCGGGGCGAAAATAGAGGGACCGCCAAGATGCAAAAAGAAAAAAAAAAAAAAGATAAAGCGCGTTACAGGATTTAAAACCTCGCTTTGGGGGTTTAGGCTGGCGAGAGCTCGGGCGCTCGGGCTCTCCTGTG
The DNA here is from genome assembly GCF_047716275.1 of Strix uralensis. NCBI lineage: Eukaryota > Metazoa > Chordata > Aves > Strigiformes > Strigidae > Strix > Strix uralensis. Next base: position 3,211,496 of record NC_133979.1, on the reverse strand, counting down.
CGCTGGCAGCGTTTGGTACTTTATTCTCTCCCTGCAAAAACGTTGACTTTTCGCCGCCTTTGGAAACCTCCGTGGATTTTGCTTTGCCGCCCAAATAATTCGCTGTCTTTGTTAGGAAAAGCGGCGGCGTAAAATGCAGGCGGGATGCGGCGGGTTTCGCTGCGGGAGGAGCTGGATGAGACGCTTATTTCACCTCTAAACACCCGCGGATTTAAAAAAAAAAAAAAAAAAAAAAAAGAATTAAATAAATAAAAGTGTCCTTGCTTTCCTGGTAAGCAGTAAATATTATTTCTTCCTAAGTAAATATTTATACCTCCGCATACATAGACTAAAATAAAACAAGCGGCTCGGTGATGAGATAGTTTGAACTTTATAAATAAGGACTCGCTAATCATCTGACACGGAAAGGGAGAAGAGGCACCTGAAGCGAGCGGGGGTCGGCGGCGGGCAGGGCCCTACATGGGCACCCGCCGGGCTCCTCTCCCTGGCCAAACCCGACTGGGCTAAATTTGTTTGGTGCGTGGCGGCTATAAAAGTAACAAGTTGTTTCACAGTTGTGTCTGGCTAATCGGTTTTACACAAACAGCAAATGGTAGGTGATTTGTGCAACACGCGCGGGGGTTATTTCTATATTTAGCGGATACCCCTGGGAAAAGGGAAAGGAGCCTCTTCTTGAATTCACTTTTAGGCTCAAGAAGCTGCTGATCCAGGGCTTCCAGCGGACACCGGATAACAGGGGCTCATTCCATTCCCCGGCCTTTGTTACTTATAAAATTACTCGCTCATATTTCCCCACATAGCAGCAATACCTCGGGCTCGGCATCTGCGCGCCGGCGGCGGCGGAACCGGCAACTTTCCTCTCCGCCGCCTCCCTCCGGCGCGGCCCCGGGAACCGCTTCTCCCTCCGTTACCTCCGTCCCCTCTTTCCTCTCCCCCGATTTCCCCCCCCCCCGCCCTCCCCCTTCCCGCGATCGCCGAGGAAGAGCGGCCGGCGGGACCCTGCAGTGCCGGAGCAGCCTTTCCCGGGGAAGGGGCTGCGGCTCCCGGGGCTGGGCAGCACCGGGAGGGCTCGGGGCTCGGGAAGGACCGCGGCGGCGGTGACACACACCCACCCCCACCACCCCCCCAGCCCCCTCCGGGAGCCGTTGCCTCCCCGCAGCCGCGGGGCCGGGCCGGGAGCGGCGGCGGGGGGGGGGGGGTCCCTGCGGGCAGGTGAGGGGCTCCCGGTGGCGGCGGTGGCTGCAGTGGCGCACCGGGGCCTGCAGGGGGCGCGGCGGTTGCCGCCGCACCCGCGGGGAACGAGAGCACCCCCGCAGCCCCCCCCTCCCCCTTCCCGAGCACCCCCCGGGGGGCGCCGGGAGCATCCCCGGTACCCAGAGTCACGGCGGCGGGAGCGGGACGGGCGCGCTCTTGCAGCCGGTGGCACCGGCGGGTCGCGCAAAGCTACCGGGGGTACTAGAAGGGGGGGGGGGGCGAGAAATCGGTCCCCAAACCGCGGCGGGGGGAGGGTTTACAGCCGGGCCGGCGAGCAGCTTTCGGCGGCTGGTGCTGCTCCGCGCAGCGGGGCGCAGCCCTCCGCGGCGGCGAGTGACCACGGGACCGGGCTAGCATCTCCCGGCGAAGTTTCCGCAGCCGCTCGCTTCAGCCAGACAACAGAAAGTCCTTTTTTTTTTTTTTTTTTTTCCTTGTTCTTTCTCTTCTTTTTTCCTTCCACAAACTTGTCGGACGCATATGGCAAAACTTGACACGGTCGGTGACAGATGCTTATTAGTGTAAAACGTGTCATGTCGGTCCCTGGGGGGTATTGAAAGCAACTAGATCCTAAGAGAGTTTACCCAGAGCCACCCCTCCACCCCTCGAACCCCCCCATTATTTATTACAACTGCGGACCCGCCGTTCCCTCCGCCCGGGGAAGGTGCCGGGCGATGTACAATAGGCTGGAGGTAGGATCCGGCCTTAATCCTCTAAACCACCCAGTTGCTTGAAAAAAGGGACGAGATGGGCTCGTCAGGGCCATTTCCTCGGCTGATGCCGGTCTCCCGGGGAAACCTCGCGCTTTCGCAGCCGGCGGGGACGGGCGCTGAGCGGCCGCGGGAGTTACGCACCCCCACTCCCCCCCGCCCCGCCGGCTCCGCGTTAACTGCTCTCAAGGCCGCCTATTTATAGCATAATTGATCGTGTCACCCCCCCCGGGCACCGAGAGGAGCTGAAAGTTACAGGCTAATCGGTGTTGAAAGACTGCGGCGAGCATTTGAAAAGGCAGGAAAAGATCTTTTGCGGTGATTTAAAAATGTATATTTACCGTGCGTGGACGCTTTTTCCCAGGAAGAAGCCCCAACGTTCGGGCTATCCCCCCCCCCGTCTCCCCCAGCCCCCCGGCTAGCAGCACCGAGGGCACAGCCGGGGAGGGGCGGGGGGGCAGCGTGAAGCACCGGGACAACGGGGCGAGCAGCGGGGCCCGGCCGGTCGCCCCCTCCCACCCCGCCCCGAACTCTCGCTCGCAGCTGGGGCCGGGTTTGCCGGTGCCCACGGAAGGGCCACCGCCGGGAGCGCCCCGGGGGGGTCGGGGGAGAAATGCCCGTCAGAGACCTATCTTTCTCGGTCTGTCCCACAGAGAGGTGGCCGGAGGAAAATCATCCCCTGGAGACACCAGAAATCCTTCGGGACACGGGCAAGCTTTTGAGGACAGCTCCCTGATTTTTACCCACCACCTCGCAAATCCCCAGCGCTGCCCCAACCGGGGTCCGGCGCTGGGGGTGCGGGTCTCCCCGGGTCCCCCTACCTCCTCCCAGCCCGGCCTCGGTGTCCTGGACCAGCGACAAAGGAAGGGGGGCGAGTATTTCGGTGTGGGAAACGCCAACAATCACCCTTCGTGGCGCCCTCGGGGGTCTCCCACTCCGGGAAAAATACAACAGAGATTTGCTTTAGAGGAGTGGGGGGGGTTCTTCCCCCACGTCCCCCGCGGGTCGGGGGCAGGGGGACAGTTCCCGGGGCACCGGGGAATTCAGTAGGGTTTTGCCTCCTGGGGGTGCTCGGGCAGTTTTTCAGCAGCTCCGTCGAGCCTGAGGCTGTCCTCGCCGGCTCCTGGGGGGTCAGCCTGGCCCGGGAGGGCGGCAAACCAGCCTCGCCATTTTGGGGGGGGTATTTCCAAGCGATTTTAAAAAGGCAGAGGCCGAGGAAACACAGCGCGGAAGTTACGCCGCCTCACCCCGCGGGTCGGCGGCTGCGGACAAGGCTCGGCTCGGGGCACGGCTCATCCGTCGGGGGGTTGCGTTTGATACGCGCCCGCTTAAACTTCCGCGGAGCTTAAATCTCCGCGGGAGACTCGGTCCGGAGCCGTGAGCATCCGTGTCATCCCTGAGCGTCCTCTCCCTTGGTCTCACCTCTTCACCGAGCCGGGAATTCGTGCAATTGGGCCCAAACACCCGCGACCCGGTTTTCTCGCGAGCCAACACTTCTATTTCAGGGGCTTTTATTGAATTACGTTTTACTAGTCCTAAAACATTAAGCGTTATGTACTTAAAAGATACAGAGCATAGGTATTACATCCACAGAAAGTATTTTAGTCAGTGAATGTTCAATGTAGCAGGTAGAGATGAACTTAGCACGTCTTCCAGACTGAACTGGGAACAGACTCTTCAGCCATAAAATGCACTTAACAGTCTATTTAATAGTGGCGAGGTCCTTGAAAATGCAATATCCATGCTAATCTCGCCTTTTTCTAAATCAGAAATGAAAAATAGGTCAGTAAGGTAGAGCCTTCCCCTTCCATTTAAAATGTGACATTTAATCTATTTAAATAACTAAGTAAACTTTATTAATTCAGGATTTGGTAAGCAAGCTGCGAAAGTAGGCACTTCCCAACTTTATTAAGACGGTGAAGTGTAAGAGGGAGCGTCCTTGGACTCCAGGTTCAATAAAATCCCCGTTTCCTCGAGCTTCATCAAAATGGGAAAAGCCGGGACGGGCGAAATCAGCTGAAGAGTCTCGCCCTGGTTCACGGAGGGCTCGGAGCATCCTCTGGGTGCCGAGGCAGGAGCCTCCCCGGCAGGGCTTCCCCCCCTGCTCCCAGAACCGCAGGAATTTGAGAAAACTAAACCCAAACCCTCTAAGTGCTGGTGTTTCAGGGAAAAAAAAAAAAAAGAAAAAAAAAAGAAATAAAAGAGGGGGCTCAAACTCCCTGCAGGTTGTGGTAGTGGTTTCAAACACGTTTATTTCTCTTGCTAGGGCAATGAAGATGGGGAGAGTGGTGGCTACAAGCAGCTTTGCTTTCGGAGCCCGCTGCCGGTCTGCACTCGCTCCCACCGCCTCCCCCCGCCTGACAAACGCGATTTTCTGGTATCGGGAACCCGGGAAAAGGTCAGATGCTGAATTGAAAACGTCTCCAGAGTTTGTTTCCCCGCTGGCTCCTGCATCACGGCTCAAGCTCGGAAACGAAACCTAAATGAGTTGGAAAGCAACTTTTTATAGGCGTAGGCTCTCCCAGGACTGCCTTGCCCCCGCCCGCCCCAGGAGACGCTCCTCGTTATTCTGACCGCGTCTCACTCCAGATTTCTGGACTACCCGGGGGATATTTGCCTTGCCACGGCTCGGCTTTACGAGCCAGGGTGGAGAGGAAGAGCCAGCGGACCTGCTGAAGCCTCCCGAGAGCGCCAAGGGTTAAGAAAAGCCGTTTATCTGCTCATTATCGGTTTCTCTTTACTACCCAGACCCAAACCCAAGCCCCAGCTTGTCTCCTACCCCGCGGTATCAATGTGTCCTTAATGCCTTTTCCAGTCATTGATCTGGTCAAAGTCACCGCGGAAATACTAGTGACAGAGACTCAATTCCAGGCGACGTGACCGATGCAAGTATTTAGAAAGCATTCAATAAAAAAGCTTTCCCGGGGAGTGAAGGATTTCACCTTGCAACAAAGAGCGCTCGGCTAATTGAAATAATGCACTTGAATGTGCAGCCGGGCACTCCTGCTCGCCCATACCGGCTCCAGCACCAAATTGTCAATAACCCGCAAGGTAAAACCTAAAAAATCTCCTTTTATATATCTAATTATTTTTTTCAGTACGAACCCATAGGCAACGCTCTCAGACTTGGGGGTGGCTTAGCACTACTGTGCTGTGCTCCCCAGCCTCATGGTTCGGGAGCGGACTTTAGGGAATTTCAGGCATGGAAAATCCTGGAGGGAAGAGTAGAAGGAAAGAAAAGAGGGGCTGGGAGTAGAGAAAATAAAACAGGGACCTGCCCTGGTGATTCTCCCCCAGGCTGAGGCTGGGAAGTCACTTTGCATCACGCTTTTTCAGTGTCATACACCAGCCAAAGCCGCGGTGGGTTTCAGGAGGCGTAACTTCCCATCTTCCAATTTACTTTGCAGTGGATGGATTTTTAGGACTCTGTTTATTTTACAGATTTGACATCTCCAGGTATCCCTTAGGATCTTCTTAATACCCTCAAATGGAACCATTTTCCTTAGCAGCAATACGAGTGAGTGAATATAATGGATTTAGGTACAATATGTAAAATTTGATGATCACAATCCTATTTTCAATAGGATTATGGCTCCAAACACCTTGACAGGCCAGCAGACTAGTGTGATTTTTACATTTACCTGTATAATACCACAAATTTCTGGTCTCTTTGTACTGTCCTGCTTGAGGGAACACTCACAAGTGATGGTTACCGAGAATGCTGAAGTTATGGCAGGTGTAAGAGGGACCAGGACATCCAAATAATTAGCACTCAGCTGAAAAATGGTTGGGATAGTGGGAATTAGTATTCTTTATGTCATTGTACTGGAAGAACTTCAGGAAGAAAAGCCATCTCTGGTGGTATGCAATACTGTATGTTGCTCAACGTTTATATATTTAAAAAAACCCCTGCGCATCTAAGAAAAATTTGTTTCCCTATCATCTGTGGTTACTTTAACGTTTCTATTATAAGTGATCAGATACGTCTTGATTGTACTTCCATTTTGTATCACTTGGGTTTAAATCCTTTACAACTTTCAGTCCTGGGATTCCAGTTCGAGAGCACCGCTGGCGGTTCATCTGGAAGGTCTGGCCATGAAAACCTCTGTGTGTGGTGTCAGTTGTAAAAATAATCAGTTTTCTACTAAATTTCATAATCCAACCTCAGTTAGACACACAACCAGAAGAAACACACAGCAATCTAAAGTAAAAGAGACTGTACTTTTAAATATCAGTAAGGGTGGTATAAAGATGATCTAGGATCATTTATGTTATGCTATGTACTTTGTCAAGACCTTAAAGGGAAGCACAGAGGGTAAAAATGAAAGATTCTAAATGGATCCTATGGTGCCCACGATCTTCATGCTGGTTCCTAGATACTGTCTTCCAGACATAAAGGCTGAGGAGCTGCTTCCCAGCTACCTGGTGACGTTAAAGTCTTCCAGCTGCTCCTTTCTTCCTGCAAAAGCAAACACACACACACTTGGGTTCATCGCTTATATAAAAAAACAGTCTTCCCGCGTGTCAAGACCACGCTTTTCACCAGTAATACCCACTATTACGTTTTCCCACGTCCCTTAACTGCCGCAGTAGAGACGCAAGCGCTACCGGCGGCATACAGCGTGTGAGCAGTTAAAAACTGAACGATCGTGCCCATCTGACAGCACCCGCGAGGTAAAACCGCGCCCGGGGCAGGCTGGCCCGCGCGTCTTAGGCCCGTGCGCGGGGCTAGCGCCACTGCCGCGGCTCCTGAGGGAAAGCTGCACGGCGAGTCGTCATTCCCGGACTCCCCGACACCCCCCGAGGTGCCCCAGGGGCCGGCGGCGCGCTCCTACCCCCCGTACCCCGCCCGCCATCTCCCTCCGGAGCATCCCGCCGTGCCGCCAGCCCGCCGCGCGCGGAACTGCGCAAGCGCGGCCACGCCCCCTCAGCCCCGCCGCGGCCCCCTCCCCACGCATGCGCACTGCGCCGCCTGGCGGGCGCGCGCCGGCCGGAAGCTGCTCCGCAGGCGGAAGCGCGTGCGCGGCGGCCGTGTCCAGTGAGGAGGCGCGGGCTCGCGCCGGGGCGGCGGGAAGGGCCGAGGCGGGGCGGGAAGGGAGGGGGCGGCGGCGCTGCCGGTTCCCTCAGGGCTCGGTGGGCTGCCCTGCTCCCGATGGCGCGCTGCGGGGTCGTGGGGGGAGCCTCGCCAGTGTTAGTGCGCGGGACGGGGGGACCGCGTCTCCCCTCCGCCAGTTCCCCGCGGGGCGGGCAGGCGGGTGGCGGGGCCTGAGGGGAAGGGGTCGCCCGGAGCGAGCTGAGGGCAGGCGCGGTGCCCGGGGTGAGGGGAGCTCGGCCGGGGTAGCCGGGAGGCCCCTCAGCATCCTGGTGTCCCTCTCTGAGGAGGCTGGGGCTGGCGGGTGGGTTAACGAGGAAATGAGATAAATAAATGTCTTGTGGCAGAGTAGGGCAGTAGTAGGCTTATAGAGCAGGCATTACTTCACAGATGAAATGCCTAATTTAGTACTTGCATTTTTGAGGAAGGAAAGGACGCTGTTGAGCTGTGTGCTGACGTCTCTTTTAAAACAACGAATTATATTGAGTCGTGCATCAGCGACTGAGTTCTGTACACTTCCCTCTGGCAAGGAGTGGGTGGTTTGTATTGGTGCTATTTATCTGAATCTTCATAGTAGGCAGCATGCAAGGATAGTGGTTTTTCAGAGCTGTGATTTGCACCTTATGTTTATAGGTGGCATCTGGCTTCAGAGACCCTTTAGTGTTGCTCATCCAGAGGTAGAAGGTAAAAAGTTTGAGACTGACCAAATCAGCTTTATTATTTCCTGGAAAGTCTTATTTGTTTAACATTGTTACCCATGGGATAACAAAAATTAGACATCTGTGCTTTAGAATCTAATAAAAGCATGGCTTTTGTTTCAGGAGGTATGGAATAATTATTAAAGATGAAAAAGAACTAGGAAGGAATATTTAAAGAACTGCCTTTGAGAGGAGTGAAAGAAGAAACTTAGTACCCCAGAAAAATGACAGTTACTCCAAACATAGGGAATGGCAGATGTTAATGAGGAACAGATGGAGTCTGTAGGTGTGACTGGCATTATGTAGGAATTAAGAAGGTATAATTAATAATTGTTCTAAATGGAGATAGAAAGGAGGGACGGGTGTGAGTATTTCATAGAAGGGAAAGGCCAGGCTTGTGACGCTTGATTTTGGAAGGCATATAGGATGCTGGCCTTATTGGAGGCGAGCTTAGGAAGCACGGGAGTTCGCTTAGGGTAAGACGATCTACGGAGTTGACCTCAGTGTCTTTTATTTAGCTAAATGTGCCTATCCTGTGATTTAGGCACAGGTGTGGCATTGAAAGCATGCAAATATCAGTGTTCACGTTTCTACCTATAGATGGTGATCTACTGCTGTCATAGATTTATATTGTTAAAGTAACTTTTTCTTTTTCCTTGCTTGTGGTGGTGTTGGGTCATACCTTCCTGTAAATAGTAAATAAATATGGATTTAGTCTGAGCTGAATAACCTAAACGTGTCTTAGATTGTCTGTTACTAAACCAGCAGCTCAGTGCTGCTGCTGTGTGGGATTTTTTGTGTTGCTTTTTTTTGGCAGTGGCAAGTATATTAAACTCACTTAAATTGGTTGGTGCCTCTTCTGCAAGGAAAGTCTTTGGCAGTTGTACCCAGGCTCATCCACTCTTGTGTAATGTATCGGTTGCTGACTGTGGAGGGAATGGTGCTCCTGCTGCTGATTTGGCAGAAGAACAGTCTTTGGATTTACTGCTGTCTCTCACTGTCAAGATTGGAGTAGTTTCTTCTTCAGTTTTTTTCTAACTCAGGCTAAAATATTTTTGATCCTCTGTGTGTGTCAAAGTTGGCATATTCCATAGTGTTTTTTTGCATAGGGCAACATCATTATTTTCCTGCTTCTTGATTTCTGAGTTTGTGGCCTTTAATTTGACAGATCTAGCAATGTTTTTCTTACCGTTACTGGATCCTTAGTGTGGGCAAGCAGGCTTGGTGGGAGATCAGTGCTCCTGCCTTTTTGGGTAGAGGAATGGCGCAGATCTCCTGAGCCTGGCAGGTTTCATTGGGTGTATCCTCTAGGGAGAGGTAGCTGATGGATAACGTGCCTAGGCTTGGGAGGGGAGAGGTAGAATTTCAAGCCCCTTTTTGAATGTTGGGGAGACTGAAGTAAAGTTCAGATCACAGATCAGGGATTTTTCATCATTAATGCCAGATGTTTGCATTCCTAGGTTGGCGGCATGCATTTAATTTTTTTGATTATGTACTGGCTTGTGACTGTATTCCTGTGGAATTAGTTAGAACACATGATAGAGAGTTTATGATGGGCTTTGTGCTTTTATAATGTCTGCAGGAGAACAGACGATACCGAGCCAGCGTAAGACCTGTCAGTACATAGTTAACTTTTAAGTCATTTTTGAGTATGTTTAAATCAACAGAGAAAGCTATACCAGATCCGCATTTTACATAATTTGGCTGTGGTGTTGTTAATTGAGAAAATAAGTGGCATTAACTTAATATTGGGACATTTACTCACTTTTCAAAACCATATGCTTGTTATCTTTTTTTTGCTAGTAAGTGATTAATCTAGGAATTTTTATAGACTTCCTTGAAGAGGTTTTTCTTGTTCAGTGGCAAATATTAGTGTTTGAGCTACTTAACATACATGCTTGGCATGAGTATTTTGACTAGTGCTACAATCTTTACTGGTCTCTTGTAGAATTTTCTCCTGTTGCTTACAGGTAAAACATGCTACATGTTTGCATAACAAATTGTGTGGAGCTTATTAAGGTGATGCTTAAGTATGTATGTGTAGTGTTGATCTGGTGAATCCTCTTAAGTGGTTTGAAACCTTTTACCCTTCCTGCTGTTGTTTTTATCCATTTTGTCAGATGCCTTTTCAGCTCAGAAGGGGGAGAAATGGCTTCTGGGCAGCTTTTGACTTCATGATTAGAAATTCTCCAGTACTGAAACCCAGTCCTGATTGCAGCGTGCTTCCAGATGCAAACTAGTAACAGAATGCTGCTGGGTGGGGGAAAAAACCCGGGACTATTAGTAGTGCCATTAAATGCCTAAGGAACAATACCAGGACAGCGTTTTAGCAATGTTTATGGTGTTTTTTCAGGTACTTTTTGGCTTGTTACAAAGACCAGCTATGGAGAAGTGGAGCTTAATGACAATTACTGTTTTACTGGCACTTACCGTACGCTGGACTGTATCGCTTGGTTCTTACTCAGGTAATGCACGTTCACGGTCTGTAAAACAACCCCATGAAGGTGAATTACGGAGCTTGTGGTAAATTAAAATAAACTTGCATGTAAAATCAGAAATAGGAAACAATGTGTTATTTCAAGTATTGTCGTATTTTAGTGCCTCTCTATTTCCCTAAGGTTTGTATAATATCGTGTTCTTATTGTTCTGGAGTGTGCAGTGATTAATGTCACAGCCGCTTGGAACAAAATGCTGAAAAAAAGCACCACAATTTTTTTTTTTTGGGGGGGTAGGAGGGTGATGGTCAGTAATGTTTTAGGAGGAGCCAAAGAACAGCTGGCTGTTCACCCCATGCCTTTGTTGTTTCAGTAGCTGCAGAATATTATTGCAGTCCAATTGTATATTTGTTTAATCTTGTCCTTTAAGTTCGATAACAGAGGTAGCCCTAATTTATATTTAGGTAAAACTGTACTGGTATAAAGAAGATGGTGTAGAGTGACGTGGAGTGAGAGATTACACTCTGCATTGTAGCTATACTTCCTTAAGATTGTTTACACCATGAACTAGAGCTATATTTTTTTTAATAGGTGAGTTTTCCTTCTCCCCATCTCATAATGCTTGCAAAGAACTATCAAGTTCTTTTCCAAGCCTCTCGGTGCCATTCCTACACTTAGCATAAGCTTGCACAAAGCTGGCGCTCTGCAATTTTTTTTTTTTATAAACTGAGCCATTACTTCCAATCCCCATCAGCTAAAAGAATCACAAGCTCGGTCAGATTCAACTCTGGATTTCTGTTAAGGCAATTGGGAGCCTCATCCCCTGAGTAGCTGAAGCTGTTCAGTAGTATTCTAGTGATGTTAAGTAACTCCTGGGTTTCATTTACTTGAAGGAATTTGCTTGAAGATAAGTTGCATGCACACCTTCTTGCGCAGTTGTTTTATTTTGAGTTTGCTTTCTGAAAATGCCATTATGAGAGATCTGTTCTGTGGGTAACTGAGGCTCTCATTTACCCATCTATAGGCAGAAAAACGCTCTTCTGCCACACAATATTAAATTTCTCTTGCACTGCAAGTATTTACAATTACACCAATAACTAGATTTTTCTAAAGTTGATTTAATTTCAAACCAATCAAGATTCTGCAAGAGAGTCTTAAAGTAATGCCTGAACTAAAATAAGAATTTTAAAATCTTGTTTTCTACACAATGATTGTATAACTCCTTTTGGAGTAGGAAAAGCTGAGTCCAGTCCAATCCAGCAAATTATTAAAGCATGTGCTTAACTTTGAGCATTGGCTGGCTGAAAAAAGGCAAACCTGAATGTTAGAAAGAGCTGTCAAATGCATAAGTACACTGGATTTGTTTTTACTTTTTTACTTCCTTCAGATGTAATAAACCTTTAATGACAGGAGCAAGAAAAAGAGTTGGGCAGTTGTTGTTTTCTTTCACTGCTGTTCAGTGCAATGAAGTTGAGCAAAAAATAAGTAGGTGTCTTTCTCTGAAGCAGACTCTGGTAGACATGCTGATTCGGCATACTTTGAAGCCACGCGGGGCGTGGATGGGGGTTAATTCTGGCCTCATTTACTGTATAGTCTGGGATGCTGTATCATTTCCATCCTGTTGTTGCTTGCCATCTAGCATGCTTTTGGATCTGCCTCTGGAATTAGGGCCATGATGGTAAGAAAGCAGATAATAGCTAGTTACCATTTACCAGGACTTTAGATTAGTTGGTCTTGGAGAATTATTGAGGAAGAATTTGGCTTCATAGATGAATGCATAATTTTTTGTTAATGCATTGCCAAACTCCTGCTAAATGAGTAGAAGCTAACTACCCGTGTTGAAAGGCAGCTTCAGTCCCTTAAAAATGTCTGTTTCGATGTAACAATAAAACTGAATAAGACCACGCTAAATTTAAAGTATTTGTGACCCTTTAAAGTAATTTTTATTAATTCTGAATTCTGTTTGGCTGTATACTTGATACATGCTGTAGATGGAAGCTAAATATGCATTCTCAAACTGATGTGTGATCAGACTGTATTTGGCTTTTAGTAATTGAACCTTTGGATTAAGATCTTGATCATTCTGAAGCCAATTATTTTCTTTTTTGAGAGGGGGAGAAGCTGAAATATATGTGTGTGTATATACACACAAATACACACACTCTAAAATTTGGATAACACCTATTTTTGTTTTTTGGTACTCCTATGACAGGTTCTTTCTTCCACTACATTTATAGCTACAGAGTGGACACTGATAAGACTCCTGTTCTCCAGTGACCTCACTTATTTGGGAAACTTTTAGTTGAATGTGTCATATAGTGGAGATAATCTACTCTCTTTACTACCCAGGAATAAATTAGTGGAGATAATCTGTTCTCTCCACTACCCAGGAATAAATAGTATATATCTGAGCTTGTGTGATTCCCACAAACATAGATCGTGTGAAAAAATATAGATGGCTTTCCTATATTTTAAAGAAACTCTTAAATCTCTGTCTGGCTAGTGTCAATATTTTACTGGAAGTACTATCAGTCCAGTTTCTGTTCTCAATAAGCACAGGCTAATAGAAGTAAATAAACTCTGTGATAAAGGTGCTTAATATACTGCCATTACCAGAGTTAGGCTTACGTTGGGGGAATTGTTTATGAGTAGACATCTGAAGCATTTGCATTGATAAAGCCTTTTTCCATGGAAAAAAAAAAATCTTAAGTTTCCTGAGAGACTTATGCATGTGTGAAAAGTGTCCTTTACCATAATTCACTTAGCAGAACTGCTACATAACAATCACTCCGTTGAAAATGTGTGAGAGAGAATTCCTGTTAACCAAAACGGAGCAGGTATTATTTAGAAAACTTTGTAGATAGTAAGAAAAATGTCTTCTAAACCTATTCTGTGTACTGAATGACCTGATCCTGCCTCTGAAGAATCATGGGGAAAGAGACAGATGCAGTATTCCTACTAGTGTTGCAACACAGGCAGCAGAGGAAAGGGAGAGGAACTGGGGGACTTGCAGCAGGTCTTAGTTCTAAGTAAATTTAAAAATAAGGCTGGTTGTAACTTCTAATAGCAAAGTACCATGACATGGCTGAAAGACATGTAAAAACATTGTCAATTATTATATACTAAGGAAGCTATACTATATACTAATACCGTACTAGTACTTCACACAAAATCGGTACAAGATGTTCATTATGTACATTTTCTTATTTCAAAGGAGGTGCCACATTTTTCATCTACACTTGGAAGTGATTTTTTTTTGTCAGATGAGGAAGCAGTTCTTCAGTGGAATATCTTGATAAATGCTTATCACAGAAATACCCAGAAAGCCAAAAGAACGTAACTTTTCTTTTCCCCCCTCCCTGTTAGACTGCATAGCAGATGAGGTCTCTATCTTGTTCTCAAATATCATAGAGGAGTAGAGAATAAAATTAGTAACATAATAATACATATATGGAGGAAAAGCAATCTGCATAAACCGAATAAATTCCTAAATACTCTGTCATCTCTTTTTAGGTGCAGGAAAACCACCTATGTATGGAGACTATGAAGCTCAGAGACACTGGCAAGAAGTTACTTACAATTTGCCCATCAGGCAGTGGTACGTAGTGCTATTGTAGTTCAGGTTACAAAGGGGTAAATGTAACAAAACTTTGGTTCGTATCTTACTTTAATATACCTTTAAGTTTGAGATCTCTGCAACATCTTCTACTGTTCTCTGAACTACTCTAAAAACCCTTTTGTAGTAATATAACGTCATCCTGTTCTTAGACTGAGGTACCACTTTCTTCACAAGAAAGCAAGCTAAATTTGACTTGCTAGCTATGAGCTTGTATAACAAAATACTCTGACTGTAGGTCTCTCTGTTGTGGAGCTCCAGCTTTGTTTTGAATTGACTGGAAAGATCAAGAAGCAATTTTTTAGCAGACTTATATAAGAGATCAGAGAAGCTTGTTTAGAAGAAAATCTGTTCAGCTTCCTGAGTTGCAGTTCTCTAATGCACAAAAACTTTCATGATTATCAGCACTGAAAAACCCAAATAAACTCTGCTTGTTTCCCCTAAGCTAAAAGGCAGGACATGCCAGTAAATGCAGAGACTCGAGTTCTTGTGCTGGAGGCACTGGTTGTTTTTTATACCTGCAAGTTCATTGTTCACACTGTGTTCTTAATACAGATTTTAAAATGTGGGTGCCTGCAATCTAGATGTAAGCATAGTGAACTTTATTTGTACAGACCACTTAAAACAGCAGGAAAATTATCCCAAAGATTTTATTTATTTTTACATTATTCCTCGTGTTCCTTAGAGCTTGCATGGAACGATAAAAATTATTCAGTCCACGTATATGCTACAACACAAATTGGAAAACATTGGAACTCCAGGTCATTTTTCTAGCAGGGGTGTGGCATTCTGTTTGGTATAATTTTTTCCTCAGCTATCTGTTGGGGAACAGACCGATATGACAGAATAGAATATTAATTCAGTTGTATTTTTGTAAATATGTGTGGGGCCAGTTCTCAAAGTATGGCACTCTGCGGAACTCTGCAGATTATATTGTGACTTCAGATCATCATGTTGTATCTAAATTATCATTTCTACGTTTTTCTGGGATATCCAAACCCCTCGATGTGCCAGAGTTGGGATAATGGAGAGCTGACTTCATAACAGAGTTGGCAGCTTTGATCCACTCTGCTATGCGGAACTATATGTACTTAAAATTAAGAGTTATAGCAGTCATTATTTCTAGGCATTCCCAGGGGCCAGATGAAACTGTATTGCAGGCTGGGTTTAGCTTATGGGCTGCCAGTTGGGCATCTCGTCTTGTTGTATTTGCTCTTCATTTTATTTATAACAGAAGTTTTTTGGATTGGGTCTGCTTTGGGAATTGAATCACTAATACAGCAAAGTCATATTCAGTCTTGGGCATTCGGAAAAGAACATTTCGGCTGACGTGTAAAGGATTGCACTCTAGAATACTAAGCTGTTTTCCCCTCCTGTATGATAGAAATACGCAGTGTGAAAAGACATTATGCTCCGGTATGTAAAAATAGTCTTCAAATTTGAACTTGAGATTCCAATCCCTTCTAGTACTGTTATTTGTTTAGTACTTAGAAAAGCTGTCTATGCAGCGAGCACGTGTTCTTCTCTGAATTTGTCTAGGTAAATATAGAGAGCAGCTCTCTCATGAGGACATAGTCCTATAAGGCCTCTTGATCTTTTCACGGACTTAATTGTCACGTTTACTGTTAAACAGGCATGTATAGGCAATATAGCTGTATGTTCCATGCTTGTTTTCTTTGATCCAAAACAAAGATGTATTTAAAAAAAAATGCTGTGCTAAATCACAGTATGGTTTGTACTTAGTTTCCTTGTGTGAGTTTTCTCTGAGCCAGAGGCCAGAATTTAAGTATTTATTTTTTTATATTATTCTTTAGAGTCTTGACATTATTTATTAAAGGCTACTTTAAGAACATTCTTATTATACTGCTAATTAAAACCGTGAAGGGTTTTTTTTCCTAAATATTGCTGGGTATAGGGGTTGGGTTTTGTGTTGAAACGATGCGTTTATGAAAGGTAAAATTAAAAAAAAAACAAAACACCAAAACCGGAAAGTTTACTACTGAGTTGTGGACTGTTACAGCCTGCGTGAAGAATCTGAACTGCCTTGGCATGAGCAATCTTGAGTCGTAGCATAAGAAGAAGAGATGCAGCTCAAAGAAATGTGATTTATTATCAGTTCGTAAGATACTTCAGGCAGCTCATAAAGAATTCAGGAAATATCATTTACTATAATAAATGTCAAAAATTGGCTGCATTTGAAGGGAGAAACTGGAAAAGCCAAGAGCTTGCCCCTTGGCAGTTAGGGTAGACTAGTCAGTCTATTTCACTGAGAGATATGAAAGGTCTGATGCCTTATTTTTCTAACTTCTGTTTTCCTTGGTTCAAACCTTCTGTTTCTCATTTGGAAGAGGTCACTTAATTAGCCTTCCATAGAAGTACCGACACAGCGCAATTACAAATGGGAAAAGCCTTTTCCTTTCTCTCATGTGGTCCACTTGAGTTCTGAGGTAGAACCTGATTGAGGTTCATGACCTTGTGTTGGTTATTCAGGATGTGTTACTCTGATAACTCAGTGTTGCCTTCGAAGGAACTTTTTAGCCCCCGGACTCCTACATTCGTGCTGACAGAATGGCCTAGGTGGACCTGTGGTGACATAGTTTTTTTCCAGACCTATGCTGCTTTTTGCTTGTCTGTGTAATATCTTTATGCCACCCTCCTTCTGTTCAGTTGCTTTTCAGCAGTATAACTCCAACAGATGGTTGTTCAGAATTTTCACATTAAGGTCTGTTGAGCAGAAGCTGTTCACAACTTGCTACATTACAGGCTAAAAGAGTAGCAGATAAAGTTTAACTATTCAGAAGTCACTGTCACATACTAAATGTGCTGTCCGAGTCCAGAAAAAAAGGAATCTAGGATTAATATAAGGAAAAATCACTAGTGAATTCCATTTCTTTTGAAATTTCCTTTTACCTGCATTGGGTTTATTTCCTTTTTGGGAAATTGCTTGCTGTCTTCTGGAATAATTGACATGCATGGAAAGTGGAGGTTTGGTTTGTAGATGGAGGTGAGGACCTGCAAAGCCTACCACCTAAACAAATCTAGAGCTCCAGTACGTGTGTACAACTGGTTTTGTGCAGGCTTTGTCTTAGTCTCTGCATTTTTGTCAAACTCTGTTCACATCCTGCTCCAGGTAAGTAAGCTTTAGCAGCTTTTTTTAATCGGTTTTGCAAACACAAGTGACTGTACTCTGAATCACTTTTGCCTTTGTTTTGTTGCCTGAGATTTTGGTGTGAAGTAAAATAAAGCAGATATAGAAGCTGCTAACTTCTATATTGGATTTTGAATGCTTTGATAAAAATATTCAGTTTAATATTCAGCCTTTTCCTTGGGCTGAAACAAAGCTGGAAATGTAGACCCTTCTTTAAATTTTAATTTTTTTTTTTAGGTACTTCAATACAAGTGATAACAACCTACTGTACTGGGGCCTTGATTATCCACCTCTTACTGCCTATCACAGTTTTGTGTGTGCTTACATGTAAGTTCATTATTTCAAGTACTTCTGTGGTTCTGTGGAGAATACAAAACACCCGATTCACCTCTCTACCTCTTTCTTTTTTTCTTTTTTTTTTTTTTTTAAATTTCTCTCCTGAGGAGAAAAACTAGTAGTTAAAAACTGCCCATCTGGGCAGCTGATGAAATGGAAAATTTTGTTTGTTACTTTAGAGCTAGGGAAGTAGATTTTACGTGTATCCCTATTGCTTAAAATTAATACTGTCTTTCTTATGTCTTTTAATTATTGGAAGGGGGACTGAAGGATTACATTCTTCTTTTTACCATGTCCGTAAATTTTAGCAGATTTAGGTGTGACTTAGGTATTTAGCTTTCCATGGAAGCCACTGGTGGATCAGTGATGCACGGAGAAGAGGGCTGTAGGAATTGGGTGCATTGCATGGGAAAGCTCTCATGTAGTGAGAGCCCAAGTGACATTTGATGACTGGATATCATGTAAATAGAATTCTGTTATTGGAATACTTTTTCCACAAGGCCTTTACTGCTGTTGGAATGAGACTTATGGAATAAGAATGTAGGTTAAAGTGCACAGGCACAGTTATGTGGGGCATCTATGTGAACTGTAAATGGTTTATATTTAATACTTAAGTATGAAAGGTATTTACAATTGTTTTTTTAAAAGTCAGTGGAACTAGACTGAAGGTGGTTATCTTGTCCTAGTAAATACTGTATTCCATTTGTACTGTTTTCAAAGTTTTGTTTTTTTAAATTGTGAAACAGGAGCTAAAGCCTGTGGTGTAAACTGATCTAGTGGTGAGGAAAATCTTTCATTGATCACTATTTCTCTTTGAAATATTTCTTCTCATTCATCTTAATTCTTGGAATATGCTCCTGTGCATGTCATCTTTATTGCTGAAAGGAGTGTAAAGGGAAATGAGAACTGTCTACATTTTGATGTGTCTGTACTTTGTTTTACAGTGCAAAGTTAATAAATCCTGATTGGATTGCTCTGCACACATCTCGGGGGTATGAGAGTCAGCCACATAAGTTATTTATGCGTACAACAGGTAGGAAAATTATATTTCCTTAGGATGATCATACAGATTTGTCTCGCTTACTAATTTAGCATGTTTAATAATATCATGCAGCTTCTCTGTCTTCACCGGTTTATCCTCAGTTCTTTGACTTGGGTGACTTTGCAGGTCCGTTTATGAACCAAACTCCTGTGTTTTTTTCTCTTTTGCTGTCATTTGTGAAGCTGATAAATATAAAATATACAAACAAGTTTTCAACCCAAGTGATTCTATAAAAACTCTAAACCAAAGCTATTTTTTTTTTGTAACAGAGACCCATTTTTTAATTTTGAAAATAATATTGTTGTTTTCCCTTCCATTCTGATAAGTACGCTTTTCATTTTCAGCTTAGCTTGGTTTTTATTGCAAAATAATTTTACATGTAGTCTGGCATTCACTGACTTAACAGCCTCGTGAGGTCTTGGAGATCTGTATTATGAACCATATACCTTATCTGAAAGGGAGAAATATTTGATATTTTCAAAGGTGTCACTTTTCTTTCAAATGCTCACCACTTTCTAGGGATAAACTTCTGTTAACAAAAAAGTAGAAATGTATTTTACCACTTTTATCCTAAATTTCCCTTTCCTGCAGTCATTTTTCTGTCCATTTGATTATTTTGAACTGCTTCTACAAAGAAAAGATAAAACAAGTGCAGAAAGATTTTTCTAGATAACTTAATTCAGTAGCTGTATCAGTAGGACAGCAAACAACGTGGCCAGTGAGCTCTCGTTCTCTAAGCAATGGCAGATGCTATATTATCCTGTTGTTGTTTTCATTTTAAATCTGTTTTTTGCTTTGCGTAATGCTAGAGTTCCACAGAATGCTTTCTGATTGCAACAGCAGAATTTGTTGCTCATCAATAGCTTTTCTGTACTTCACAAACCTCTTAGTCTGGTGTCTAGTAATTGATTGAATTGGAAAAAAATAAAAATCACTAGAACTTAATTACCCTTGAAATGGTCTTTATTAATTTTGAAATCAACTCACTTGACAAACCACTGATGGATCTAGGAGAACTGATAAACCCTTTTTAACAATAGCCCTTAGAAGAATGCATTAAAATAATTCAGAGTGGTCAATGTAAGCTGTTGGTATTACACCCTTATTTTAAGTGTCTGTGTATTTGTTTTGCTAACGACTTGGGTATATTTGTTTAATTGTGGCTTAAGCCTGCAAAACAATTCATCACTGAATAACTGGTATCTTTAAACATTTTCTTCCAAAGAAGTATAAGCAAAGAATACTTTCCCTCTTGGAATAATTGCACTTTTTCTGAAACCGATTTATAGAAATAAGCTGAGATTTTTCTCAGACTCTCAAAAAAAACACTACAGAAGAATTCACCTGGTGGTTTAAGCATAGCAGGAGTTGACATAATTCTAGGCAGGTGAACCTGCTGGTTCTGTTTTCTTGTCGACCCTCTTACATATGTTTGCTGTAGGCAGATGATCAAAGCCAAAAACCTACTTTTAGTCTATTTATCCACATCACTAGTAATTCACACAGATACATTGGAGATTGTTATAATCCAGAGCTTCTTAATTATTTGTGTCTCCAGACTATCTGTTCCATCAAACAACTTGACTGGATCTAGTTGTAGTTGATTTCTTTTGAGAATTAAGAATGCCTTCTCTCATTCCGGCATGTGAGGAACTAGAGTGTGCTCCCTTATTGACTGAGGCTGTGCCAGAAGCCAAAACAGCTGAACACATGGAAGCAGCAGCTTTTGGGCATCAGAAATGATAGCGTTGGAAACATTAACAAGATCAAATTCTGTAGACCTATTTCTTTTTGTCCTTTGAAGTACAACTACCCAGTTTATTCTAATGAAGAACTTTCTGGCATTTTAATGTTTATTTGCCTATATTTTTCCCTTGTCTTTCCCAAAACGACTGGAAAAAAAGTAGCTTTGGTGTAACTGCCAAACCTGAGCTATCTTTAAAACAATGAAACATACTGTAACGCCATGTGAGACAGTAGAAAAGCATATTCAGCTGAAACTATAGGCACCTGACTTTTGAACTTCAGTTGATCAAATGACTAAAGTGAAGTTTTCAGGGAGGGCATGAAAGGTAGGCAGCTAGTCTCACTCCAGCATGGTGTAGTTATCATCTGAGGTTTTTTACACCAAATACAACCAAGATGTGGAGCATTAAGAAGTTAAAACTGTAAGCAGAGTCAAAGATTCACAATCCAGATGAAAATACACAACTTGAATAGCGTTAAGGTGAGGTATGTGGGAGGATTCTAATGTAAAATTAATTTTTATTTTTCAGTGTTTGTTGCTGATTTGCTGGTTTATATTCCTGCAGTTATTGTATATTGTTTTTCCTTGAAAGAAACATCTACTAAAAAAAAGGCAAGTATCTGGTGTGTGTGTAAATTAAAAAAAAAAGAAAACGTACTGTTAAAACAGGGTAGAAATGTAACAGTATGAGAGTTAATTAACGTATAGAACACTGTGATGGCTTCAGTTGATGTAAAACTGATGACAATCAGTATATCTCATATTAAAGGCTTTTCAGTGAAAAACATAAAAGCCATTAATTTATCTTACAGCAATTATTTTAATGCTTTCAATAACAATAACAGGATGCTCTGAAGTTTAGTAGCCATGAACTCCTGAATTACATTCTTTCTGAATTTATTACTTGGGTAGTAAAAACAAGATTTATGCTGTGCCATGGAGGAATCTAGGAACTGCTTTGTCTTGCACAATCCTTGTGGTAGAACCAATACATTTTGGAATAGTAAGTCTTCAGATTTTTGGGGTGGTTCCAAGGTTTAGGATGGGTGTGGGTGATCTTTGAGTGAGCGGATTGGCAAAGGGCAGGCAGGTCTCCATTCAATATTTTCTTATTTATGGAAAATCTTTATCCTTTTTTATTGTTCAAAATATAACTGATAGAAGATTACTTGAGGAGAGTAAGATTCCTACATATAGGATGCACCATGGAGGGGCAAATTTTTGTACTGGAGAAGTAGTTTAAATTCCTCTGTCTAATGTCTGACTTAGAAATAATTATTTTCCCCTCTCTTTTTTTTGATCCTTCTTTCCAGGTTTCCAGTGCTCTTTGCATACTGCTTTATCCAGGCCTCATTCTTATTGACCACGGACACTTCCAGTATCCTTGTTCTGCAGTGAAATGAGTTTCCATTTGTGAAGTAACACTGTTCTTTAGTACTTGTCTTTAGCTGGGCAGGAGATTGCTTTTGTATACAAGGTCATCTGAGGGGCTTCTGCCTCCCCCAAAGCAGAGAGATTAAAGAAAACTGCAAGTCTGAAATATATTGGAGATAAATAGTTGATATTGGGACAAATCAATCCAAATGTGAATAGCATTCTTTCTGTGCCTTAAGCTCATATTTCTGTCAGTTACTTTATTGCAGAGAACATCAGTGGTACAATGACAGTGAAAAAAAGATGGCTTGTGCTTCTGTGACTTGTGTTTGAAGAGAGAGTCACCTTAAATCTTCTTGAGATAGCAGAGGAGTGTGTCAGGTGTGGTTGTGTAAAATGTTCAGTTCTATAAAATGTGCCATTTTGTCTTGCCTTCACAATTACTCGAGACTGGATTCACTCAATGCCCACCCACTGAAAAACTACGCAGCTAATATGAGTTAGGCCCTCAGAGCTAGCTAGTCAATATTGGTGGCAGATGCCTTCACAGGCGGGTCTTTTTAAATAAGATTTCTGGCTTTATATTTGTTTTGCACATCAACAAACAAATGCTGTTAGTTGACTGTGCTGCTCAGTGCTGTTGAGCCAGAGGGACACAATCCTGGAGTTGTGATGAATGTAGATATTTAAATATTCTAAGGAGATGTTGAATCTTGGCATCTACTACTAAATCAAGTTTTGACAATCGAATAGTTTACTAATTTGTGGTTTTCTTCCAAGAGAGTGCATGGTGAACTTGGAAGATAATATATCTTAGAAAGCAGATATTGAAGGAAAAAAAATCATAATGCTGTTGAATATTTGAGTTGTTATGGTTCAGGAATTCTGAAATTCGATTTTTGGCCTGACTCTTTAAAGATGTAGATCATCTGGAGACGTCACTTACAAGAATGGGGATGGGAATGAACACAGTACATCTTAGGTGAGAGAAGCTGGTGGTCAGGAGGAGGGGCAGGGTTACAATTGTCTAATATGTAAAAGGTGTACAAAGAGAAAGGCAAGAATGTGTGTCTGGTGTTGGATAGTGCAAAAAGTAACGACCCTAAGTTACCATAGGGAATATTTGGGTTTTTTTTAAAATACATGGAAAGAAATCTTTTGAACCTTACAGTGAAATGCTGAAATAGATTGTCTATGGATGTTGTGGAATCTGCAGCATCGAGATCTTTAAGAAAAGGTTCAGCAGACCTCACATCAGGGGTGAGGTACGTGTAGCAGATGCTGTGTCCAAGCAGGCAGATGTGCTGCATGGCCTCCGGGGTCTGTTCCAGCCCTGGGACTCTGGCATGAATAACTTTGCTGCCTGCGACCAGCTTCCGGGATGTCAGTAGATTTACTTAACCTTAACAGTTGCTACACGTCTCTGCAAGATCAGAGCTTTTTGGTATAACAGTTTGTTGATGTGCAGTTGATGAGATCTCAAGTGTACCTGGGGATTTTGAGTGGGAAATTTGGGCTGAAAATAAGGTAGACAATCTGAATGTGTTGTCACAGCTATTTATAATGACAAAGAGAAAACAAAATACTGTGAAAGTATAAGTATGTCTTACTGGTTTCTCTCATTGTAAAAGACAAAGGTAATATTTTGTTGCGATTTAATAGTAAGTGTAGTTATTCTCTTCAAACTCTACTGAGCTTGGGAACCTATTCTCAAAGTCATAAGGAAGTAACGTTGCTTTTAGTAACTATTATTCATTGTTTGTACAGTATTAGCAGCTAAGGGAGCTGGTCATGGATGAGTGTGCGTTGTGAGTATAATAGAATCACAAAAACCTCAGGAGTCCTTGAACTAAATAATAAATAATTTAAATAGCAACGTATTTGAGTATTCTGCACATATCTTTTGGGAGCTGTGAGGGGAGACTCTTGAAAGTTTTATCCTTAATCATGTAAATAACAAGAAAAAAATGTTTACCCTGATGTATCTTAGAGTACTGTCACCGTCACTGAAAGCTTGGTTGACTGAATATACATTATGTATATAATTAACACGCACACACTATTTGTCCTCATATTTGCCTGTGCAAGCTTTGAATCAAGCCTTGGAAATAGAAAAATTACACTTTAAATAGAAGTAAAATGATTTCTGTCTGTGAACAACATAGTCACAACTGGCAGTGTGTTTCTAAAATGAAATTGGAAAAACTTATTTTGCACGCTGTTTTATGCTTGTCCCTTGGGGCATTCATGACTGACTTCCAGCACTAAGATGTGGACCTTGTCCTTGACATAAAAAACCATATACAACTCAGTGAGCCTTGGCTTGGCCTTGTGGGGCGTGCTTTATTTGTCTTATGACTGGGACCTTTTGGGGTCAGCGGCGTTCTGCTTGGCCTTAAATTATAAGCAAATGGAACTCTACCATTCTCTGCCCTTTTTTTGCTATTTACTTGGGAAGTGCTTCAAGAAGGGACTGAAAGGAAAGGGGTAAGTGACTCTAAACCATTTTATCTTCCTCAGACATACACCCAGGCAGCCTGGCACTGAGAATGTGGTTCTCCTTATTTGCACATGGGCATTTATGAATTAATTTCTAGCAGAAGATACTTACCTTGCTGTAATGTGTTCCTCTCCTGCCCAATGAACACTTCTGGTTGAGATCTACATTACGTATTTCCACGGAGCGGATAGCAGAATCTGTTAAGATGTCCTTTCTTAGCACTCTTCTCCATAAGCTAAATTAAATATGGGCTGCGGTGGGCAACCAGGTTAGGTTGACAGCAGTGGCTCTGTGGTTCTCATGGAGTTGTTCTCACTAATCTGGGGATGATTTCAATAGTACTGGTCGCTCTTTTTGTTTAGATTTGTTAACTTCACTTCTGTATCTTTTTTAAAAGAATGTTTATGCTATAAACGAATAACTTTTTGTTACCAGTAGCTGGATTTCTCTTTTCTGATGTAGGCTTTTCTCTTGATTGCAGATTAGTATTGTTAACTAAAATAGCCGGGACAGTGGTGGTTTCCTTTGCTGTCTGCTGGCTCCCGTTCTGTACCGACATGGAACAAATCATGCAAGTACTCAGAAGACTCTTTCCCATTGACCGAGGCTTGTTTGAGGCATGCATGTTTTCTTCTCCCCCACCCCGCTGTAAATGTTCTGTATTCTTAGATCCCTTGAGAAACCTTCATCGTGACCTTTAGGGATTTCATGTGGGAGACACACCACAGAACTAGTAATTTGAGATGGCTTCTTCAGCACTCGTTTCTTGCCAGTTATTTAATCCAGTATTTAACCCCAGCTCAGCTGGCATCTTCCAGGATATTATACGAGTAGACAACACTTATCCCATCATCAAACCCATACTTCAATCCATACATTTTTCCATTGAAATAGATTCCATCGTAATTGACAGTGTCAGAAGATGTAACCTTAAAAGTTAACAGCTTCAGTCTCTGTCTTTGGTTCTGCTCAGCTTTTTTTTTCAACGGGATTCATTATTTAAAAAAAAA
The DNA here is from genome assembly GCF_047716275.1 of Strix uralensis. Taxonomy (NCBI): domain Eukaryota; kingdom Metazoa; phylum Chordata; class Aves; order Strigiformes; family Strigidae; genus Strix; species Strix uralensis. The sequence goes on along the minus strand of NC_133979.1, from coordinate 3,186,537 downwards.
AAAAAATGAAAATAGTGTTTTGGGTGCAGCCTAGAACTTCTTTTTTAACCCACCTTGTATTTTCAGTGCAAGTTTCCACAATATTTTCTAAAAGTTTTAGGCTGGTTCTGCTTTTATTTTCCTCAGGCTATCGACATTTGCATGCTACAAGGTGCTGAATACGCAGCCTTAATCCAGTAGAGCAATTACTCATTTATCTAACGCTAACGCCACAGGAGTCTTGCTGATAAAAGAAAGGGTACTCATTTCCCAAGTAACAGTGAGTTATTGCTGTTTTGCTTAGTTAGGGCAGGAGTCTAATATTACACTTCTAAAAGCAGATTCCCCACTTCAAGTTTAACCAATAAAATGAAGCTTTGAATTTCCAGGTTTTGATGTCAAATGGATTTAAGCAAATGCTTACATAGTTTAATTCATCTTAAATTTTCTTTTAATCTTCTCTAGATGTAGATAATACCACAATTGGCATTTTTTTCTTCAAAAGTTAATGCTGATGTACCGAAGGTAGCATTTTATTTAGGGAGTGGTACAGAAGTGTTCTCTGTGTATTCTCTGCTAGTTTATTTAAAAAAACCACAAACAATCCCTCCAGAAAAGACACACCACCCCCCTACACTCCCCCAAAAATCCCCCACAATGACCTATTCCTTAAGAATTATCTGGAATTTATAAATAAATAGTTTTGGTTACCACACCTTTTATTCAGTACCAAGTGTAAAAATAAAATCTGTAAATAACAATAACTAGTGAGTCCGAAAGAGCTTAAGGATGTTAGTCTAATATTAGCCCAAATATTTTCTGAGTCGATCAGGGGAGTGACTTGCTGGATGCTAATCTAGATAAAATGAGAAATTGTCCACGTAAGCAATGCGCAGTAAATTTATACTGGGGAGCGTGTAACAGGTTCTTTGACTTGATTCCCATTTACAGCAGCAGTAACAAATGCTGATGGTTGTAAAATCGTATTGGCTATTAAGTAGGTGTCCCGTGTGTTGGCTGGTGCTGCCAAGCCCTCTGTTCGCTTGGAATCCCCAGCAGATTTGAAGTGCATATTCCATCTTGCTGGTGAGCATATGAGGAAGATGGCTCAGTTGTTGGTGCTAGTAGCTTTCTTGCTGTTATGTCTACACAGCTGTGATTCAAGCAGCTGTTTAGGGATGAGTTTCATGAGCATGATAGCTGTAGTTACAAATTTAATTTTGAAAGTGATCCTAGCACAACTGCTAATGTCTTTAGACTCCTTGATTTATTAGAGGTTAACTCTGTCATTGCTAGCAAGCAGTAGGCACAGCTAAATACATTCAGGTATGTAATGAAATGTGACAGTACACACAGTATCTTCACATTTGGAAAAAAAGATTCATATATGCCAGCGTTTAGTCAGGGACGGGTAGTTTCCAAGCCTTATTCTCACAAAATGTGTGATCTCATGAGTTAAGGAGTTGTCTCTTGTGCTGATGAACTAGTTCTCAGTTATTTTAGAACATGTTTTAATTGAGTCTCTTGAAACTTGTCGTCTTTGAAGATCAGAATACCTTAAAGTACATCTAAGAATATGATGGATATCTACAAGTGTCTTTTTGCAGTATCATGGTAAAAACCCAACTATCCCCCCACCTCCCAAGCCCCATTCTTGTCACAAACATAAGTTTAAATGAGTGTCATTATCACTAATTACCCTTTTTTTTCCCTTCCAGGATAAAGTGGCCAATATTTGGTGCAGTCTAAGTGTCCTTATAAAGATAAAGAATATCATATCACCTCAAACTCAACTAAAACTCAGGTAAGACATAACTGAAGTGCTTTAGGTAGTTCTTTTATCTGCATTATTTTTTGCAAAATGCATATTTTTTGTCAAAGAATTACAAGAATTGGTGTTTAAAATCTTGAAAAAATGTTTTCTTCCCTATACTGTACTTTTCTCCCAAGTGATGAGGGTTTCTCTGAGTCCTGTTAGGAATAGTTGAAGATGTCCCTGCTTATTGCAGGGGATTTGGACTAGATGACCTAGTTCCAACCCAAATCATTCTGTGATTCTAATATTTACGACTGGAAAACTTCCTGCTTGTTTGTATAGCGATTTGGACTACTCTGTTGGTTAAAACTCAGTTAAAATTTGCACGCTTTCCTCTTCAGAGAATTACCTCTTAAGTCTGAGTTCACAGTTCTGTTTTTTGACTAAGTGAAGAATTCTAGTCTAGGTCTACAGAGTCTGAAAAATTAATGGAAATGGTTCATTCCTTTTTCAAAAGCATTTACGCCAGTGAAGACCATTCAGTGCTCTTCTCTTGTGATTGAGTCTTGAATGATTTCTGTACTTCTGAAAATTACACTTGAATTCCTAACTTATATAATCACTTTTGAAAACTGTGATATCATGGATGTAGTTACTCATGCATTAAAACTTTTTCTTATAAAATTCTTTAGTTTTGCTGTAACGTTCCTGAGCCTGCTTCCTACTTGTATAAAACTAACTGTCCAGCCTTCTCTCCGAGGATTTAAATTTGCTTTGGTAAGTGTGTGTCTTCAACTGCTCCCACCACTGAGCACTGATTCTACTTACAGTGGCTGCCACGCGCAGCACCGCATGGTCTGTTAAATGCTGCTGAAGAGGCTGGCTAAAACTCATGTCTGGCGGGCTCTGACCTGTCTTTTAAATCCAGACTTTTTTTCTTAGCCTCAATCCTTTTTATTTAATGCTGTATTTTTCTTATCCCCCTCTGAAGAGTCTTAAGAAGATTCTGTACACATTAAAGCCTCATATAGAGTTGGAGCTTCTCCTCTTTTTGTTTAGCTTGTGAAGTGCTAGTTTTTCTTACTGCATTGGCTGCAAAATTCAATAAAAAAGTCCCAAGACTGACATTGTAAGCTTGTTAGCAGTTTGAAAAGAAAATGATACAATTTTTCCAAATGTTTGCCTTTTCTTAGTCATATCGTATCATTGAATTCAAGCACATTAACATGACTTATATGCAAAAATCAGTTTTCCTTGAAATCAAAATTAGATGGAGCTGGTCCTAAGGTGTCAGGAGTTACAAGATAAAATTAAAAATAGAAATTATGTGAGTACTGTTTGAGAGTTTATCGCAACATTGCCTAAAGCTAACATTTATCCTTTCTAAGAATTAGTTTATGTTTTACAGTGTGGGTTTTTGTTTGGTGGGGAAAAAAAATTTGTTTACTTTTGGAGTATTGGCTGTTCATGATGATGAGCAAAATCTTATGACAGAAAGGTGGGTAGTTCTCACCATGACTGAGCTTTGCCGGTGGGGATGCTCTTGTCAATAATTAACCAAGAGCGAGGGCTCTTTACATGAAGTGTTTTCTGAATAATTTGGGGTAAACTCTCAAAGAATGTATGTGTTAGTGTGTGTAGGTGGTCACAGAAGGAGCTGTGTGTGCTTGTAAATGGCACTGGAGTAAATTAGCAGTTAATCAGAAAAATCAGACCATTTAGCTCATACATTCCTGTAAAGCCTGTGCCAGCAGAGAAAATCAAACAGCGCTTTGCATTGCGGTCACACAGACTAATGCACCTCTGATTTCCTTTCCTAAGGTTAGCTGTGCATTGTCATTTTTCCTGTTCTCCTTTCAAGTACATGAAAAATCTATTCTTCTAGTGTCAATGTAAGTACATTATTTTTCTGCGGATATATTTTGACCTTTTCCTCATCTCGTTATTGCATGCTGCTTTCTCTCACATATATCTGATTTCAAAAACTACGCATTTGCTTTTCTAACGAACTGGTAAATGAAAGCACATGCATACAGTGGGCTGGTCTTTCCCTTCACTCCTCTCTCTGGGCCGGTGTTCTGACTGCGTTTCCTGCTGCGCAGGGCATAGCTGTTTGCTCGGGCTGGTTAAGGTGATGCTGCCATAGACAGCAGAGACACTGGTTGAACTGGCTGAACTGGGCAGTTGATACCTTGCTAACGGCGACGGTCAAGGGGCCCCTTCTCCCTTTGTCATTGTTCCTCTCTGCCCCAAAGGAGGTGGGGGTAGCAGCTTTGCTCTTCTACTTTGATATCCTCATGTACCTGAGAGTAATGTTTGACAAAGGAAGATTTGGAGAGGTTAATACTTAACAATTATTAAGCTTAACCTCTTAAGAGGCCTGGTGGGGAGGCCAGGGTGGTGGTTGGAGTCTCCGGTTCGCTCTGCAGATTGCCATACAGGTGCTCCTTGGAGCCACCACGGAGCCTGGCACAGCATGGGCATGAACCTGCCCGCTGGTGTGTGCCTGTGTTCGGGTTCTGGCTGCAGCCCCTGCCGCGGGGCAGAGTGTTTGGGCAGCACGTTGGGGTTCGGTGGGGCGCAGCGGGGGGCTGGGCTTGGGCGCTGCCTCTTCTGGGTTTTCTGGAGAGCTCTGCCCTGTGTCCACATCAAAGGCTGAGGACGACGTGCTCTCCCTTCGGTGCTTCCATAGCTGGTTTTCCTCTTTTTCATTCTAGACCGGTCTGCTTAATCATAAATGAAATCCCTTTTATGGCTACGTGGTTTTTACTTGTATCAACCTTCAGGTGAGTTGGACACCATTAACGTTATTTAAAACCCGTGTTCTTCCCCAATTCTAGTAAATACATTCTTTTTCCTCTTCAATTCTGTTTGAACAGCATGTTGCCCCTTCTGCTGAAGGACGGCCTGCTGCTGGCCTACGCCGTGACCACGCTGGCGTTCCTCTCGGTCTGTGCCACTTCCTTTTCCATCTTTGAGAAGACCTCAGCGGAGGACCTGCAGCTGAAACCATTCTCTCTTTCCCTGAAGGGATATGTTTCTTGGTTTAAGTCATTTCCAAAGATTGTCAGGTGTCTGGTAAGCACTTTTAATTCCTTTAACTCTTAGTTGCAGCTCTTCATGGTACTGAAGCACTCGTGTAAACCAGTTTTGTGTCCATAACTGCGCGTAAAGCCCTGAACAGGGAAAGCCGCGCTGTCTCAGTGTGGAGGTGTGCTAGGATTTTTCTTCTGCGATGTCATCTATGTGTAGATTGAAGAATACAGAGCACCCAAGAAATGAAAGGAACAGCTTACTCGTTTGAGCTGTTAAACCCCCATCAGCTAATACATCGTTCCTTCCCTTACAGTTTCTTCTTTCCGTAACCCTGATGGGCGTCCTCTCTCTGATGAGTGCTGCCGTGCATCCTCCGCAGCGGTTACCGGATTTATTGCCTCTATCCGTGTCTGTTATTTCTTGCTTGCACTTTTTATTATTTTTGGTGTATTTTAATGTTGTTATACTCTGGGACTCAAAGAATAGTAGAAGTCAGAGGAAAATCAGTTAATCAACCGGTGAAGCTCAAGGACTAAACTGTGGAAGGACAAGAGTATTTCAGTGAGCAGTGTCTGGCATTGCAGGTAAAGCTGTTTGTGATGTAACACAATTCCTGTAACCTAATGAAAATCAGGAAACACGTTACGGATATTTCAACATAAAATAATCACAAACTTTTAAAGGGGAAGTATGTTGAAGAGCACTTGGAAATGTGATTTGGTGTGTTTTCTTCAGAAGTGTAATACTTTTGTTACCATTTGTAAACTTAAAATACCTAATAAAGGACCAAATTTTGAATTAATGCTAAACTACCCCAGCTGTATTAGCCAAACAGCAAACTTTTGTTAGCATTAAGTGTGCCTTTTTCCCAGCAGAAAAAGCCTAAGTGAGGTCGTGCGGGTTCAGTAGAAACTCTGGACTGGGAGCTGGTAAGTCGTCGTGCTGAATTGTTTTAGGACGCAAAGTGTCTCGTGCGCTCAGTGTGTCCCTCCAGGCCCTCTCCGGCTGCCATCCCTGAGGCAGAGCACGTGGTTCTATGGCTGATGTAGGGGAGAAAACTCAGCATTCCAGCAGCCAGGAGCTCCACACACTCAGCCCCGGCACTGACCTGGGCTCTGTGCCTCCTTCAGCTCACCCACGGGCTTTCGGTTTTCCTGTACTCCGTGTTATTTTCCACAGCAGCGCTGCTTTCAGCTGGCTGAAGAACAGCATCAGCCTAGCACCGGGCGCAGGAGGAGTGGCTGTGACGTTGGGAAAGGGGAAGGTCCTTGCAGAGCAGCGGGCTGGAGGACCGGAGGATGTTCCTTCCCTCAGTGCAGGTCAGCATTACGCTTTGGTTTTAACGCTGCCCGTAGTCTGATGACTTGCAGCAACTGTTTTGAACAGGACTGAAAAACCAAAAGATCTTGGTTCTACTGAAATAAAAGCTGAGGTACTGCGGTGCAGTTTGAAAGCAGGTATTAGGCTCTTTGGGGACACACACACACACACACCACACCAACAAAAAACCCAAACAAACACCCCCCCCCCCCCCCGATAAAACCCACCCATTGCATAGTGGTTTGCAGATGTCAACTGAACTAAACCCTGCAGCTCCTCCCTCTGCACAGCCCAGCCTCCAGTACCAAGAGTGCAGAGAATACAAATTGATCAAATAATTACATACATAACAAAGCACGTAGTAAGAAAATAAATCATAAAGCATTTCATGATAGTATAATTAGGAGTGAGTCTATCCTTTTCCTTCATTCTGCTCTGACACTATATATGTGTGTGTGTGTATATATATATATATATAAAAAAAAAAAAGGCAGTCAACCCCCCTTGTTTAAAGGCTTCTCGCTGACCTGACTGCTCTCTGTCACATTCCAGGCTGTCACTGACATTAGCGTGCTCCAGGGCTGGCCCTGCAGCGTCGGCTGGGAGTGTGTGAATCAGCTGTTCTGGGAACTCCCAACTGTGGCAGGAATACTGTACGTGAAGGGTCTACACGCTTGCTGTATTTATTCTGTTTTTTTCCAGCTTTATTTGTTGTGGAAAAAGTAACCACAGCCAACATTCTACCCCTGGCAGCTAAGACAAAATAAAAAAGATGCTCTTGAGTAGTAACTGTCAGGTTAGCAGGGGGTGTGTACAGTTCAGCAATTGACCTACACTGTAACAGTTCATTATAAAGCAACAAAACTGAGATATTTTCACAAGTATTTAGAATTTTTCTGAGGGGGTGAGTCTCATCTGGCGAGCAGGAGCTCTGCCCACAGCGTGGCCTTTCTCCGCAGAAGCGTAGGCCCGGGGGTGCCGATGTCTATCGGGACCCGTAAATAGGGATCTCTTGTCTCCAGAGGCTGCCACAGCTCAAAGCCCCAATGTTCCCTCCAAGCAGGGCTGGGCCAAGGGCTGCCCCACCTTCAGGCAGCGCCAAGAATGTTGACTTCCACTGAAATAACGTGCAAAATGGTAAATTAAGATGGAAGGAAGCAGAAGGGCTTCAGGTTCTGATTAGTCGGGTCTCTTGTGTTCATCACAAGATGAGGGTGTGATCCTTCCCCCCCGTAGAAAAACATTAGTTTTGAGTGTATCTCTTTTCTTTGTCCTTGAGATGGCCTCCAGGGGTGATAAAGTGAGAGTCATACGATCCACCTTGGGTGGAACTGGAAATGGTTCTTAACAGACCCAGCTGTTTCTGAAAGGCAAACGCCTGGTACAGCGAGAGGTCAAAGAAACAGTAACTGCCGAAATAGCCAAGGCATGGAGGAGGAGTATTTCCAGCAGAATCTTGGTATATAACTTTGCATTTCCCCCCCAAATGATTAAATACCAGATGTTGTGATATTTAGTGAGTACTGTGGTGTCAGTTACTGCTGTAACTCGGTGTTGTCTACCACCTTTACTGTTATTTTTCTGTAAAAGTTTTTTTTATTTTGTTCTCAGACTACAGAGAACAGCTTGGTTGAGACTGGCACGCAGTTCCTTTACAGCCTCTTTCCAGATCAATAATTATTTCATTTCCAGCTCCAGGGGTTATGATCAGGTTATATAAACTCTTGCTGGTTCAGGCTCACTGTCCGTTACCCTCCCAAGCAGGCAGCTGGGGAATCCTACGTGTCCCATGAAAACCCCACAGCATGGAAAGCCTAAATGCGAATGGTGTACAAGGTGAACACAGTAACTGCCCCACTTCCCCTCAAACAAATTACCAACATCTTTTTCCAGTCAGACTGCACAGTACAAAACCATTTTTATTAATTAAAAGCTCCCAAAGCTTGAATGTGTACATGTTGAACCACAAACTGGAGCACATTTATCATTTTGGTTCTTAGAATTTTAGTTGTAAAAATCAGTTTAGCTGTTTGAGTAACAGTCCTTTGCTGTGGTAGAAAGGACAGTCAATTGGGTCACTTTGCTGGGGAAAAAAATAATCATTCAGCTGTACTCTTTCAACCTGAGAGAGGCTGCACCTCACTCAAGGATTTGAGATGTGGAGTATTGATGAGGTGAAGTTGAGGATAATGAAAAAGAGAAGAAACTGATTTCTAACAACTCTCCCCACACATCATTCAATACCAAAACTAAACTGTTGACCTAAAAAGCAAATGTCACTAGAGCCAGGTGGTTTAGCAGTGTGGGCTTGGAGCTGATGCCTTTATGCTGCGTGTCTTGGGTTGACTTTAGAGGAAACATCATTGTAGGTGACAAACATGTCCCTCAGCCACAGCCAGGGAAAGTGTTTGTGACCAACTGAAACATGTTCAGTGAGTGCTCAGAATAACTCCTTGTGCCATAGAGCTTCCTCCAGCTTTGGGCCCAGTCACCCATAGAAATAAGTTGTGAATTTTTAGGCAGGCTGGTGCAAAACTAGATGCCTTCATTTAAATCAGACTGGGGGGTGGGGGGTGATAAATTGATTGAACAAGCGTGTGCATGCACACCCACCCTGGCAGGAAGCAACCGTTTCCCCCTGGGCTCCAAAGTTCACCTCAACACTGTTTCTTCTCACCTAGTTCTTGGAGGGAGGGTTAGAGTGGGGTTTTTTTTTGGTTTTAACAAAAAACAAGGCAGCATTAATTATCTATTTGCAGTAAGAACATACAGAAAATACAGTTCTTCTCCCTGCAGCAGCAACCCTAAATCAGCATTTTGTACACACGCTTGCATAAACCCAGCACGATGTATTATTTACATTGAGATTATCTGGTTGTGCACATTGTTAAGTTTAAATAGATGCCAGAAATTTTATCTAGACGTGCACCTGCCTAGCGCAACGAGCAATCCCAAAGTGGTATTTGCTGGGGAGATAGGTTTACACTCATTTCTTCTCTCCTTTTAAGTACAGTCAAGCAGATGTAGAACTTGGGGTTGATGTGGAATGCATTTTTCACATAATGCCTGTGTGGAGAGAAGGAATGACTAAAATAAATAGCAATTAGACAACAGCATCATCATTCATGTGATCTGGTCAGAATGAGATGTCTGTCCTCGGCCAGTACAAGCCTCACTGCATGAAAAAATACACTGACACACACACGTACATCCTAAGGCAACGCAGAGCAGCAGACGGTCTCCCCTGAACTGCAGTAATGTTGGAAGATGTTTTAAGGAAATGTCGAATAAAATGCTTTTATCTGTAAAAAAAATTTGAGAAATAATTGCTAAAAGATCATTTAGTGATCACAACTATATTTTTTTTTAAACAATAAGAAAGCTTTAAACAGTAAGAAAGCTTTAGAGTGTTGTTATTAAACAGTAAGAAAGGCTTTACAGTGTTGGTCGCACTTGGGAAGGGATAGAGAGAACCAGACAAAGCAAATGTAGCTTTTTTTTTTTTGGACATAAGGTGCAGAACCAATGATTGCTGACCAGATGATACTGTCCATGGACAGAGACTAACAATGAGTTAGATGTGAGCGCTCGCTGAGCTGATGTCAAACCGAAGGCCTGTAGTTGGCAGCATGAGTTTACTTCAAGCTAATAAGCCAGTGTAAGACTTAAACTGGTTATTGACCCGTAGAAAGGTTGCTCTCTGCGTTCTGTAGCACTCGGAAATGATGCTGAGGGGAGAAAATGGAGGAAATGGAGCTAGTTCTGCTCTCCTGCACTGGTTCCCATCCCTCGATCACGCTGCCTTTGGTGTAGTAGCTGGTTTGGAAGCAGTGAGCAGTGGAAGAGGCTCTGGCAGAAGCAGCTAATAAATATTAGGGCAACAACAGCTTGTGGACAAGCAGGGGTTTAAAGGGTTTTTTTTTTTTTGCTACTAGGTTACTTGTGGTTACAAAATAAAGTTTAACCCTCATTGAGAAGCAAAATGCACATGGCTGAGCTCACCCCAACTCGTTACACACCTTCTAACACCTGTACATCTACCTTGCCATACTCCTCAAGTACAAGAAACAGAATACTTTAACTTTGCAAGGAGAGATGTTCTCCCTCGCTGCAGGGAACTGATACAATCTGCAGATATTCACATCTTTAGAGACTTCTTTGTCTCAAGAGACTTTTTGAAACAGATGAGCCATCAGTTTTCTCATGCACAGGTAATATCTGATAGACAAGGTCCATCACTAACTGGGCTTTTCCTTACCACACTGGAACAAAGAGGAGTAGCTAGAGGAGGAAGCATTAACCCCTACAACACGTCTCAAGGTGTCTGTTACTACATTGTCTCCTGGTTTCTGCTCCGGGAACGCTCCGGGGGCCGATGTGGTGGCAGCGAGTCGGGGGTGCATGTGCAGAGGTGGCAGGGGAGTGGGTGGTGGGGAGCGGGCGCCCTGTCCTCTCTCGGCAGGGAGCAGGGCCTGCAGGGCCCTGCCTGGCCGCGCCATTCCAGCTGCCAGGAGCAAGGTGGCGGAGCGGGGGGCGCATGCAGCAGCTCTGCAGGACAGCAAAGCTGGAGCCCGGGCAGGGACACGCTCCTCCCCAGCCCCCAGCAGCAGCAGCACAGCAGGGCTGCGGTACGCGGCCTCCATGGGGGGATCCCAGGGCACCAGTCGTCGCGTCGGCATGATCCGAAGCAGATAGGTTTCTTTGCTTGCCTTATGTGGGTTCTTGAAAAAACATAAAGTTGGAAGGCAACAGCGTTGATGAGGAGAAACGCTATCGGATGTTTTAGAGTGGGATGGAGTTTTTGCAGATTCAATGTCCTTTTGCTTAACAAACCAGTAACAAATACCCCAGAGTAACAACTGCAGAGTAACAACTGTTTTCCCATCAAGCTATTACAGGCTCGACTGCAGGCTCACATGCTAGATCACTCTGCAAACAGAATCATCACAGAATCATTCAGGTTGGAAAAGGCCCTTGGGATCATCGAGTCCAACCATCAGCCCTACTCTACAAAGTTCTCCCCTACACCTCATCCCCCAACATCTCATCTAAACGACCCTTAAACACACCCAGGGATGGTGACTCCACCCCCTCCCTGGGCAGCCTATTCCACTGTCTGACCACTCTTTCTGTGAAAAATTTTTTCCTAATGTCCAGTCTGAAGCTCCCCTGTTGCAGTTTAAAGCCGTTCCCTCTTGTTCTATCACTAATGACCTGTGAGAAGAGACCAGCACCAACCTCTCTACAATGTCCCTTCAGGTAGTTGTCGAGAGTGATGACGTCTCTCTTCTCTTCCTCAAACTGAACAGTCCCAGCTCCCTCAATCTCTCCTCATAGGCCCTTCACCAGCTTCGTTGCCCTCCTCTGCACTCACTCCAGCACCTCGATATCTCTCTTGTATTGAGGTGCCCAAAACTGGACACAATACTCCAGGTGTGGCCTCACCAGTGCAGAGTATTAAGTGCCTCCGTCTTTACGGTGATCCTACCTGCACGTGGAGGTGTGGAGAAGGCACAGGGCAGATGAGGGGCTACTCACCTCAGTCAAGGAGCAACGCCAGGAATGCAGAGCTACTGGTAGTCTGAACGTACTCTGTGTAGGAGGAAAATCAGTTCTGATCAACAGAATAATGGTGTTATTGCAGAATTTGTGAAAATCCCTGCACAAATATGAGTTAAGGAAGACACTGCAGTGGTTAACAAAACCCCTTCTACTACATGCAGTTCCTGCATCTGTCTCAGCAGTCGTTTAGGAGATTGTCTTAATTACTTGTGAGTGTATGTGCATATGCTACATCATTACCAATGATGACAAAGCAAAACAGAATGTGTTACGAGTATTAGAAGCTGGTCCTTCTTTTTAGTAATAAAAGAAGAAATAAAAATCCAAAGGGATCATATCAGCAGATTCAGCAGGATCCAGGACTGTGTGAGAGGAACAACCGTCCCCTGAGTTCCCCGAAGGGATGGCAAAAGGAGAGGCACCCCCACCTGAGCTGGGGAGAAGGGCTGGGCATGTACTGGAACAGGTAGAGGAGAAGTGTGGAGGAGCAGAAAGGCACTCGGGGAGCAAGAACGTACGGGGAAAGGGTCTGGAAGCAGACACAGCTGAGCACCGAGACTGCCCAACAGCTTTCTGCAGCCAATGAGCAGCTCTGGTTGTAGAATCCCAGAACCATCTCGGTTGGAAAAGCCCTTGAAGATCCTCCAGTCCAACCATGAACCTCACCCTGACCGTTCCCAACTCCACCAGATCCCTCAGCGCTGGGTCAACCCGACTCTTCAACCCCTCCAGGGATGGGGACTCCCCCCCTGCCCTGGGCAGCCCATTCCAACGCCCAACAACCCCTTCTGCAAAGAAATACTTCCTAAGAGCCAGTCTGACCCTGCCCTGGCGCAGCTTGAGGCCATTCCCTCTTGTCCTGGCGCTGGTTCCTTGGCTCAAGAGACTCATCCCCCCTCTCTGCACCCTCCTTTCAGGGAGTTGTAGAGGGTGATGAGGTCTCCCCTCAGCCTCCTCTTCTCCAGACTAAACCCCCCCAGTTCCCTCAGCCGCTCCCCATCAGACCTGTGCTCCAGACCCTGCACCAGCTCCGTTGCCCTTCTCTGGACACGCTCGAGTCATTCAATGTCCTTTTTGTAGTGAGGGGCCCAAAACTGAACCCAGTCATCGAGGTGCGGCCTCACCAGTGCCAAGCACAGGGGTGAGATCCCTTCCCTGTCCCTGCTGGCCACGCTATTTCTGATACAAGCCAGGATGCCATTGACCTTCTTGGCCACCTGGGCACACTGCTGGCTCATGTTCAGCCAGCTGTCAATCAACACCCCCAGGTCCCTCTCTGACTGGCAGCTCTCTAGCCACTCCTCCCCAGGCCTGTAGTGCTGCTGGGGGTTGTTGTGGCCCAAGTGCAGAAGTCGCAGTACTCTTAGCATCTGCTGCTCATACTGCCTTTTGCTTCCACCACCACCAAAGGGTGAAGAGAACTCAGAATTATTTGCTTTATGTTAAACAACACACAGATTGAGAACAACACACAGATATTTACAGCGGCTTAGAGCTAAAAAGCCTCCTACTGTGCGGAGAGGGGCTGGGTACCAACCTAGACGGAGTGAGGCCCCAGAGCCACGGTGGCGGTGGAAGGACTCTCTGCTGCTGCAATTCCCTGGGTGTCACACGCTTCCCGTATCTGGCAGGAGGCAGAGGACCTGCCTGGGGGCCTGACAGGAGGTGCCAGTGACGTTACCCGGATCTCACCCAGACCAAGCTGGTGATTCTGTCCTAAGCTAAGTCTCATAAGCTTACTCCATAAAAAAAGGCATCCAATTCAACTTTGCCTCAGGTACCACTTTTCAGCCTTATACCCAGTAAACACTTTGTTTACACAAATTATCATCAAAAAATACCACTAACTACTGCTTAAAATAGCAAACTGTTCAATCTTGTGTGACAAGTAACAGAAAAAGACTGAGATTTAATTACCAGTTGGTTTCTTTGTAGTAAGTGCAACTTTCCAATTCAGTCTTTATGAAGCCTTTAATCCCCGATTGTGGCATTCTGATGATGCAGTACTTAAAGAACCCAGACATACCAAAGCAACCATGCCAAGAGCTGCGTTTCACTCTGAGAAGCTGTCTTAAAAAATGTAAGCTGCCCAGATTCATATAAAACATCACTAACTCGACTTTCTTTCCAAATATATACCATGACAGCACATTTTGACAAAACAGGCCTATTTATAGCAATATTTATCCAGATGGCATTAAGATTTAGATATTGAAATAGTATGATTTAGTACTCATACACGCCAAAAACTTACGATGCTCGTTTATAGCAATTTAAGATTTTTTGGTTTGTTTTCTTAGTTTTTTGTGGGGTTTTTTGGTGTGTGAGCTAATGAAGATCATGAGTTGCTCTTAAAAAAAAAAACCCCAACAAAGCCCTAACAACCCCTCTCACTCTTGATATTTTTATATGCAGAACTTCTAAGGAAGTTAAACTACATTAAAGCAAAGAGAACATTAGCAAAACTTCCGGATGAAAATCCGTTGTGACTGGAGCAGCCTCGCTGCCCTTTGCCACAGTGTCTCCTGTCCCCAGCCCGCAAAAAGCATTAAAAGGGCAGAATCTTCCCAAGTTTCTTTTCCCCTCCTACTTCCACCGCCATTCTTTCCCAAGTTTGACTGCTCTAAAACATTTACAGATCTAAAAAGCAGGGAGAAAAAAAATGTTCACCTGTCAGGTGATATAAAACCAATCTTCTACTAAATGTGCCAGAATAATTTTTCTCCACCTCAACCACAGTTAAAACCTTCAGTCTATTCATTACTGTCTTTTTATAGTATTTTTATTTAATAAAACCTATTAAGACTACCATACAAATCTCTTTACTTATGCTTTTATCTTTTAACTGATCAATTTTTATATTGCTGACATCCCTTCTTCACCATTTGCTCATTTAAAAATTCATAGTATATGAGCTATGTCTCTGGAGAAAACGTCTATAAAATTTGTTACAGCTGGCAAATGTGTATGAGTCAGTGATAGCACATGACTAAATGCTTCACAGAAAATAAAATTTGTTTCTGTAGTAAGCAGAACTGTTTAAATGTTATTTATTTTTATGTTTCAAAGAAAATATATTGTGAAGTGCTGCATTGATTTAATACGCAACAATGTCTGTGTACACGCTGTACAAGGAAAATTTATGAAACCTTTGCACAACTCCTTTAATTGAATTTTCCAAATCTCTCACCACACACAAATAATCAATATCTTCTGCAGAGAAAACCAGTCAGAATTATTACAGTCTTTCTTTTCAATTTTGTTGTCATCAGCACATACAGAGCACCTGGATATTTGTAATGTCTGGATAGCAAGTTATTTACACCTCTTAAACATATAATTGCTACTAAGTGAGTCCAAACTAATGTTTCTTTTCTTTTTTATTTAAAATAATTATATTCATGGGAGAAAGCAGTATTTATTCTCATGTAGGAGTTGCTACATGTAGCTGTTAAAAGAACTACAATTCTTTTTAATTTTTCATTAAGCTTAATACTCCAAAGCCTAGATCCACTAGAATTAAAAATTAATAGCTATTGCGTCTGTAAAAAGGTACGTGGGAAAATAGAGTATAAACACAAGTGTGAAATTCATGAACAAATGTGGCTGACACCTAAATATAAAATGCAGGTTGACAGTTCTATATGTATATGCGTCTGAGGTCTATAGTCATACGTCTCATGTGCATTTCTGTATCTGCCACAAAAGTTAATAGCTTAATATTTCATCTACATAGCAGAGGATGTTAAATCATTGGAGAGGTTTGTAATTTGCCCCCTTCCTTCCATCCAAAAAGCTTATCATGCCTGTGACCTCAGACCCAGATACTTCTCAAATCTCAGGCTGTATTTTAAAATACGCACTCTGAAGGTGCGGGTACAATCCGACAGACCCATAACCTGCTGGGAAAGAGAGTGGCATCGGGGGGTCAAACAGAAACCTGCCCGCCGGCTCCTTTCCCCTGCAGTAGACAAGATTACTCACTCGTCCTAGGAAAATCGAAAGCATTGCAGACTTTGGGTACAAGGCAAAGAGGGCTTTGATACCTCTTCTAGACTATAAAGGACTTTGCATGGTTACAAACTAAAAAAAGACCCACTTGCACAGGATGAGAGAAGAGGTACAGTCAGATTTAGCCAGCTTTTAATCCACACAATACAAATTAGAACACAACACACTCCTCTAGATGCACTTTGGGGCAGCCTCACAATGAGTTTTGACTGTAAATGCAGGAGGGCAGAGCCATTTCTCTGGGTGTCTGCATGGGGACATTCGAAATAACAGGAGTAAACAAAATGGGTGAGTGTGCATGTGAACACATGGACTTAGTGCAACTCACATGCTCAGCGCTGAACTAGTCTTAATTCAGTTTGCTTAATGCAGTTCCATCGCAAGTGTTCACACTGAGGTGGAACTTCAAAACATAACTGAGATTAACTCTTCCACATGTCTAAGGGGAAGAAAAAGACTTCTGAGCAGAAATACAGACAGATCAGCTCTGGGGGCACCAACATCAGGACACGGACCTGCTCGAGCGGGGCCAGAGGAGGCCACGAAGATGCTTGGGGGGCTGGAGCACCCCCCTGTGAGGACAGGCTGAGAGAGTTGGGGGGTTCAGCTGGAGAAGAGAAGGCTCCGGGGAGACCTTAGAGCGGCCTCCCAGGACTTAAAGAGGCTACAGGAAAGGTGGGAGGGACTCTTGATCAGGGGGGTAGGGATAGGATGAGGGGTAACATTTTAAACTGACAGAGGGGAGATTTAGGTTAGAACTAAGGAAGAAATTGTTCCCTGTGAGGGTGGTGGGGCCCTGGCACAGGTTGCCCAGAGAAGCTGTGGCTGCCCCCTCCCTGAAAGGGTTCAAGGTCAGGTTGGACGGGGCTTTGGGCAACCTGGGCTAGTGGAAGGTGTCCCTGCCCAGGGCAGGGGGGTGGGAACTAGATGATTTTTAAGGTCCCTTCCAACCAGTCTGTGATTCTATGACTCTCTGATCTTCCGCACCGAAGAGCAGATGAACAAGGCCAGATTCCCTCCAGCATCACATAAACAAAGTTACGATTCCTTGAAGTCGTCTCACCAACGACCTAGAACATAACACTCCCAGGGCACACTCATTTCCATCGGCTGGTTTCAGCTCCAAGGAATCATCTACTAGCTGGGCATGTGTGCACAATCTCCCTCTTCAACCTCTGCCCCTTCACCGGGCACCTTCAGGGCCAAAGTTGTGCCAGTCACAGCAACTGCTCTCGAGGAAATCCTGCAAAGTGCTGCCAGACTGCAGTCCCTCCGGGCCACCTCTGGCCACGAGAAGTCTTGGCCCAAGGGTTCTCTGTCCTGGGGTAAAGGCAGGTACGCACTCCACGCTGCAGCTGCGTTACAGATCTGGGCTGTGTAAGCGCCAGCTCTGGCCCACGCAGCCTTGGGCACACAGGCTTTCTGGTATGAGGCTGACTGAACCTGAATGCAGTTGATTAGCAGGCTTTAGAATGTATTTTCAGACCTTCAGAAAATATTAATTCTTAATTCAATTTCTCTTAGTTTCGCAGCCTGTCTGCTAGGCCAAGACAGTACTGATGACCATCAACTCTCTTCCAAACACTGTGCAGGGGCATTAACTTAGAGCAGACATTTCTGATGTGTGGCAAAACACCAAACCTGGCCTTTAGTGTTAAGAATTGAAGTAAGCATATCGCTTGCAAACACAAGCTCTAAATCTCCATCTAATAATAATCTATTTGAAAAAAAGTCCTTCAGCATCATCTTTTTTTTTTTTGCTTTTACAGATGATGTACAACACAAAAAGGCTGCTGGAGAGATCTTGTCAAACTTTTGCTGGAAAGAAGCCTAGGATTTAACTGCAAGGACCTTGGTAGAACTAAGGAACTGCTGTTTGTGTCAGCATTAGCAGCTTTTCCCAAACAGATTGAAAACATAGAAGAACTGAACCTCAGAAAAACCTCTAACACAAATGCCTAGAAATGGGGCTTGCACAGACAAGAGCATATGGTTCATCCTTACAGTCAGCTCTTACGAAAGAGCCCTACAGATCTGTTACATAAAAAGGCCTTTCCCAGTACCGAGGTTCAACCCCTCTATCCATCGCATCATTCCCCTGAAAAATGAGTACTTGCTGACAATTTGCTCTCAAGGAATGGAAACTCTGGAAAGAAACACAGTTTCTAAATAAATTTGCTTATGAATTCATTCAGTTCACTTAATAAACATCTGCTTAGCCAGTTCAAGAGACTGAACTTTTCCCAGAAAAGGCTTAATGACATTTCTTCCCTACAAGTGAATAGAAAGTTGGGCTGAGAAAAAAACCCAAATGTTTTTTAGGTTAAGGTTTTTACAGTCAGAAAAATCCACAGATATGTTCCTGAAAATATACATCTGAAGTCTGATGTATTCCCCTTTTCCCCAGAAGATCCCAAAGCAGAAGGAAGGATATAGGTGGGAGACAGACACCCAAGTATGTCCAAAGGGCAACAAATTTATTCTACTTCATTTGAGAATGATGTAGAAATAGATTGTAAACTGGAATTACCCTCACTCACAGCAACCCACCAGCAGTCCAGACCCAAGCTATTCAGTTGTGTGTACACAAACACCAATACAAAGTCCAAACTCAAACTGACATGAATTGGGATAAATGGTGAAATATTGTATTCTTACCATTTTATCTGTTTTGAGAAGGAACTCTGCTTATCAAGGAGGCATCTATATTTTGCAGTGTTTCTGAAATGGGATTTTATGTTTCACTATATATACACAGCCTTCAAAAAATTGGATTGGCAAGTGGGAACTCAGTATTACTTGGTCCCTAATCTCTCCAGCTTTGCTGTCATTAGTAATTTCAAGTGAAAGAAATCCATCTAGCTAACCCTGATCTAGTCTCTTAGAAAGCCACCACTACTGTTGCAAAGAGTGTAAACTTCAGTCACTTGTATTAAAAACAATCTGAAAGTTGGGAATCTTTAGAACTGAACTTAATAGGGGTGATCATATTTGCCCATGGGCTTGGCAGGATGAACAGCAACACAGAAAAGAAAGTATTTTTTTATTTCATTACAAAATACAGTCTGAAAATAGTTTTCCTTATCACTGCAAGTATTTGATCTTCTGTAACACTCTCTTTTTGTTTCTTACTTGGACAGCAGACGGAGTCAAGGACATGATTTATGTCAGTGTTTTTCTTTTGGGGAAGCAAAGTATTAGTATAATTTGTAACAACCAGCTTAAGTAGCTTTCCTGTTTAGAATATTATCTTCACTCCTTGAAACGCTCAACCTATTAAATTTTCCTTTAAAATATACATGTTGCAACCTACACATTTATTCTCAACACACTTAAAGGATGTTTTGGACTGCAACATACTGACTAGACTTAATCTCTTGGCAGTTGCTTTACAGTTTGCTTACATTCTATTCAAAAACATTTTGTTTACTGTAAATGCTAGTCATGGACAAACAATGATGCCATTTTTTATGCTGGTCACACAAAATGATATACTGAGTTCTACATAATGCTGCCCATTGAGCAGGGAATGTTTTGTATTAAGTTGTTTTAAGTAGAGGTTGTTTATGTAAAGTAAATAAATTTCATGCCTCACCATGTGATGATAATGTGACATTCTGTTTGTATCAAGCCACAGAACAGTCATAAGTTTTAAGTCGTGAGCATAATTAATTAAAAATAATTATGAAAAAACCACATCCAAAACTAAAAGGCAAAGTAAAACATCTCCAAATGCTTTTCTTCTATCACATACTTCTCTTCTCCTACTACTGTACTTCCAGGACTGCAAAACTGAATTTATCCTTTATTAAAGCAAAACTGACATTGAAACTTCATCAAAATTGGTCAACTTAAACTCACAATTCTATTTTCTATCCTGCTTTCACAAAATATCTCATTTTTCATCTAACAAGACTGGATATACGTTCAGCGTTAGGAGCTAGTTTCCAGAGCAAAGATGGAACTATAAATGTATATCCTGGTGACCATTAAAAAGCAGTGCACAAAGGAAGCAATGACTGTTTAAATCTGCAATGGCCCATGGCACTCACCATTATCAGTGCCAGAGAGGGGCTCTGATCATCGGAACAGAAGGACATAGGGAGCTGTAAATCAGAAACAGCAGATTGCACAAATGAGCCAAATTCCTTAAGAAGTGATGTCACTCCTTTTCATTTTGTGGTAATCTGCTGGAGCTGAGCAAACTTAAGTTTGATCAATTTTCTTTCCTTTAAGAGAATTCCCCACAGCAAAAAGAATTTAAGCCTGTGGAAGAGCGGATACAACCAAAATCAGAGAGGCTGCTTGTGATAGGAAGCAGTCCTGCTGGCTGGGAGAGCTGGCAGACAGAGCAGTAGAGGTGCCACCACCGATTTTGATTCTGGTTTTGCTCTATTTTAAGATAGAATGCATGAAGATAACAGAAATATCACCATATCAGTGGTGAATGTTTGTTGATTTTACCGGGTGTGAGAGAACAAAATAAATCTTGCGTGTATCCCCCCCCGACCTTCCCAGCTAGACAAGGCACTAAAGTGGCTATGTGGGCCACACTATGTTAAATGCCACCAACTTCAAATATTTTCACAGCACTAGTTATGAAGAAACCTAATAGTTAGGATTTCACAGTCCCCTGGAGTGTGCTAAATACCTCACAATACATAGAAGGTGAAAAAGGGTTTGCTGCAAGGACTGTATGCTGCTTGGCTTATACACTGAAAATGCAGGGGAAGGAGGAGAGCGAGGAAGAACAAGGATAACAGGTATCCATAAAGGAATGTAAACTCTCTAGGTCCTGACTGCACTTATTTCTAGACCATACCTCAAGCACAAGACCATTAATGATTTCTTCTCCTTGCACAGTTTCATGGAGAAATACCCAATACAATGAAAACAGCAGAAAAGATGAAAATTACATTTGAGTAGTGCAGAAGTTTTCAGAAGAAACATTTGATTATCATCCTTTTCACATATTAAAAGTTACCCAACTTATTTCAAGTGGAAAGAACTAAGGAGGAATCAACTAAAAGGAATCATCAAAACATCTGTTACACAGGAGTTATAAAAAGTTTCTTACCTCGGGCAGGAAGTTTTCCAGGGTTTCTTTTCAACAGCTGCAGTTCTTCTGCTTGACTCACTAGTGAAGAAATAAATCTGAAATCAGTAAACGTTGCCCCAGAGACTTCAAAGAAAATAATACCTGAGCTGCCTTTTTCACTTTCAAAGCATTTGGATTTTTCTTCAAGTGATGACAACAAACCACTTACAATGTAATTGTGCTCCAAAAAATTAACAAAAAATTTTCAAAATTAACATAATTTTGAGAAGTTGTGCTTACAAGCCTTATACCGCATTTTGTTCCCATTTTTGTCTTCTAGTGCTGACGTGGTGCTTTGTTCCTAATTCAGAGATGGGGGAAAAGATGATTCTTCCCCATTCTGAAAGCAACAAAAAGCTAACAGAAAGAGTGGACTAACAGAAAATGTCAACAACAGGTCTGACATCTCATTTGGGCAGTGTTACTGCCCTATCCACTGTGTAGGGTAGTAATGTAAACACAGACTATTGTTACAAAACTTCATTTTGTATAAGAAAGCAACTGAATATATGCATTATAGTGGGAACTAGTACAGTGTATACACATGCAAAATGAAAACCGAATGAGCACTGGAATAGAGTCAGGAGCAATGTTAATTTAATCAACAGTCGCTGCTGGAATTGTGTGGTGCATAAATTCCACTGCTGAGGCACATGCACCTAATGCATGAGAAGAGTCACAGTGCTCCTTGGTAAGAAAAATTCTTGAGCACCTGTGGCTTTACTGTCCACCTGTTTCCAATGGCAAACAAAGTAGCAGTCCCAGCCACCCTAGGCTTTGCTCTCCTATAGCTAGTTCCAGTGTTTTTACACTCTGCAGAAAGCAGAGCAACCAGACAGGTTGTAGAATAACGCGTATGGGCAAAATATCACATTTGCTGCAGCTTAAGAAACTTGTTTTATCATCTTTGCATGCTTGTCCAGAGACTGGACACAGGGACTACGTATACATTCATATTCCTTGGTCAGAGGTTGGGATGAAAAGTCTACAAGAACAATGTTATATATGCAAAAGAAGAAGTAGTGGTAGGTAAGGGCAGTCTTAGCCACACACCTGTACCACAAACATGTCAACGTGGGTACAGATAAAAGGTGTTGCTATTGTGAAAACAAATTAACAAACTGTTCTGAGGCATAAAGATTGGGGCCTCTTGGTGCCTACGGCTACCTTTCATCACTTTTAAAGGAATGACCTGGTAAGGCAGATCTTTATTTCTCCTCTCTGAAAGTCAATAGCTTTTTTGTTTTTTTTCTTCTGCAATTATCCATAATGCAAGTTTTTTGCATTAGAATATTTCCCCATCACATAGTGCCCTTCTAGTTGCAGAGGCAGTTGGGAAGAGAAGTGTGAATGCACTTTTTGCTGCTGAGGATTCACACATCCCAAGAACCTCTGGCTTGGAGTAAGGATAAAGTTTATTAAAAATTGGACACATATAAGTGAAAAGCTTTGGCCTTCTGGGTTCCCTTGGAAAAGTATTACAGATGTGCCATCTGTAAAGTGCCCTTATCCCAACACAACAAGCATCTGGTATGTCCATCATTTAAAGACACATGAATAGCAATTTTTAAAGCCTGGAAACCTATATTCAGCCTAATCCTCCTAAGAGGCAAACAAACAAAACAACTTCCTTGCAAAAAGAGAAGAAAGGCAATGCAATCAAAGTGCAAACGTTTAGCCTAATCACTAGCTAAGTACCCACTAAGTATCTAACTATTTACACAAGAAAAGGTGTTGCTCTTGCAAGTTTTTCCTCCCCATCTGTGAGTGCGAGTTAGAAGAGTGGGCCGTTGGGGTTGCCTCTCTTTTATGTCCCTGCTTGGGCGCACAGGGACGTTTAAGGTGCACTTGCCCTTACCGAGAGAACTCACATGTCCGAGTCCTGGGGTATAACACTCCATTTTAACATAGAGCGGGGCAGGACTCGAGGAAACGTTTGGAGTGATCATTGTTAAATTGTTATAAAGAGGATAAATATTGAAAATCCTCCTTACTTAGCACTTGGGTTCTCTGCACTTCAGCACTCAAGACGCAAGGCAAGTCGGAGACACCAATATTTTCAAGCTCTCTACTGCCCTCTAAAGCCTGGAAAAAAAACCCATGATTAAAGACATTGTTAAATCTCATTCCCAAACTACCTACTTAGATGTCTACAACTTATTAAAAACCTCTCAGAGAAAGAACTTCTGGAATTTTTTCATAAGCTTTAAACGATGCGTGAGGCTCCACCTCAGAGAAAGTCAATGGGAGTAAAAAGTTTAAGGGTGTAAGAATATACGTTAATTTTGAAAATGGCATTCAGGTGCCTTTGGAAGTGTTACTTAAAAATCTCCTGTTATTTACGCTTCACTCGTAAGTCTTCAGCTGTTTAAACAGATTAACACTTGATCCCCAGAAAAGCAATCTTGGCACATGTACAAGCTTGCTCTAATATGTTAGTAAAATGGAAATCTACGTGCAGCTCAGATTGTATTGAACACACTCCTCAGCATTTCATGGGAGACCTAAAACCATACACTATCAATCTCTGGAGAAATAGAAAGGATTTTTCAATAGGGTTTTCTAAATAAACATTTGAATTAAAATATTATAAATTAGTCTTTTTTTGTAAATAAAACCTTGTCAGATCATACGCAAGTAAAATAAATCAATACAATACTTTGAGTACACTGAATTATTTCTCAGATATTGATACACAGCAATGAGCCTTGTGCTAAATTTATTCAGGAAACAAAATGTGAATAAAACAGAAGAGCAATTTGCATTTTAGCACGTATTAAACAGACTATTAAATGATGATACATTAGTGGTAAATTAAATAGTACAATCACTTCAACACAAAGGGATATTTAATCTTCAAGGACAGAAAAATATGCAGTAATAATTCATACTTCAAGATATAAATAATAGTTGATAACTACTTCATATGTTTTTAATCGTGTACAAAATGAGGAGTGATAAAAATTAAAAATGGTGTCCTTGGAAAAGCAACTCTTCTAGTTTAAAAAAAAAATCTACTAAGTTCTGTGTTTTGTTTTTTTTTTTTTTCATTTTTGTGATTTCCAGGTCAAACCTGCCTGGTTTCAAGTATTTTATTTGCTTCCCTATTCCTTAAAACTCAGACACTGCATATACAATTTTCTTTTCTTTTTTTCAAATCCTATATTAAAAGTAGATTTAAAAAAATAAATCAGCGTAAACCAGACCTGTAGGCTTGTCAGTTTTGCTCTTATATTCAGAATTCTAGCCAATGAACTTTTCACTTTGGACTGCAATTCCAGGAACCTGCATGAAAAATTAAAATAAAACAATTTCAATTAGCTGCATCACCACTTGCTGAAAATCAGTGTTTACAATGTTTCCCAGAGTTTCTTCACATTGTAATCAGGATAGATCTAGATAAGCTGTGAACAGATGGGCTGTACAACCTGATTGTGTCATACAACACCAAATACAATTTGCTTTTGGTTAGGATTTATAAGCAAACTGCCAAAAATACATATATCCTAATTTTAAGGCTAGGAACTCAGGTTCAGCAATATTAGAGGATCTTCTTATGATTGTGGAGGAAGACAATGGAAAAAACAGGATTTTAACTCATTTGTTCCTAAGAACAGGAATTTAATCAAGAGGATGAGCTCCCCAAACCCACAGACTGTTAAGATGGTATGACACTGCTTGTAGCTGTAGGAAACATGAGAAATTAAAGCTGAGCCCAACAGGGACAACATCGCGTGATGGTAGCTGTTCAGCTTTGTTGTACTAGCTCCCCTTTTAAGCCACAAATATGTTTTACTAACAGTGTAAAGATGGTCAGCTTTCAGAGTTTAATGGATATTGCAATAAAAATTAAAATAATATACAATCAAATTAGATCTAAAGGGCAGATTTTAATGCATGACTAAGGATTTTCCCTGAATATCTATTGAAAAAAAATTCCTGCAATGACTGTTTAGACTATTTTCTCTTTGAACCATTTAAACATGCAAATCAGATCGAGACAACAGAAAAAGAATCTATTCACTGTTTCCTTCCACAAAGGGAGAATCACCCTTATAAGAAACCTCAAATTTAGAAACAGAACTACAGTATGAGAAAAACTTATCACTGTTGTATTTCAACATGGGAACAGAAGGCTATGCAGAAAAGAAAATGCTAAGGTCAGTGTATTGTACAACATATTTTCCACCTGTAAAAGTAAAGTGTATGGAAGTTCACCTCAATACTACTATGTAGGTGTTAGTTTACAAATGTGTTTTACTGGCATGTCACTAACTGCTAGTCTTCTGCAAATCTTGCATTTTTTTTAAAAAAGATACTGAATTATTGAAAGCAAACATTTACATGTCAATGAAGACTACAGATTACTCAAATTGTTCTGCAAATCAAGGTTACTATCACTAAGAAGCAACCAAGGGATTTACTGAACCACAAAAAAACCCTCCAATTGATCAGTTTACAGCTCTTCACTGGTATAACTGTAAGATTTTATTTTTTTACTATCTAACTTGCCATCCAAACAATTCTACTATCTGTCAAGCTCCATCACTTAGAAGATACTTACTGTCCTACAACGAGGAAATTTCAAGCTAATGGTGGTGGAAAGCATCCATTACAAGAAAAAAACCCAACAGACACATTGAGAGTTCAAGTGCAGTAATGAAAAGGAAGAGTTACATCTTTAAGCATAAGAAACATAATATTTAGTTGAATAAATGTCACAAATATTACTTGTTAGTAAAAAAGAATTGCATGTGTAAAATATCTAGCCCCAAGGGAATTTTCCTCTGGACACCAGATACAACTGTGACACAAATATTAAAGACATACGACACAATACAGAAGTAGAATAACAGAATCAATGTATACATAAGCATATGAGGAAAGAAACCCACTCACGTACAAAACTCCAACTCTTTAATGTCGGTTAACTAGCCTGCATGAATACTGCACCAGCATGGTGATACTTCTTCCAGTAACACAAGCTGCAGCACAGCAGCTGTGCTCTGCCTTCAGTATCAGGAGGACTTGCAGTGTGACCTGTTGTCAGAAGCAAGGAACACAAGGAAAGTACAAAGAAACTGGCCAACAAAGGAATATGTGGGCAACGGAGGTTTGCATTACACTGAGAGGTAAGCTCTTAGTGACAAACCGGGGTGATAGGAAATGCACCTCAGATTTTGGAGAGAAAATGTGCTGGGTCTACAGTCAGGAGAATTTAGGTAACAATTTGAATTGGATGCACAAGCACCCAGCCTGAATGAAATACAGGACAGTCACATTACACAGAACAATAAAAAAATATATAATGTTGTAGAGAAGAGATGTGGTATAGCCAGGCTGGTGCTGGGCTGTGAATTAGACTTTCTTGGACAGAGAAAGATATATATATACACATATCTTTCACTTACATATATATTTGGTGTATATATATATATATATATATCAAAGACATATGTAAAGATTCCACTGAAGGACAAGCTGAAGCATCAAATAAAAAGGCAGGACAACACAACGGGATAAAAAGATTTCAAGAACAAAAATGTAGACAGTGTTGAAAAAGAATGAGAATAAAGAATTTTTTTTAAAATTTTGCTATTAAGAGATCACAAGAGTCTCTGGTGAATGCAATTTCAGTTGAGTAAAAAGGACGGAAATGGATGGGGGACTATCTAGGATAATACTGTATTAGCAGCATGAAGTATGAACATGCTCACTGAGGAAAGAAACTTTAGCTGGACTTAAGCTTTGAGTTAAAGTAGTTTTACTGAGCATATACAACTTCCATATTAAAAAACCTTGTAACTTCCAGGATTTCCGAATTCGGTAGCTTCCCATAAAGATGAAAGGCATCCCCGATACAATCCAACTTACAGAGATTCACAGCTTTCTACTTTTTCACCTAGTTCTATCATAGATGAAACTAGTATTTCCTTTGTCTAACTCTTAGGGATGGATGTGTTTGTTTTGGCTGAAATACGTAACACATTTAGCCTGAGTGCACTGTTGGCACAGAAAGTTTCAGTTCACTTTTCAGCTGAGATTTGGCAATGTTATGAACAATTAAATGTTTTTCATAACAGAAAAGATCAAGCCATAGTAACAACATGAGACACTTCTAACACATTTTATCTCTTCTCCTTCCTCACATATATCAAGTTTAGGAAAGCAGTTTATCAGACACCTCACCTGAAACATTTAAGGGTTTTACTAACTGTGGACTGCTCGAAGTTCATTAGTGTCAGGAAGCTTATAGCTTAAAATAAGATTGTGGCAGAAAAGACAAGAATTTTAAAAGAATTTAGAAAGCAAACACAATGTTTCACCATGACCATCTGTGGCTAGTTTTTAATCAAAAAGTGTCCTGCATTACTGGCCCTGTATCTTTGGCAGTTAATGTTTCCAAAAATAAGGTAAAGAATGTACACTTTCAGAAGAGTCTGGAAAGCCAAAACAGATCTTCCGTTCAGCAGTTTAATTACGATACCTCATTGTGTAGTACCATGAGTGTGACTCCTGTAATTAATTGGCAGTGTTAGACGCCCCACACTACCAGTGAGACAGACCTGCCTGGGCAGTTGTATTGCAAACCCTGCATTAATCTGTACCTATAACTGTAAGTCTGCCATTCACTGCCTTTGAATATCCAATCCTGTGGAATTATAAGTATTACAAAAATAATCGCTATTAATTTAATTCTGCATGAAACACTAATCTTTCCTAAGTGAAAAATCACAGCGCTGCACCCACCGCGCACTTCATACACTTACGCATCCTCCTCTGTTTGAGGCTGCCCTCTTCTGGATAATCTGCTTTCTGAATCACTCTCCTCAATTTCGTCTCCTAGGGGGTTTGCAAGAAAAGAAAGAATAAAGATGAAAATAAGATATTGAGCATTTGAAGCACACGAAAAAGGTGTTGGTATGAACCTTGACTGTTGAATCATCTTTTAGGAAGACAAAAAACCCCAACAAACCTCACTTACAAAGCAGGAGAGATTCCCTCATAATGAAACACACTAAATTCACTCTTTTGTAATTTGACCTCTCATCAATTCACGTTACATTTATGTTTGTGGAAACCTTGGGATTATAGTATTAATAACTGAAAGTTAGTATAATTCTGACACATAGTTACAGTGCTCTACTCAGCAGCTTTTTATCCTATTAACTGCCTAAAGACAGCATATTAGCACAGGGCCTTATCGCAAAAATATTGTAACCACTGAGCAATGAAATCTCTATTTTCTTCAATAAAAAGTGCCCGGCCCCCAACTCCATCTTGTAAACAACTACAAAGAGATACTGCAAATTACTTTCAAAGGCTCTGACATGCTATATTGACAATATAATATTCTAGCTTGTCATATGATGGGGCATGCTAAATCATATGCCAGTTGCCATTATTCTGCATGGTGAGTCATATTTCTACATTTCAGAGCACTGATATTTTGAGCAGTTGCATGTTTCTGTGAGGAAACAGCAATAGGATATTACCACAAAAGTCCATTCCCATGGATTTGTTAATAAAACCTAGGCTCACATGTGTTGGTGAACTGCCTTTCTGTCACTGTAGGCTGGGCATTCTTAAATGACCAGATTCCAAGATAAACGCCTAACACAGACTGCTCCCAAACCAGGTGGGCAGGGGGATGTTTTCAGTGATGCTGATTAGATTAAGTTAGTGCTGCCCTAAAATACCATCTTTGGCTCACTGGCTGCTATCTACTTGAGACTGTTCAACAGCCACTTAAAGGCCTCCTTACGTATATTATTATGTAGAACAAAACACCTCTGACCACAAAAGACTTTCTGAATTTACATCTACATAACTTACCACAACCTATACAATTCAGACAGAACTCATGTTAGAACAAAAACAGATCAAAATTTTATCTTGTGTATCAATTACTATTGTTTTTAAAGTCAGTACACTTACTTTCTTGATTCTGCTTGCCCTCCAATTAGCGTATCAGGAGAGTGATGTACTAGCAGAAAAAAAGTACTGCATCCCTCCTAACTAATACTTAAAAAATAGTATATACTGTCACACTTGATAGGATCCCACAGTACAATAGTCTTTGGTGAATCTACTGAAACTAGGGAAGCCATAACTATCCATGGCATTGTGCTCCACACAATCTACATGGTTACCTTTCAATACTTTCAAGTGCTATATCTGTCAAGGTTCCAGCAATAAAGAGGTTACATCTGAACAGCAAAAAAGATTTCTGTTTAATTGTGGCTGACACTGAAGACGTCATATAATATGGAGTTTTTGTAACTTCCATCTTAAGCATTTCCTCCCTCAACAGTGTCAGTCACATACTCAGTCTCTCATTTCCTACTGCGATGTCAAAGCTCCCTTTTTTGGTCACGGTTCTATTCTCCTGTGCAATGGATCTCTTGGATCTGATACTCGTTAAAGACAAAATGGTGGAGGTGTATGCATACATATGAAGGGGGAGAGGCATCATGCATTCATTCTTTTTTTCTGAGAAGTTTTCTCCTTAAATAATGAGATCCTTAATGTATTTGACAGTTAGTGACTTAGAATTGCACACCAGTAACTCAGCTTTAGAGTTCACTGAATTTGTAGCCATTCAGACTATACTCATCTATCCAATACCCAAGAAAGATCTTTTTTTCTGGTGTCAAAAAATTTCACAAGGTGTTCTAAATTAGTTCTTATCTATTGTCCCTCTTAACAGATACATGTGCATTCTTACAAATGCTTTGTATTGAACAGCTGTTATTGTAAGGTGAAATTCACCTTTAAGTGAAAGATCTGGTGGAAACTACAACAGGTCTTTGCCATGATCTTAACAAATGCATTGATCCTAGAACAGACCCTCTGGAATGAGGTGCTTTCCACGTTTCACTGTAATACATCTCCCTTCTGACATCAGACTAAAAAAGAGAGGCCACAGTAAGCATTAAACACTTTGATTTCTTCTTGCTAGATCTAAATTATTACACACAAGTATCAGCGCTCAAGGATAAGTTAACTTTTAATTTTAATATTTTGTAAAACATTTAGAAATACCTCAGAATGACAAGGTGCTATAAAAGTTTAAGCTGTTCCACTACAGTAGCTAAAGGTTAAGACCCCAAAAGATTTCACTTTAAATCTAAGTAGTTGTAGAACTTGCACTTAAATCAGTCACCAGCTATCAAACAGATACTACTTTTAGACCAGTACTATAGAATGGCAGAACCCTGGATTGATTTGAATAAAAATTATTTAAAATAAATCTTAAAAATATGTTCGCCAACAATGATGAGAAACCAGTGAAGATTTAGTATTCTGTTATTTTAGAAATTTATGTCATAAATGAGTTGTGAGATTTTTGGGTAGTTAGGCAATATATGAATTATCAGGCAGCCCAACAGTACATACATAGGACAACATCATAAAGACACACTACCTTATAATTGGGTCAGTTCGTGTCTTTTCCTAAAATAAATGTTACTTTTGAACAATCTTAGCATTCTGTAGGTATTTAAGTCTTTTTTGAGGCACTCCTCCACACTGTTATTCAAAAGAAAGTCATGTTCATCTACAACACTTAAAATAAAAGTGTCTTTTCAGAAGGAGAAAAATTGTGGGTCTAAAAGGACAAGCTGAAACCTGTGATATAAGAGGAAGTCTTATATACCACCATCTTGTAGCTATATGAACACAGGAAAAAAAAGAAGATGACTAGTACTACATTACTGAGTAATTATCCATCTAAATGTCAGCTATGATCATGTGATCAGTCTTTTTATTGGCAAAAAGAACGTTCCCCTATATCCATACTTAATATCAGTATGAAAATACAGTACATGTTCACCTTTCCCACTGACATCCTAATATACAGGCATTTTAATTCAAGACATTTTGCCCCCTTTTTTTCTTTCACCTAAGAGATAAGGCATGTAATGCAAATGCAGAGATGCTGAAAAAGTTTTAAAACTTGTAGTAGATCTAAACATTTGTGTAGTATCACATGTTGTGTCACCAAAAAGGCTTTGACTAAAACTAAAGGAAAGAGGTCTTAAAGCAAGTAATTACAAACATGTAAGGATATTCAAGAGAACACATCTAAAGAGCTATAGGATTTTTTGACTGATATAATTATATACAATTTTAAGAGCTTTTTGCACAGGTAAGTGTTAAAGTGCAGGTGGATATCCTGCCAGGCTGAGGTATAGTTTCATATTCTGCAGACAGCCACAAAATTAAAATCTGCATTTATACATAATAGTTGGGTTTTTTTCAGAACTGCTTTTGTGATGCAGTGACACTAACAGAAAGCTTACTGCTCCCAGTGCCTCCGATTGTAGTCAGTATGGACATATGTTGTTCTAATCTGATTCTTCCTTCAGGATACAGGCAATCTTAATTCAGCGATCGTCAGCGCCTCGGTATAACATGCAGTCACTTTGCTTGAATCTGAATAGCTACTGCTCCATTCTGGATGAGAATGTAGGATGTCACATCATGACAAAACAACTAATTGAGGTATGGTATGAGCTGACCTTTCCATGACATGACAGATGCCAGTAGAGGCATACCAACTGATTGCACGAACAACAGCCATATCTCTGATCTGGCAGAGAACACCTATTGGCACCTCTTCTCATTGAAAAGTTTCTTTGTATAGGATGAAGAGCTTCATATTTACCAGGAGGGAAAAAAAACCCCAGACATAGGCTCTTCATTTAATCCAGAAAGTACCATCAAATCCTGAGACTGGTATAGGAGTTAATACATGCAAACAAAATTTCTTTCTTACTGATGAAAGCAGAGACTGCCATAGAAATCTGACCTGGGAATACTTTGAAAATACTTTTCTCTCTGTAGAAAAATAGAGTAGATAAATTTACATGTCAAAGACTTCAAGTTCCCTAACAAACTAAGTCAGAATGCTGCTCACTGGAAGAGTTACTTTTCACAGTAAGAAAGAAGTTGGAAAACAGTGGGGTTAGATTTCTATCTAACTTGGTTTAAACTCCAAGGAGAAAATTCAACACGTAACCATGGACATCTGTGGGAATACGTAAGACAATGCTTTAAGCAACTTTGCTGAAGAGGAAAATAATCCCAAAGGGGAACTGTTTATAGTCTTTCAAGAATGCAGGGGTCTATACTTTAAAGGGCTGATTAAATGTCAGTAAAGATTTCTGGATGTGAAGTAACCAGGAGTGTGGAGATACCCACCGTGCCAAATAATTATCTTTTTAGGAATCAAGAAGCAGGCATTAATTTTGAGAGGAGGAATTGTTCACAAAACAGGGCAGGCACTGTGGCAAAGGTCCTTACTTTCTGGTAGACAGAGACTTGCTCCCTCCATCCCAAACCAGGCCCTTCATTGCAAATCTCAATACAGTTCTCAAAAGGCCACAAAATTAAACACACATCAACTGCATATATCTTCAATTTTGTGAAGGCAACGGTGTTCTAAAATACAGGATCTTTCAATATAGCAGATTTGCACAACTAGTTGAGACATGCCATCACTCACTGAAAGAATGAGGAGAAATTAGTATAATTCTTCCTCCAAAGGCTTCTTGGAATGTCAATGGTTGAAACAGTTGGTTTTGTACTAGTTCCAGGGGCAAATGCCCAATTCAGAAGCATAGCACAGGTGGAGAACAGCTATTCTGGGGAGAACTGGCATCAGCAGAGAACTTGGTAGAAAAGTTGTGAATATTCTGACTGGCAGTGAGTGCTGATGAAAAACTCAACTGTGTTAAAACTGTTTGACAAACAGGTAGCAAGGACACAAAGCCAGGTCATAATGAAGACTGGCAGCATGATAAAGAATTAGGATATTGCTGCTTCTGTTTAGTTTCCTAGCATGACTACTAATTAGGAAAAAACCCCAAACCTCTGCACACAGGTCTGTAACTACGCATAGCTATAGTGCTACCAGAACACCTGGTACTTCCATGCTTCCTCAAGTACTCTGCTATTTCTAATAAGGAAAAGGGATGTAATGCTCACAGATTGTAGTATTTTCAGCTTGAAGGCTTCCAGTAATTTTAATTTTTTGGTCAGCCAGCTTTGACAGAATCCCAAAATTTCTTAATCACATTCCTTTAAAAAAGATAAAATCCCTTTTTTCCTGGAGGAAAAATCCACTTTTGCAGATCCATCATGAGAGCATATGGTGCAATAACTAGTGCAAAAATCTGCAGACATCTAGATAAATTTCAAACAGTGGTTATTCTATCCTGCTCAGAATATTTCTACTCATCATAATTCATGAATGTTAGTGAGGCCTCAATTACTGCATATAAATTCCAAAATATATGGGGCATAAAAAGCTCTTTAACCCAACAAAAAGGCATAACAAGAACTGATGGCTGAAAATTAAAGCCAGACAAATTCAAAATCAGACGGGAGAATTTTTTTTTTTAATAGTGAAGGTAATTGAACAAGAAACTTGCTAACAAGGAAAGCGATGGATTATTATTATTATTTAAATAATTTGAAGTTTTCAAATCAAGACTTAACCATCTTTCTAGAACTTGTACTGTGAGGAAATGAAAGCTCTTGGGCTCTATATAGGAAAAGTAACAAGAAAGTCTCTCTGTATTTTTTTTTTTTAAATATAAAAAAGTCACACCAGGTGACCTAATGGCTCCTTAACACTTAAGATGACCACAACCTATATAGCCATAAAAGCAGGTTAGTCTACTGAAAATATACTTCTTGAACA
The DNA here is from genome assembly GCF_047716275.1 of Strix uralensis. NCBI lineage: Eukaryota > Metazoa > Chordata > Aves > Strigiformes > Strigidae > Strix > Strix uralensis. The sequence goes on along the minus strand of NC_133979.1, from coordinate 3,153,066 downwards.
GTCATAGTTTGCATTAAAATTGTGACTGTGTAACTAAGCGGGCATATATCCTAAAGGGAACTGGAAATAATATAATTATAAAAAGGCATAGGCGTATTTTCTGAGAGCTAATGACATTCAGTGTTAGGTTAGATTAATTAAAAATTGCCTTGAAGTGCCTTACTACAAAAAACAATAGTAAAAAATTACATAAAAGAATGCAAAGCAGAAGAGTTAAACTAACTGAACCTCCCTTTTAGCTTTGATTTGATAAAATCTACATAACTTTCAATATTCATAGAGAAAGACTCAGAGCTGAGAAGTGCTGTATGTATGGAGGTATGCATGCGTACATGCAAGCATTTACCACCAGAAACCTGGAAGTACATAAACCAGGGCTTACATTGCAAATCTCGACATAGTTCTCAAAAGGCCACAAAATTAAACATGCATCAACTGCACACATCTTTTTTTTCCAGCTCTCCTGACCATGAGGGAGTCCAGAGCTCAGCTGTGTATTATAAACAATGGATTGCACTGCCTTGCAGGAGTAAACCAGGACCTCACTGGAACAATCTGAAGTAGCACACAGCAACCTCAGAACATCTCCACATATAGTCTGACAAAGAACAAAGTCACCGTCAGTAGCACGTACCAGTTCTGCCACTGAAAGCTGGGACTTAGAAAGAAAGCAAATGAAGGACATTGGTAGCGTTACATGCCTAACCAGTGGAATTAATGGAATTATTGACAAAAATGCCAGTGCAGGGTTTTTTGCTAAGCCAAAGTCAAACTTTTAAAACACTCATCAACAGAAAGCAAAACTTGTTTTATAAACAAGTTGTTTCATAAACACCCCCAAGTTTTATACTGAAAAGATTCGAGCTTTAAAAAGCAACATCAGCTTTTCCAAAAGAGATTAAAATTCTTTAAGAGGGAAAAGAAATCAGACATACCACATGAGACATAAGTTACTAAATCAAGCCCATAATCAGAAAAATGTTGCAGTAAGAAAGACAGAATGTTCAACTAACCATTTGACGGGTGATTTCTGAGATTTTGTGCATTATGAGTCGTGGGAGATGAAAACGGACTCATTTGGCGTGTTCCTGTTGTCGGCGAGTAAGAGTTTAGATTCTTCTGTTTGGTCTTCAAGTGCATTTCATCAGGCGGCTAAAATGTAGCAAGAGACAAAGAATCTAGATGAATATTGGCTAAAGATAAAGAAGTACCTATGTCCCTCTAAACCTACAACAGCTGTAAACCTCCCTTCTGCAAACTAAATATATTCTGGCCTCAACCTTTCTAATCAGTAGAGTTACATATTGCACCCAAAAGCAGACAAAGCCCTCTGAACATTTACTATATGGCAATAGATTTTTCTAAGTAATTCCTAACTTTATGTACTCCCATTTATGGAAAGCCCATGTTGTGGTGGATTGACCTTCGCTTAGCTGCCAGGTGCCTACCAAGCTGCTCTATTACTCCCTCTTCTCATTAACATTAGTTTTAGTCAAACAAACCTGCAAATAAACCGGCCCTTCAAACACTAGCCTCCCCGCTTGCATAAAGAAAAAGTATGTGGTTTCCAGAGAGGTATTCCAGCATGAACACCTGGGTTTTTTTTGTTTGTTTTCAAAGCAGTCAAAACCTGGTATTATTTTTCCTACAGTATTAAGAATTTAAGACACATGAACTATAAGCAACTATTTTCAGATTTTAATTCTAGTAAAAGAGTTATTTCTAATGATTTTCTAAACATAATAAAAAAACAAAACAAGTGAGTCCCTTAAATCCAAAATTTTGTCTCTGGTTTATGATTTCGGTATGTCTAATGATATAAACAGAGTTATTTAATAATGTAAAAGAAATTGGACCGAGAAGTTTTCAGAAGAACTAGCCTGCAAATCTGAAATATTAACTGGGATTATCTGGGACAGAGTTCACTCTCTAGATTGGATTCTGAATTGCAACTCCGAGCCACTGGGATTTCACTGCACTACTAATATACAAAAGAAAAAACCAAACCCAAACCACACTGTTTGCACAGAAAGGGCTTCAGCTCTAGTAACAACTTGATTCCAAGTAAGAAGTCCAGCAGCTTTGAATAACACCATCAATGACTGTCAAAAGGAGACACATGCAGAAACAGAACACATAGAGCACTTAAAGGAGACTCTATTGGCATCAGCAGCATCTTCATGTCATCTTACACTCTTAGAAACCACTGATCAAGTGGCTACAGGATTTTCTCTTGGAAACATTATATCATCAAAGCAAATCTCACAGAAAAACAGAGTAAGAGATTTCTTCATTTTTTCGTTGTTACAATCCTGGGGCTTTGAGTTTGAGAAGCAAATTCATTTATGTCTAGTTTTGGAACTCTAACAAGCAAAGGAATGACTCATCCACTTGACAAACCTTTTCCACCAACTTGAGCCTCATTCCATCTGTAAAACTGAATATCTATCATTTGTCTTCATGTCACTCATAACAGTCACTCAATTTCATACAGTATTTCTTCATTGGAAACTTTATTGTACATGATTATCCTGTAATCTCTTTAAGTTCCATTTATTATTCCATTTATTAATGTTAGAAAAAGTATAATACGTAAGCTTATTACACTGTTTCAGTACCATGAATGAAATACAAGGTGAGGATCTGGAGTTTATACTCATTAAAGAACACACACCAAATTGGGGAAAAAAAGTTTTTAAAATAATTAATCTGTCAAGCTGGTATTTGCACTTTGGTAACTGGCATTTCCACTGCAATTTCAAATTAATAACTCATTTATTCCCTTTCCATCCCTAATCGTATGTTATCCTGTTTTTCTGGAATGAGACCCTCATGCCACTCCTTTTTAAACCAGATCAAACAAAGGGCATACAAATGTTGAGGTCCAGTAAGGGTTCCTCAGCACCGGAATCTCTTGCATGCTCTGGGAAAAGGTCTGCTCTGGGGAGCTGGTTGAGAGCAAAGGCAGTCTTAAATTGTTGAGGTGTTATAAGGAAACTGCTTCTAAAAAGTATACATTTACAGAGGCAATAAATATAAAACTAGGAATAAAAGTTGCACCTATAAGTATAATGGACAATTATGTAATCCTTGGAAGTTTTCTTCTCAATTCCAGTTAACAGTTGATTTAAATGTCCTGAAGCACAATACTCCTGTTTTTCATGCTTACATGGATATGCATACTCTTGTTAAGTCTATGAATGTTTTTATTACAGCTTCTACTGCGTTCTTGACTTCACCAAATGAGTTCTAGAAGCTAACGTGTCATACAAATGCTAAGTCTCTGTTATAATATTATTAAATTCCTCTTGATGAAATAAAATTCCTCTTGATTATACAAAAGTATAAAGAACGTTCAATAACTCCTCTAAAGAGAATACAGCATATTTTTGTACCCTTTTGCTGCTCTTCACTACTAAACTCTTATTAAAATATCCTGATTTTAATCTCCTTCATTTGAAGGCATTTCTTGTGCCACTTGTACCACAGCCTATGTTCACACTCAGATACTTCACACAAACCATGTGTGTTTATTAACTTACATTCCTTCCTAGCATCTATAGCGTTATTTAATTATGGTACACTTTAAATCTTTGACATGTATCTGTCAGAGGCATCGTATGAACTAAAAAATCATAGTGTAAACCTACATTACTGAGATTCCAGTAGAAGTTTTTATCATTCAGATGGGCTTTTGTTAAGTTTTTTGCTGCACAAGAATCTGAATGCAGGTAACCACCAAGTAACTCTTTCTTTTTATCTTATGGGGAGGGGGCAGGGAAAGAATAGCTTTAAGGCACAAAAAGAACTGTGTGTAATTTCAGCTGGACCACTCATCTACAAAAACGTTACTACAGCCCAAGAAACAGATGCAAAATTACAGTCACAGCTGCATTCTGAGCAGAACAAGTTGGGTAATGGTACACTAAGCTGCTAATTAAATTGCTAATGATTTTTTTTAGTGCCACTGCGGTATTTTGCCACCTTTGTTTAAATTTAAAAAGAAAAAAAAAAGTATCGAGAAAATTTTTTAAATCGCAAACTTCTATTTTGCTAAATGCCAGGGAGACCTCCAAATACGTGCTGCATAGAAACAAATCTCTTCAAAATGACACAGACGTGGAGATTTATTGGGAGTTCATTTGCTGACCAGCTATTTCTGTCTAAATACTTTCCCAAAATTTTCCTTTCTTTAAACACTGCCATCCTCACAAGCTCTGCTGTATTGATGTCTGCAGCAACACCCACTGTTGGTAGGAGCAGATAATAAACTGACATATGTCATGACATGCTGGCACTGGGAGTATACTATAGCTGCATTTACAAAAAATAATAGCAACAGTACAATTTTATTTTTATTGTGATAACTGTGGTGAAATTTATTGCAGTGTTAGTACTTTATTGTTTCATTATGCCAGATTAGCTGAGGGAGGTAATTATATCCTTGACATGAAAATGCCTTTAATGTTTTCATTTCAATTTTGCAGTTTATAATATGCAGATTACAGCATTATCATAATTCCATATTGTTACATGTACAATTACATGGCAGAACATTTGCTTGCAGGATAATGGAGCTAATTTCTAATAAATGATTTCACTAAGGATCTTAACTCATTCAGCTCTTGGGTAAATAGTGATGGCAATAAAAATATGCATATTTCTTCATTATTTTCAAGTGATTCATGCAGGTGTACATTACTTAAAGCCAGGCAGTTCTACAACAAATGGAATACAATAAATTTTATACTAATATTTTCAGCAGTAATTTTCTGCCTTGTAAGGTTTTTCTAGACAACATCCAATCTGTAACAATATAAATGCAACTCTAATGAAGTATAATGTTTATATATGCAAATATGTGTGCATATAGATATATATACATATATATATAGCCCGATGATTTCATACACCAAAAAATACTTACATTATCTTTTTTAACAGTGTCCAACTTTAATGATCTTTTAACTCTGCAAGAGAAAAATATGGACAAGTTTTATGGTCATCTAGACACAAAGATTTCTGGTAGTAATGTCTATAATCTGTAATTTTAAAGACATTTTCCTTTCTTGTGTTTCACATTTTGTTATACTACACAAGAAAACTAATCTCATCCAAAGCAAATACATTAACTGATTAAAATACTGTGTAACAAAAACGTTGCTTGTTTAAAAGGATAAAGTGTTTGCATAAGAAAATCCAATTCTCCATTTTATACTAGAGATAAAAATCAAGACACTGAAGTGAAATCGCACTGTATATTTGTCTCTTTCTCAAAAACTGTAAACAATGAAAAAAATGCAAAAGCATTATCATTTACATACCTTCCGAGCAAGGGTTGAAATTATTTTGCCATTAGTAGAAATAATGTATTAGGCATTTAAAACACAGGTACAGCCAAGGTGAAAAAAGTAGTTCTTCCCATCATTTTAGCTCTTAACATGATTCAGTGCTACCAGACTATGACTTAACTGGGGAACAGATGCTCTATGTCTTTACAGGTCCCCAAACCATAAGAAACTATTTGCTAGTCTTCTTCACTATACTGATTCAGGAACATGCCAAGCTCTCTCTGCAAAATCTGCTCTGCTGAACTGGATGCCCAGCTGTTAATGGCAACGCTAGAAGAGGAAAGCTGAATATTTATAATACTTTATATCGTACAGCTGTCTTCTAAAGAGCAGTCATCAAAATTTTATTGAATGCAGACTAAATGCTCAAAGGAAAGAAAGGTCAACATAAATTAAGACTATTTTTCCCAGAGACAACTGAAACTTTTTAAGCACATTCCTAAATCTTAACAATAGTTTAAAGCATTATATAAAACAACGAGGAAAAAAATTTAAAATCTTTGTAAGAACAGTCCCCAAGAAACATTATATCAAATTAAACAAGATTTGGAAAATACATCATATTTCAAGAACTTATTTCACAGTTTTCATCTTGGAAAATAATGTTTTGACTTGTGGGGAATTAAGATGACCTCATTCCAAACATATCCTTTTAAAATTTATGTTTCTATTCCAAAACTATAAATTAAAATATTGGAAAAAATAGAATGAAAACACATCTTTGAAATATAACTCAGGTAACAGTCTTATATGAATACTGTTTTACAACTATCTCTATTACAAAAAGGGGACGAGAAGTATTCTGTCTTAAAAAAGCCAAGTAAACAGGTAACATTTAAATTAAAAAAGCGTGTGAACTTCTTGCCAATGGGCAGTCCAAGCTGTAACAGTTTGATGGAAATCTTTACAATGTATTCCTTTTTTAAATAGAAACCCATATTGCTTAAGGAATACAGACTCCATTACATCTTCCACCCCAGTGGCAGCAGAGAAACATTCTATTTATTAATACATCTACTCTGAAAGGATGCTCTAGGGGCCGATGCATTTGCATGTTATACTAAGGCATGTTTTGATGGAAGTTTTTATGATGGACTTCAAAAGAAGCTGGAAGCCAAACTATAGCAGAATCTGGACTCAGCATAGCTGTAGGATGAAGATAAATGAGAAACTACATGAAAATCCCACTAAATTATAAACATTTAGAAAACTCCTTAAGAGAGAAAGTTGTGGACTGGTCAAGACTATGTTCTTTAAAGTCTGTCGAGTCTGTGTACAGCAATAGAGGTGCAGACAGCCCAAATTTTTCTCTGCTGGCCTGCAAAACCCCTGCAAACACCCTGAGCTTTGGCAGCGAAGAGGCAGCCTCATTCCAGGCAAGCACTTCAATGTTGGAAGGAGCTGCATGGATACAATTTTGGCTTCGGGAGGTCAACTTTGCCTCGCTTTTCCCAATCCACCCTACCCAGCAGCCTGGTTTGCTTGTGGGCTTGTTTTCAATGCTTGTCTTTTTGATGCCATAATGTGAGAAGGTAAATCTCAAAATAAGTTAAAATTTGTGCTCTTAGCCTACACACAGTCCCTGTCTAGGACCACTGAAACAAAATTCATCCAGACATCTAACAAAATGGCCAAAGTGTCTTCTCTCAGATCTTTCAAAAGATGAACATGGAGAAAAAACGATATGTGTGCCTGGGTGTAAACAAAATTCCTAAAGTATTGTAGGAAACACCACGGCGGAAGAGCATCAGTTTTAGTTTGGTTTATCTTTTCTATATGGCTGGAAAATCCTTGCTTTGGCTATGGTGTAGAATCAAATGTCAGAGCATGAACAAGAAAAGGAGAAAGACAAGGCATATGTGGTGACAGTACACAACAACTTATTCACCTGAGTTTCCTACCCTTGAATTGGTAGCCTGATGAGGCTTAATTTATTTTCTTAACTATGCAGAGTATGAGGGCACGTTTATAGCTGGCTGTACAACCTGCAGTGATCATTTTGCCCATAATATGTATCCGGTTAAAGAACTACATATTACTTCTATAGCATATTGTTCATCCATCATTCCAGGTCATAGTGTCAGTTCCTTGCTAATACTGGGAGACCTTTACTCACTTGAAAAGTGCTTTGATGAAACCACTTATATGAGGAACTGCTTAACCATGAGAGTCTAGGCATGCAATTTAATTTTCTATAAAGAAACGTGGGTTTTTATATTGTTTTTAATTCCACATACACTTAACCTTCTCTTCTTCACAATTCATTTATGAATGAATGCAATGGTAACAGCCACACAGAGATTTAATGCACAAAAACCATAGAGAATCAGGGACTTGATTATATTATTTCATTAAAAATACCCTGGAGAGCATTGTAGTGCATTTTGAGGCCATTTCAGTTAGCTTCCTCTTAAGTTTCTGCTTTCTCTGGGGAAAAAAGAAAACACCTCTATGCTATTTACCTATTGCTTCATCTTCAAAACCTGCCAGCAAAAATACCTTATTAATTGAAAAAGCAGACAAAATACATGATCATTTTCCATGTTCAGCTTAAATGGCAGTTAAACTCAGTGTGCAGCCAGTGAGAAACAGACTTCATCACCAACAAATCAAAGCTTGTGTATTGGTAAGTGTCCTTTGTATTACTACTGTCTGGCATGATTACTTCAACTTATCATAGACTCACAGTAAGGTTTGGGTTGGAAGTGACCTTAAAGCCCATCTAGTTCAACCCCCTGGCCCGGGCAGGGACACCTTCCACTAGCCCAGGTTGTCCAAGGCCCTGCCAACCTGGCCTTGAACCCTTCCAGGGAGGGGGCAGCCACAGCTTCTCTGGGCAACCTCTGCCAGGGCCTCACCACCCTCACAGGGAACAATTTCTTCCTTCGATCTAATCTAAATCTGCCCTCTTGCAGTGTAAAACCGTTACCCCTCATTCTATCCCTACCCCTCTGATCAAGAGTCCCTCCCCACCTTTCCTGTAGCTCCCTTCAAGTACTGGGAGGCCGCTCTAAGGTCTCCCTGGAGCCTTCTCTTCTCCAGCTGAACCCCCCAACTCTCTCAGCCTCTCAGGGGAGGTGCTCCAGCCCCCCGAGCATCTTCATGGCCCTGCTCGAGCAGGTCCGTGTCCTTCTGATGTTGGTGCCCCCAGAGCTGGACCCAGCACTGCAGGGGGGTCTCACGAGAGCAGAGCAGAGGGGGAGAATCCCCCCCCTCGCCCTGCTGCCCACTCTGCTCTGGGTACAGCCCAGCACACAGGTGGCTTTCTGGGCTGCCAGCGCACATTGCTGGGTCATATTCAGTTTTCTACCCACTAACACCCCTAAGTCCTTCTCCTCGGGGCTGCTCTCCATCCCCTCCTCGCCCAGCCTTGTATTTGTGCTTGGGATTGCCCCGACCCATGGCAGGACCTTGCCCTTGGCCCTGTTGAACTCCATGAGGTTTGCCCGTCCCACCTCTCCAGCCCACCCCAGTCCCTCTGGATGGATCCTTCCCTCCCTCCCCTCCATCACACCACACAGCTTGGTATTGGCAGCAAACTCACCGCTGTCTGTGACGCTAACAAAGGTGTTAAACTTCCACTGGTCAAGAGAAAGACTGGCAGAAGTTGGAATCTATGTTAGCTCTAACACAAGTTATCTTTGAAATTGCATAAAGAGCTGTAAACTTGGACAATGTCCCAAGACTATATATCGGCAGCGTAAGTCTTACAGCCTCACCTTACTGGTGTTGAAATTAGCAACATCCTACACATTTTCTGTATTGTTCCCCAGAAGCTCACAGTTAGCAAAGATACACAAGAATCGCATCAGATTTACATGACTATCGCTTGATAAATTGCAAAGAATAGGAGAAATATGAACAGGATTTATTCCCACTGGAGACAATATGTTGAGATACAGCCTGACAGAAAAAGGAGATGGAACATGTCATGTCCTTACCACTGCAGGCCTGCAATACCTCCCCACAGCAGCCTTCGGCACAAAACCCAGGTGTCAAACTCTGCCCAACCAATCCGTAAGGTGGCTCCTGTCCCTCTTCCACCCCCTACCGCAGGCTTTATCCATAAGGTGTGCAGAGATAAACAAACTCCCCCTCGCCTGGGGAAGCCGGGAACAGCCATGTAACAGAAAGTATTACCCATGCCAACGGGCATCGCCCACCCAAACTCCGTCCGGATAATGGCTCTGCCCCAAGAAGCCACCATCTTAAATGTTTCCCGGTCCCATCCAACTACTGTAAGACAGAGCTAGAAACAAACCCCGTCCTTCCCCAGGCAGCAGCGTGCTCCTTCCCTCTCTGGGATAACCCGAGGGGCACATTTCTCCTCAGGGAACAAGCTCGCCGCCGCCCAGGGAGCCCGCAGGCCGCGGGGAGAAGCGCTCCCCCTCCCAGCCTCCCACACGGGCCCTGGCTCCATCGCCCGCCCGCCCCGCTCCAACGGCTGCCGGCCGCCCCTCAGCGGCCGCCCCGCGGGGAAGAGGAGCTTATCCGCTCCGCTGCCACCCCCCGCCCGATACCTACGACATTGCGGCGCCAGGAGCTGCTCCCGCCGCCTTTGCGGATCTCCCGCCGCCGTGCACCGGCCAAACGCCGCCGGCTGGAAACGGCGCTGAGAGGGCGGGACGCGGCCCCGGCAGGGCGGGCGGAGGCGCCGGGCCGGGCCGGGCTGGGCCAGGGGAGCCCGGCGCCCGTCAGGCCTGAGGGGCGGGAACCGACTCGCCGGGTCCCGCTACCCCCACGGTCGGTGCTGGGCAACGGGGGGAGCCGGGCCGGTGGCGGCCTCCCCGCCCCGGGGAAGGTTTGTGCGAGGCCAGCTGGGGCGGGAGGGGAGGTGTGGCCATCCCGGCCCCTCAGGGCTGCGGGGACCCCGGGCAGGGCGGAGGGTCCCCGACGGGCGGGCGGGAGAGTTGATTCCCATCTGGCGGGCTGGGGGAAGGGACTCTCATGTCTTTTGCGTGAGGTTGGATGGTAAATTTTGCCCAAGAAGACCCCTACGCCCACCGGAGAGGGAGGTAATGAGATTCATGTGGTAAAAGTTTCCTCATTTCAGTTTACAGTTGGACTCGATGATCTTAAAGGCCTTTTCCGACCTAAATAATTCCGTGATTCTGTGATTCAGGTGAGCGAGGCCTGAGCGCTTGGGCTCGGCAGTGTAAGAAGCAACGGCACGAAGCTTCCCTGCCGGTGTGTGTTTGCTGTGGGCGGAGGTGAACCTCGGCCACGGACCCGCAGCGGGAAAGGTCGGTATTGCCAAGAAGGGTATGACTTAATTCCTGGTTGGAAGAGGGTTTTTATTTGTTAGAATCATAGCAACTAAAATTCAATGTAATAGTTAGGCTGTGTCGTCCTCCTACTTCAGCTGAGGCCGGATTGCTCCCCTCTGTCTATTTTGTCTAAAGTGTCATTTGTCCAGTAAAAATTTAACAACCTAAGCCATGGGGCTGCTGGCAGTGCTGTCACTAAGCTATTGCTCACTGGATTTCTGAGCAATGTATTGGCAGCACTTCTTGGCAGAACTGTGGCCCACGTAAGAAATATCTCGGTAATGGGAAGTCTAAGGAGTATAAACAGAGTTCACATTTTATAAACTAGTTACTGGAAAATTAACATTTATTCTTCTTTTCCTCCTTGACTTTAACCCACTTCCATTTTGTGTGTGTAACACTGGTGCTTAATTATAGTGACACCCGTTTGCAGTAACCAGACTGTATCACAGTGTCCCTATGGGGTCCTTCTAATGCCAGTGTAATATTAAAGTGTCAGGCAGGCGGTCTGTGTATTATAAATAGGGTACTTCATCCATGATAAGCGATTATTATCTTTCTTTCCCAAGTGTAAAAGACCTATATAACTCAACAAGGTGCGAGTGATTTAGGCCTCCAGAGTAAAAATCCAATGAGTCCTGAAGGGGACCCTATGATGTCGTTGTCTTGTTGCTGAACTTGAGATATTCAATTTATTATACTGGAATATATTTTCTGAAGTCAACATTGGGTAAAATAATATGAGAGGCTGTTAGACCAACAGTACAACACGATTTAGTGTCCCTCTGTGATGGCCTTCTAAAAACCTTAATCACCCTTGGTAAAAGCAGGAGGCTGCTGTTAAAGTTTACTGGCCATTGGTGAGCAAACAGTATTAGCTACTGCTTTGAATTGTTTTAATAATTTAGAAAAAATGCATTTCATATTTTTTCCATTCATTTACAGTTACATGGGTAGTGTTCTTGTACTTAAAAGGCCTCAGTTGTGCAAAGTTTTATGCACGTTCTTAGCTTCAGACTTACTTATTTCTATTAGTTATATTTAGATAACCCATAAAAGTAGAATTGTGTGTTTAACTTCACATACTTGAAGGATTAACAGTTAAAATATTGACTGATTTTACTATTAGCTATATGTTTTATTGAGTTACAACTGTAAAAACAGAAAACAAAAGCCTGTTCTGGTATGGGTTGGCACCAGAAAAAAAACATGTAATCAATTCAATAATGATATCACTTTTTTAACACTGAATGTTATATGGTGTTTATGCCATTACGCAGTGTCTCTGCTGAAGCTGTGTAAAGCTACCCAGTTTTCCAGTGAAATCAGAATTGGCATTTTTTTTTCCACCTTTGCTATTGCTGGTGAACTGTAGCAAGAATGAGAGTGGCACTGGGAGCAAACCAGTGGTAGGTGTGACATGTTCATTAATTTATCATTGTGACAAATTATACTAAGCATAGAAATAAAGTCATGAGAGGCAACAAGTGAGCTTCTTCACAAATTCTCCCATTGTTTCTGTCACTTTAGCTAACGTGGCAAGAGTAGAGATTCTAGTGAAAATGTGTGGTAAGGACAAGTCCTAGCGGTTTATTTCTAAACAGGGATAGCAATGGCTTGTGTGACACTTACCTTGAAAATTTGTTTTTATGCTTTCAAATAACGTGACTATATAATCATTGTGACATCAAATATCTGAAATTAAAATAAAATACAATAAAATGAAACTTTTTGCTGCCAGTAAAGAATAAATTGTGAATAATAAATAGAGCTCAAGCTATTTTTGTCTGTGGATCTTATGGTGCTTACCTGTAAGTGTAGATAAGTATTCCCATCCCAGATTTAGAGAATGGAAAATATATGATCTAGATGTTAGGATAATTTGTGCTGGTCTGTGTTTCAGAGGACAAAGCACAGGCATTATTAAACAGGCAAGACTAACAAATTCTAACTGTAATTGTATTCTTCACAGAATGGCCAGCAGTCCTGACAATAATGCATCCCTCTCCGTTCAGAAAGTCACACGCTCAGAAAGTTCCCAAGCAAGGAAGTCCCAGCATGCTGAAGAAGCAATCTTTTACATGAACTGCCGAGCAGCTTACCTAACTGTTTTAAAAAGCAGTTTAGAAAATATTAAATCCAAAGAACAACTCAGTTTAGGTAATGACTAGATATTTTTTTCCCCGTGACTATTGTGTGTGATGATTACAGTGGGTAGTTTACAGTCAGCAGTTCAGTGGTGAGAGTATCCCAATGCATAAACTCAGTAACTGCTTTAAGGAATTTACAGTAGTTTTAGATAGGGTTCAGATTTCAGGTGTTGGTGGCTGTGTATTTGAAGACATTTTCATCATTTACCTGTTATAAAATATGTTGCACAGTGTTTTTATCAAAGTTTATAGAAGTTACCATTCCTCAAAGTTTTTAATTTTACTCAGATCCTTAATTTTTGATGCTAGGTGTTGGATGACTTATGGAAGTGGGAATAGTATACAGCGCTTTTCATCTGTAAATCCTTAAACTTGTACTGAATTACAGTGTTCATGTAGATGAAAATTAAAAGTTTTCGTTTTGTCATCCATTATATGTTTGTGTATAAGTGGTATTGCCATCTGCAGTACAACAGGAAAAAATATCTTTGAATGCTTCAGAAGGTGTTAGTAGATACTGAAAGCTGTGGAGCTTAACAACATTTGTTTTGAAAACCTATGGAATTTCAAAGTTCCTTGCATGAAATTATTAGGAAAGTTACAAAAGTTTGTCTGAAAAATGGTAGATAGGGCTGTGTATTGGAAGTTAATTTCTTTATGATATATCTTAGTGACCAAGTAAGATAAGGAAGGAGTAAGATAAGACTGAGTAATAACCTGTTCCAGTTGTGAAATAGGTTTCACTATCCCAGGTAAAATTTCTCAAGCAAATACAATACCAACTTTGCTATCTCTTGGAGCTGTAGGATTGTGTACTATGTCTTACCATGCTTGGGATTTGGGGTTTTTTTATTTTTTCTTTCTTACAGCATTTTTGTCCTTTCATGAAAAAGTTTACTCATGGTTGTATGTAATAGCATGGGATAGTATTAGGAAACTCATGAAAGTGTCTTTCAGTCCTATCTTCTACCTGGAGTTTTGTGATGTGAACATCTTAGCTTGCTTTATTAGAAAAAATGTTTCCAGCTCACATGGTTGATAGAGAAAGCATGAGAACATAAACCTTCAGTTAGATAAAGAGAACCAAAACATATCATTAAAAAAAATAATGATTTTTATTTTGTGGGTTTTGGGGTAGAGCTCAAAATGCATTTGGGATTGGTGGTAGTACACGTTGCTTTCTCAAGTCCTCCTCATAGATTATGATGCTGATAAAGGGTATGTGTGTTACAGCACTGCAGTCGTTTGTAATAAAAACCCCAAGCAATGGGTTAAAGGCAAAAACATGCTAAGCTATCAAATAATTTAATTATATCATAATTCTAGTGACTGTAATTTTTTTTTTTTTTGCTTATGTGAGGAAATATTTCTCACTAATGTCTGCATTGCCAGTGCCATTGGAAACCCCCACTATAAAAGCTGAGGGTACTTCTCTGCTGCACTTGATTGAGCTTCTTTCCCTACACCAGTACGTGAAATTCTACCCATTAGCACGCATGTTCTTTCAGCATGTGACTTAGTGTTATCCAGGCTTTCAGCTGTAACAAAAGTGCCTTTATAACATCCTAATGATAGTTTTGGATAATCTGGATTTTAAGATGGGAGTGGTGTGAACAAATGTTATCTCTTTTATATATGCTTTGGCTTTCATCTCTATCCATATGCCACTTCACTACATAGCAAGTGTTTGAGCATTTTGGTTTCAAGGTCAACTCAGAAAGGAGAATTAGTTGCTCAGGCTCCCAGTCTTTTCAGAGATATTTAAGAACTTCTTTCAAAATTTGTAAGCATTGAGAGTTATTATAGACTTATATTGCATCTTAAGTAAATTCTGGCATTTATCAAATGAGTGGTGCCAGTGTTTAAGCATTTCTTGTTACGTGATGTTTGGGTAATATTCTAAACTGTAAAATATTAGAGATGGAAATTTTATTTGTAGGAGCTTTACTTATACACAAATAGTAGCTTCATTTCCTGTGTTGTAGTATTCCTTGAGGTATTTAGCAGAATCAGTTTGTAAAGACATATAAAAGCTGCAATCTGATTGAACTTTCAGAAATACAAGCTTGGGAGGCATGTAGGGTATGGCAAGTGCTGATCTCCCTGGATGTATAAAAATACAGAATTGTCATCTATTCAAAGGATACTCTGTTAAATGTAAGTGAATACTGTGCTATACTGACATTTCTGGGAACTCGGCTATCCATGTAAACAAACACACAGAGTAACTGCCCTTCCTTGGCTGACCTTGACATTGAAATCCTTAAACAATTGCTATGTGCCCAAGTGTTGCGTGGATAAAGCTCTAAGATTTGGTGTGTTCTCCTGACTCCGCTTGTAGAGGTGACAGAGCAGAAATCTTTATTTAGTCCTTGGCATTCAATCGGAGATTAGCAACAAAGGTGTCTGGTTTTGTTTGTTTGTTTTTATGGTGACACAGTTGCCTATGGAGAATTGTAAGGATGGCACCACCTCATTTCACAGATGCTACTGAACTGACTTGGTCACTGGTCAGCTGGCTAAAAATCAAGCTGCCAGCCTAGGCAGAGATGAAGATCTCTTGTGTTTCCTTAAAAAACTTGATTATATGGGAAGATGTAAAAGCATCCCTCCATTTTCAGATAGACTGTGCATTTGGATTTAATTTCAATTTAACATAATACCTTCTTCACACTGAAAACTGATAAAAGGCTGTTTTCACTATAGACTTTTAACTAGATCCAGCAAATTAATTTTGAAGAATGCCAGGTGTAGGAGCAATGTGACTCATTGCATGTGTGGTATTGGCTGTTGGTCTTAACAGTGTATGTCTGTTGGTATCATTTTTCCTTTACATTTGAAATTCATGTCATGTAATTTGAATTGGTCAGTTCAAATGTATAGTTGTGACATAAAATATTGTTTAAGATAGATTCTACACTAGATCTCAGGTCTTGGCAGAGTAAGTGGAAAGACTTATGTGGATCTCAGTAGAAATGGGATCTAATAATGTGCAAGCTTACAAATAATAGGTTCTTGATATTAAGGCAGGGGATATAGACAATGGGCTGAATTTTACACTTGTCACTTGAGGAGACTGTCTTTGAGTTAATGGATATTTTGCTTAAATAATAGTTTGAACCCATTAACTTTCTTTAAGGGAGACATCCCTTGAGTTTAGTAGAACAGTGCACACTAGTAAGTGGAAGCTGCAGATCCAGAGCCTTTAAGCAAAATAATTCATGTGGTATTGTGTTATAAAAAGTCACAGACTGCTCTCTGGCTTCTTCCTTTTTCTGTAGAAGAAAATGGGTGTGATTCTCAGCAGTGAGGCATACATCATCTCGGTGCTGGATCATAGTTTGCGAGGGATGATCTAGGATGCCCGGCACTGCCTGTTTGATGACTCCTTTCAAAAGAATATGTGAGTGAGCTCATCTGCCCCTCAGGCTGCTTGAACCTCTCTGGTACAAACTGCAGAATTCAAGGCCAGGGAAGGTCACAGTCAGTCTGTATCAGTAGAGTACAAGATTAAGACTATAAGCAAAATTATCCTTCAGACCCGCTCTTCCCTTGGATGGATTGGGTTTAAAAAAAAAAGTCTGAACATAGAAAGTGATTAAAGGATGTTTTGAGAAAACTTCTTTACTGACAGCTGGTATATATAGTTAATACTGTGTTTTATTGTTCAGTACTTCAACAGGCTGGAAGAAATCCATCTCAGAAGACAGTTAATAAATACTGGACTTCACAAACGACCACACTGAATTTTGATGATTTTTGTACTATTTTAAAAAAAGAAAAACCGGCTACAAAAACTGAATTGCTTGAAGCATTTGGAAAAATAGACACAGATAACACTGGATATATTTTACATGATGAACTTTATAAAATTCTTACAACGGTAAGTATCAGCAGAAATTAATTATCCATCTTTAACCATTAGTAAAGAGTTTGGAAATTAGATGGTAAAACTATTCTGAATGTGTAAACACACATTCCTGATCAAAAGAATCAGTAAGTAATTCATGGTTTTTTTGATTCTTCTGCAATTTGATGTCTAATTTTCTGTGGTTATCTGATGTTTTCTCCATTTTTCCCCTTAGAGTCTTGCAGTTGATAACCTGTCTCTCCCTTTCAGCAATTGTGCCTTGAAGGTGGAAGCTGGCAGAAAATTTTTTTTTCATATTTTCACAGATGCTTTGTTGAAACTCTATCTATACTGCAGTGGAGCCACAGAAAGGGAAGCACGTGTCTCTCCCTTGGTTCAGTTCATGCAAATTCCTCTATTCTCTACAGAGCCCCTCGGCAGCCCATTGGGGTTATGAACTTTAACTGAGAGAATTAATGACATACCTTTGCTCCACTCATAAGTTGTTGTCTTTTAAAAAATAGTATTTTTATGTTATACATAAAATATTAAGGCAGTGCTTTAGTTTTATCACAGCTGTGATGTTCTGTCATGCCAGTGACCTCCCTGGATCTTATAGTTAGTTCATTGGGGTCTTAAAGTAAACTGTGCAAGGGTAAGTCAATACTTTGGTTAGAGATTATGCATTATCAACCCAAATAATGGCTTAAAATAATGACATTAAAAGATATCTGGAACTTCTTACTTAGCTGCTGAATAGCCACTGTATTTTTAGGTTTCATTGTATAATCTGAAAGGATAGAAAAGATTTTTATTTTTTTTTTAAATAGCAGCTGAGATTTTTATGATGATAGGAGATTGTAGGAGATGGAACTTTAAAGAAAACACTAGTGAGAGTATGTTAGAATGATGAGTGTTGGCATGATTAAAATCCAGGTCCTCTGAGGATCTGCAAAGCAAGGAAACCAAATCCCTGAAATGGAACAGTCTTCCAAGTTGGTCTAGGGCTGATGCTCTGACTTTAAACTACATAGATGGACGTCATAGATGATTACAATGATTTTCTTTCTCTGTTCTGTCAGGTTTTTTGCTCTGTATAGCCGAAAAACCCACTCCTTCATTGTACAAGCTGATCATCTTGCACAGCACAAACACTAGAGAGCAGTAACAATTAAAAATGGACCAGTAGCGGAATTCTAGTAGAGTGCTCAAAAGTGAGAAAACAAATGTAAGGAAATGTGGAGGAGAGCAAACTGGGACAGAAGGAACAAACAATTTACATACTATATTTGTTTTGGTTGACCCAGTAAAACAAAATTACTTATTTACTTCAAACATGTGGCAGAACTTTCAATCCTTGTTCTGCATGAACAAAAAGATATAGTTGCAATGGTAAGGAAGTATTTTTTGTATAACGAAAGATGATAGTAACAGATGTTTAGTGCTACTGTAGTTATGCCATGAAGAGCTATAAACTGTATTGTTAGATAAAGTCAGGGTAGGGCTTTATATAGACCCAGGCTGAAGAACTTGCTAGATGTGCCTGCAGTAGCAACTGGTGCTGTTCAAAGGGGGAAGGATCAGGACTGGATTTGTTGCAATCCACTATGGCTCTGGGACCATAATGTCCACATCACCTGTTTACCAACAGTAAAGTTTGCATTAGTTTTCATCCCAATTTTATATATATTCTTTATATATTGCTGTGTCATTGCTAACAGCCCTGTGCATCTGTGTAGAGGAAATTGCTGGAGGACCTTGTGGAAGACATGCTTTCTTCCTGAGAGAGGTACCTGGTGTCCACCTGGCAAGTGGGGCTCTCAGATTGGTGTTCTGACGTGCAATTCAGACTTGGTTCCAAAAGGCATGAAATTGTTTTAGCTTCAGACTAATAATTCCAAGTAGAGATAGGTGTAAGGCAAATCCATGCCTGGAATAACCTTTCTAGTGAACTAAACTGCAGTTGGAGACAGGTATAATGGGGTAGCTCAAGTAAATAAGTGAAACTAACCATTATGAAGTTAGCTCTTGGTTGCTAGCATGCTACAATGTAAGTAAGAATGACTGAGCACTGGGATTCCTCAGTTTATGGAAGATTTTCTGAAATTCATGTAAGTCATTCATGGTAGGTTTCCAGAAGACACCGCAAAATTGCATAAGCTGGTGCAATTCATCTGTTCAGTATTTAGTAGCGTTGTAGGGACATGATTCAAATAAAAATCCATTTAAATCTAATCCAAGGTAAGATTCCCTGAAAGGATATTAAAAGAATCTTTCTTTGTGTTTTTATTAACGTGTGCTGTAGGTGAACAGCATTCTTGATTAGGAACCCAAACTGAGGGTTTTTTTATTTCAGAGAGGTGAAAAAATGACTCTGGATGAAGTGAGTACCATTACTAAACAAGCTGATTTTAACTGTCGTGGCAAACTTGACTACAACAAGGTACGTTAAACAGAGTGATATTATTTGTTCTTGTGTTATTGATTTCATGTTATTGGCAGTATTAGCATTATCAAATACAATACAGACCACCTCCATGTGTTGGTCTACTCATGACCTGACCTCAGGCCCCCGTCCAGCTGCCCACGTACTGGAGCGTGGGCTGGTATATATTTCTGCTTCCCACACTTTATCTCACAACATACAGCTCTAGCTATTATCCTTGAAAAGGTTATTTGCTGCAAGTGAACTTAATGTGTTAGGCAGAGCCTAACAGTAAGCATGAAGCCTAACAGCATGTGTGAAGGTAAGAGTTAAAGGAATAGCAGGGTAAAGATGATAGTTGGCAGCAAACATAGCTAATCAGTGCGAGTTGCTATGTCTCTGACATTTCATGATTTTTTGTGTGTGGGACATTATCATGTATGCTGAACATCTGATTTTCAGGATGTAACACCTTATCAGTTTTTCTGACATAATTTCTTAAGTTTTGAACTGAATAAACAGTCCAAAAGATTTGTACATCCATATAGTTTCATAGGAGAAAAAGAACCCCCTATTAAAAATCATATGTTAAAAAAAAAATATCAGTCTTCAGATATCTAGAAATAAATATAAATCACCTCTTGGGTTGAAAGTCACGCTTAATTTTCATTCAATATTGGACCTTCTCGTTGAATCGTGGCTCCATTTTACTGTGTCACTTGAGTGGTTGCTCCGATTAACGAAAATGAAAATTAATATTGTGCTTTAGGAGAAAATGCATTACATCTATTGATATGTCCTTTCCTTACTAATGTTACATTTTAATCCTTAAAACTGTGAGAAAGAATGTTCCACTTAACAGATTAGTTTTCTTTAAAGTTTTGTGACTTATACATGACAACCAGTGAGCAGTGCTGCAAGACTGCACGAGAGAAACTGGAAGTTGATAATCGATTGAAGCAACAGCAGTTTGGAAGTCAAGCTGAAACTTCCTCTGAAGGGATCACAGTGCCAGTATCAAAACCATCACCAAGAATCTCGAGGAAAACTGATCACAAACTAGCACCAACAAAAGGTATTTATAGTTCATATTGGGAGTTTGCATTCTGTTGGAGTTCATGCTCTGGGTCAGTGAAAAGCTGAGTCTTTAATTTTTTTCTCAGATTAGTGAGGATGTTATTGACTAATATAAATTTATACTGTGACGATTGCATAATTGTCTCAGTAGAATATCTGACCTCTGTGTTCAAACAGACTTTGGCTGCGTCTGTGATAGGAAGCTCTCAGATTCTTAAGAGTGGGTGTTGTTGACTCTCACGTGACAGTCCAGAGGGAAGAGAGAAAATAAATGCTCAGATGTTGCAACACAGCAAGTTATTTCCTTCCCAGATCAGAGATGAAACCTTAAACATTTATCAATAAGCAGTCTGTTTGTTTCAATTATCGAGGCTACTTTTCAAGTACAATCAATATGAGAGTTTAATTTTCTTCCTGAAGTTACAAAGATACTTAAAAACCTTCCCAAACTGGGAAAAGACCACAGGCTAACAGACTGCCAAGGTACCATGTGTAAAATACTCACATGTAGTGTGTTCTGTTTAAGTTGCTTCAATTCTAGGCAATACTGAAGAGGTGCAGAGATGACAAAACAGTGATGAAGACTGAGTTTGTGTAGCTAAATCAACAATTGTACTGGCAGAGTTGCCCCAACATAAGGAACCAGAAAGTAAAGGCTTGGAAGTAATTGTATTGGGCAGCTGTGCGTAAGTGATGTGCTATCTGGCAGGGAAACTACATTGTCCTGAAAAGAAATAACTTTAAATTAGAAGCAGGTTAAACGTATCCACTCAGGACAGATTTACCTTGATTCCAAGGTAAATGGAATCATGTGGTCACAATTTCTTGCCCTTCAGGCAGATTTGATGCCAGGGTTCTCCCATCATATGCCCATTCACCTGGGATGTACAGTCGGGGAAGTAAAGATGTTTTGCTAATGAATTATGAAATGTTACATAATTATAAGGGAAGTCAGCTCATCTGATTGAAGTTCTTGTCATCCAGTTTTCCTCTGTGTGCCTATAAATGTAAGGCTTTATGATAAATTGCACTAGGGGTGGGTTGAAATAATGTCACTGTAACTAAATATCTGTGTTTATAGGAGACAGCAGAACTCCTTCAAGACCCTCATCAGCTCAGAGTTGCAAGGCATCCATTTCTACCACTCTCAGCCTGGGCGCCAGTAGCAACAGAAGCACAAAGCTAATTGAGCCAGACACGATGAAGGTAGCGTGTAAGGTAGTCCTACTGAAATTATGCTGTTTTCCTCTAGGCACATATGTTATTGCATTTTAAATAAGAAACCGTTTTTCTCTGATTTTTCGCTTATGTTTTATTAATAGTTTGTCAAGGGCAGCTATAAACTACCAAGAGGTTTCTTGCTACGTATTATTATTAACATTTTTATATACTGTTGGTTTTGCTGACATCTAGTTATTGAAAATAATTTTTCAGGTGTGAAGGTTTAATAGAACAAAGTGTGTTTTTTTTTTTTTATAAATGAAACCACTGTTGGATAAAACGTTTAATGACTTTTTGAGAAATTTAGAATTTAATAATTTATTAGGTTGGTGAGAACTTTAAATGTGTAAGTAGTCTGAAAGATTGTGTATCATAAACCTTTATATGAAAGGTAATTGGAAATAAATAACAGATCTGTGAGCATATTCAGTTTGTTGGGCATTACTTTGTAAATATATGCTGTAGCCTGAAAATATTGATTTTTAGTTAGACTAATATGTTCTATCAGTATTTTCTTTTAAATAAATCACTCATTCAATATAAATTCCTGTGGGAGAAAGACAACAAAGTCACTTTGCTAAGTCAATATTTGTAGAGTGTTAATATTGATCTTCTTCCTTTGTTTTCCCTTTCTTGACTGAACCTTTACTAGTTTTCTTTCAACAGAAAATAATAGCTGTAGAAATATAAAACATTAACTGGAAACTGCTAGGATACATTAAAAATGTGCACCTTGAGACTCCTGTATAAAAGGGAAAAAATGGTTATGACCACATAGTATAACTGCTGCTAGAAAACGGAACTGATTGTTCTCATGAGTTACATTTTTGTTTCAAATAACAACTCTGTATTTGTTATTGAACTCCAAAGTCCTTTATATCTTGGACATTGCTATACAGTGACATTTGTTCTATATTAAAATTTAAAAACATAATCTCGAAGGAATTTTTTGCAGTCTGTTTAGGTATCTGGACCTCCATGCAATTTAACCTGCAATTTCACCTTGTTCAAACATGATATGTAGTATATAAAAACCATCGCACAGTTTCCCAATATTGGATTCCTCTTTCTTTGTACAAGCTAGTAAGAACTGACTGAAAAAAAAAAAAAGCAGCTGCAGATATTGATTCCTATTGATTAACATCATACAAAAACTGAAATCAATCAATAAATGTGAAAAGGTGTAAGTAGAACTACTAATTTTTTTTAACCCTAACTATTAAGGGCACAATGTCAAAATCAATGAATAAATACACAGTGATTGATTTGTGGTGTGGCTCAGAATCCAGCACTCAAAAATTCTTGTTTATCTTATATTCAGAAATATTTTTTTTTCTGCAGTTCACCTGTCTTTTTGGGACAGTAAGAAAATATGGCCATCATGAAGTTCGACCAATGCCAACTTTTCATTTCTGATAGAACAAAACAGTGAAAGTCAAAACATGGTGAAGGTCTAAATATAAAATCGTATAGAAAACATGGAATGTATTCATAGGACATTCTTCCATGTGTTTTCTTTTTGCCAGTGGAGTTTTGTGACATGTTCAGAGCCATATAAATAAATTTGGGGACAAAAATAGAGAAGTGCGACAGATGTGCATAAACAACATGCTGACCTGTTGGGCTTCAACTGTAGCTGAATCACAATTCATTAAAAGATGGCTAATGGAGATCTTAAATTTCTGAAAGTATTCTTTGTGTTGGTTTTAGTCAAGACTGGAAGACATTAACAAAAAAAAGCAGTGTATCATGTTCTAAAACCTTTCTGCATTGGGCAGCTAAATTATCCGTGCTAAAGAGTCTTACATTTGTATTCTGCTCTACTGAAGTCAGCGAAAGACCTGTACACACAGTGGGTAACAAAAGAAATATCTGAGAAAAGTCTTTTTGCCAAAAGAAACAGTTGTAGGCTCTCACTCATGTCTGTGAAGTAGCCTCATGCAACTGAACTAGTGAGACTTTTTCTGTCCGTAGTAGGGAACGGCTTTGTACAAGACAGAGTGTTGAACTGAAGTTGTCTGCTTAATCGTAGGAACAATTCCTCTCGCAAACATTCCTTTTTATTTGGAATTATGCGTGATTGTGTGGACAATTTCAGTAATAACTTAACTTGTAATAGCAGTGGAATGCATTATTTGGGCAGGGACAGCACTGGCAGCAGCAGGTAGTATCTAACATTTCTTTATGATTATCATTTTTAATACAAACATTTCCCACTGTGTTAGCTACTATTTGGCAACTTTTGTTATGCTTTGAAGTGACATACTAAAATCGAACCAGAAAATTGCCTTTTAGCTTCCCAAATTTACATACCTGTTTGTAATTTGACATAGGTAATTTAGAGAGTATAGCACCACCTTACGCTCTCTGCAAGCATAACAGTTTAGTATTTGATTCCTAAAGCAGTCAGACTTTTTGCTTGCTGTTGCTCACATCTTAACCTGCATATTGTTCCTTGAGGTATTTTCCCTGCTTACTTGCATCGTTTGATGTATCTGTTGTAACAATGCCCATCTGAATGCAAAACTGCAAAAATGTAGTCTTTCATCTGAAGTAACAGCTAGAAAATAGAAGGTAAACAGGACAAAGCACCATGGACTATCTGTGAGATGATGGTTTGAAGACCACTGCCATCGTGAGAAAGGGGGAGTTGAATGTGGCTGTTGGAGTAAGTTTTGCACGTGAAAATTGTCACGGTATCTTTTTGAATAGTTATAGCACATTTGGACTGCTGTTTAAACTTACATTATGCATTCTTCTTTCTCAGAGAACAGCCATATTGCTTCATTAGCAGACCTTTTGACTTTGATCTTTGTGAAATGTCGTTAATTTTTCAAACAGTTTGTAAGGTCTTAAGCTTAGAGACTAAATGAGCTAACCAGTTATGTCAGCTGTGTCAAGTTTTAAGGAAAAAAACTCGATTTACTGCACATGGACTTTAGAAGACGTTAGGAGTCATGCAAGTATTGGAATTAACAGTTTACTGAGAATGGAGTAGTACTAGAAGTGATTTAACAGACTAAACTACATATTCGAATTCTAGCACTGATTTACGTTGACTCTAATGTTAATATCAACTCCCATTATCCACTTGTTTGTCTGAGAGAACCCCATCTGTTGCTCGACGTTTAACCCTCACTGTTTAGTCCCAGTAATGTTTTGTCTCTGTTCACTTCTTTCATAATTATTTTTTGTGATTTGACCCTTTTTGCTTATCCTGTCACTAGAAATCTAGTTTCATGGATAAAGATCAGTATAAAATTTTTAGGTGGCCTTGTTAATTAGGTCCATACCACTGCATAAAAGGTGGCCAGGGACTGATTTCTGACTCGGTGGACCAAGTAGCTTAGGTAGCTCTGCTTCCCCAAGGCTTAGGCCTAGCACCCTCTCAAGCAGATTGTGTCCACTTTAAATGGCACTTGGCTTGCTTTTTTTTGCTAGAACCCACGTGGTAGTGTTGTGGGTTTACGAAATTCTGTTTTCCAGTGGTGTTTACAATCTTACGTCTCTGCATCCCAACCAAGAATACGTGTTACAAGCTGTAGGGTGGGTCATGGCATGGAGTGTGCAAGGCTATAAAACCTGATGGATTGTAGGTCACAGGAAAACACATCCAGTGCAGTTATATGCATATTTCTTTTTGAAAGCAGTGCCTGAAGTGAAAAACCCTTTGAAGTGTGTACACATTTTTAAAGAGTGCTAGTTGTAGTCATCTGAAACTGCGCCATGGAGCGAGCTAACAGCTAAACAGCATGGGGGACAGGTAGGGGGTTGAACGCTTCGCCGTGCTTCTCGCTGGCTTTTATTTCACAGCGTAGATGTAGCTGGTGAGATGAGATCGTTGCTCCTCTAAGAGCACACTGTTCCCTCTGCATCTCTGATGGCAGAGAAGATAGATTTCCACAAAGGTCCCAGATCCAACATGTTATCTTAACTGGGAAAGATTATGGGAGATTAGGGGAGGAGGGGGACTTGGATATTAGTTTCCATCAGGGATTGGATGTCCCACTTTCTTTTAGATAGCTTAGTTGATCTTTGCCTTTTTGATAGCCTGTGCTCTGAGGAAGTGTGTTTAAAGTCTTTTAGTCTTTTAAAGTCTCTTAGGAGTTCGTTAGCAAAGTCTTAATTTTCTCTAAAAATCCCAAACCTCTGACGAACAGCGCAAAGTTGCAAAGTATATAGTATTTGTACTAAAAGTATTCCATATTGTATATGCCGGTATGCAAATATAACTAGCAGAATTTGACATCTCAAATTGGTATGATGCATAATGCTACTGAAATTATTGGGGTACTGAGGCTGAAATAAATGTTGCTTTTAGATCAACATCTTTGCTAGGACAGGGTAGTTTTACCATAATAATAAGTAATTTGAGATTAAGATAGTTTCCAGGTATGCAAAATTTGGACGTCTCAGTATTTATCCACATTCATGTTTTCAGAGGGATATATTTTTATTCCTTTACTGTGAAGATTCTCTTCATAGCTGAGTTTGTGCTGTTTGGGTGAAACTTATAAGAGTAATTCTGAGGCAGAAAATGGAGTGAAAGATAGTATTAGATTCTGCAGTCTTTCTATGCCACACAGGTGGTGAGTTTTCTCAAAGTACATCTCTCTCTTCACTTTGATTAATTTATAAAAAGTTCTTAAAGCAGAAAGGAGTATAATGAAGATTAATTTGGTAATGTTTGAATGAGAAATGTTTAGTATGGAGGAGTCGATCCTGTTCTCACAGAAATCAGTGGCAAAGCAGTGGCACAGGACTGAAGGCTCTTTAAATCTAACTCCCTGAGAAATTTATATTCTTAAGAAATGTAAAATTCTCAATGGGAAGATCTAAACTCAGGATCCGAGCTGCATGTAATACCAAGTGTACGTACAGTAGCAAAGTCCAGTTCTTGCCTGACACCTTTAGGTCATTGACTGTAAAGTACCATCAACTGAGAGTGAATGTGTTGTAATGAGAACTGGCTCTTAAGAGGAGAAATGAAATGTAGCACTGGTGTCAAGACTGGCCTTAGACCGAGTTAGCAGTCAGCCTCCTCCTCACTGGGAGTTGCATGCAGACCTGCTCCATTTTTTACAAGTTCTCTTCTCAAATCTGTGTTAGGTTACCGGTGACTCTGAACACCAAGCATAGGTACAGCCACCTGGGCAGAGCTCTCTGCTAAGATTACACTGAAAGATTCCTTCTGCTAGGCTCTGCTCCGAAACATCTTCCATTGCTAGGAAAGTAACTAGAAATCATGGACTTAATCCAGACCAGGGAAGGCAAATCAAGAATGTCTTCCGTTCCTCAAGACATACAATATGTCTGTAAGGACTTTATTTTTATTTTGCTAAAGAAATATCATTCAAATGATATTTGAAAATGAAAATTGGGACTTGCTGTTTTTAAAAAATAAAACATTTGAAGCATGTAGCTGTTTTAGCATCTCGGCGAAATCATGGCTTCTCTAGGAACCATATTATTCACAAATACGGTGGTTTTCAGTTTATATCTTTCCAATAGCTCTGAGAAAAGTCAAGAACAACCACTTAATTTGACCAGTACTTGTGTTTGTGATTTGTCTGAGTAAATAACTCCTCATTGTTCAGCTAATCAGTTATGTTCTTTGCTTGATTGGCTTAATGGAACTAATCTAGCAAAATTTCAGCCTTTCAGTGGTAAATCACACAGTTCAGAGAATTTCATGAGTTCAGTTTGCTTCTTTATGGCAATTCAAATTTCATTTCAGCTATTTGAGCACTGGGGTATTCTGTATGTTTTTCAAGCATTTTTCACAAGTGAAACAGTGTTACTAACTGCTCCACAAAAAATGACTACAAAAAGGACTATTGGAGAAAATTAATTTATAAAAAAAAAAAGAGTAGATGATCAGTGCTGTATCTTGTAGTGTATTTTATGCAGGATTTATTACATCATCAAATTAATATATTTCAGAGAAGGCACTTTTATCTTCATCAAAGATCAAGGCAACATCTAATAGTTGCTTGGTTTCAGGAATGGCACTGTGCACAGTCCAAAGGATGCTTCTACTTAGAAGAAGATGGCGAAATCGTTAGTCACAAGTACAAGCTGAACTTACCTCAAAGGTCTACAGTATGTATTACCATCAAGCCTTTAAACATTCGTCAGGTAGAAGGTAAATGTACTTGTATTTCTTTGGAGAATTTTCCTCTATAAAAAATATTTTCTCTTCTGTTGATACATCTCTCCCTTTCTCACTTGCAATATTTCGCAAATGCGATATAGCAATACTTTTCTCTGTTGACAGAGTCCTATTAAAAATATAACTTAACTTGTCACACCATATTTTCTGCTGTGTCATTTTGTGCTCACTGCCTGGGCAGTCCATTCTCTTTCTCCCTTTAGTCAGCCAACTCCTTAGGTTATTTTTGGCCATAGATTTGTGAAGTTTCTTATGACAAAATTCAAGTATTAGCACTGTTATCAGTGTCTTTAAGGTGTTAATGTACTTTGTGGAAAACAACAATACAAAACTTAGTGAATATTCTCCACCTCAGATACTTTTGTAAATACTTAAAATAGGTTATGGCCTTTTGTGGCAGTATGGTATCTTGATGTTTTGATTGTGAATCTTGTCTGAGGGATTTATTGCTTAGTTTGCTTATTTTTTCATCTTAAAAGAGTGAAGCCCAGCATTAGAGCCACCTGAAATTAGACAGCATTTGTGCTCCTTTTTTCCAAATGCTATTGGCTTTATTCTCTCCAGTGATTTACCAAGGAGCTCTGTCTAGTTGCTATGTTGGAATTATTTTTTCCCCAAGTAGATTATTTCCTCTCTAATCCTGTGAAACGGAAGCCATTAGATCCCAGAGATGTTTTAGAGTGGACTGGCTGTTGTGCTACAGGCTGGTAATTGACTCTGGTTGAGGTTGGTAATAAAATCTTCACTGCAAATAATTGACAGACAGTAGTAATTTTCCACTTACTACCTGGCTGAAATGGGAAGCTGATAAACAGACTTCTAATGATGAGGAAACATGGTCCAATACAAATAGATTTGAGTAACAGAATGTCTTAGTGTTCAGCTCATAACTTCTTTTTTCATGTGGCACCCTCTTAAGCTGTGCCTAGAATAGTTCTGCTGCAGGATTGTCCAGACACTCTGTGTAACCAAAAGAGTACTTGTCTTTTGTAAAAAAAATTCTACTTTTGCATGTTACTGTCCTGTATATAGAAATATCTTTGCGGGGTTTTTTGTGACGAGGAAGGCATAATATCGGTATGTAAGGATTCATGTTAGCAGAGGAATTACTTTTTTATGAGAAATGAAAAATATTCTCAAATTTTTAAAAAAGTTGTGTGGTACGTAGCCACTCTTTAGTATTCTTGACTCCTAACTGTAGAAGAACTAAGCCCCTGCATTCATTTTGCTGTGTTCTGATTAACTTGAAGGCTACTTAATAGCTCATTGATTAATTGCCCTCAGGAACTGAGCAGCTACATGAAACCAAAGGGATTCAAATGGCATCTAGTCAACATACCTAAGACCAGGCCTCCATTCCAATCCAACCCTAGAGAGATAAATCATACATGATCAGACAAACAAATCCTATGTGATGCCATGTAGGGGGATCTTGCTATTTAGATCTTAAAAATGATTGAAACTTATACTTCTGAGATTTACATCTTCTGGTATCCCTAGCTTTTGCACATAGTCTGGATTTTCAGTCAAGATGTGTTTAACAATATTTTACAGAACATCAGAAGAGAATATGATATAGTTTTGTTAACATCCTTAACTACAAATATCTAGTAGCCTTAGTATAAAGAAAAGTAGTAAATGATAAAGTGGTACTAATGGTAGGAACAGTGAAATAGCTTCCTTAAGTACCAAAGGTTTTTGTATTAGAACTGTTAATAGTAATCATTATCTGTGAGACAGTCACAAGACTTGGAACAATTTCTCTGATTGGCCTAAATAGGAAGGAAATCCCGATAGCATAGAATGATTTTTTTTTTTTTTCCATCTTACATTAACAGGGATCAATATTATAAATACCATGGAAATATCTACTTTGGGGTTCAAGGAAAAACAATTTTGTGCCATTTATTAAGCATTTATGTTGGGAATGTTTTTCTTTTTAGGCAAATCTTGTCATTGGTTGTCAGTGGATACAGCTTTGTATATTCTGAAGGAAAACGAAACCCAAGAAAATCTACAGCTTGTAAGCTTTACTGAACAACAAAACAAAGAGGTTAAATATTTTTGTTGTTTTCCTATCTTAATTGTTACATCTTTAATGTATGTGTTAATGCCACATGGGTGAGTTCCCATGTGTTTGGAAGGAATTAAAACTATACCTAATCAGACTAGAAGAGAGAAGAAACACTTGTTCTGTGCATGTTCCCTTTCAAAATTAGCAGAACTTATGTAAGGTAAGATGCAGTACTGTCTTAGTTGGGCCCTTTGGATGGGCTGAATTGCAATTCAGCCACATGGATGGAAGTTTAATGAAATTCTTGTGAGGACCATATTACCATGTGGTGTGTTGGCAAGTCTTGCTGAGTTGTTGGTTATCTGTATAGATACTTTGTGGAAACTCACTTGTATTCCTGCACCTACAAAAACAAAATTTCAAAGGTAAAATTTGTCAAAATTTCCTTCAATTTTCTTTCTCCTTGCCATATATATGATTTTGAACTTCATAGTGCACAGAATAGTTTTATCCTAAGGCAGAAATAAGTGAGGAGAAATGGCAGCATGAACTCACGTCTCCCTTCTAAGCCACAGGGAATTCAGCTTGCTTCTTAAACCCTAAGTCACTTGTAACTTTTTACATAGGAAATTTTTGTTGCTAGTTTGAACAAAGCTGATAAATCAGGGAGGAAATTAAAAAGTTGGTGGGTTCTGTCAGCCTTCTTCTGGCTGCTTTTGTTTTAAAGTTTAACAATTAAAGAGTGTTACAAATCTGAAAAGTGATAGGACTGTTATTAGACATTTCTAGTAATGACTGTTCTCCCCTCATCTCTGGTCCTGTATGTTTTTCTAACTTTTATTATAACCAAGAGATTCACTAGTTTTTGTGTCTTTAAAATGGCATCACACAGCATCTCACTGTAGACATGTTTTCATTAAGAAAAGAACCTAGCATTACCAGTGTTTTCAAGTAATTAATCACTTTTGTTTGAATATTGCTAATAATAGAGAAAGGTATCATTTGAGAAGTAACTTACAAACTTGTCTCTCTTCCTTTAAGAGTAGATGTTTGGATGGAAAGGGGAGCTTGGATCAGGAATTTACTGGCTGCTCCCATTCACAACAGGCTGTAGGTTGAAGAAGGTAAAAGCACAAATGACTGGAGAAGCAAAACTAGTGTATAGGGGTGAAGATGGAGAACTGGCCCTGACCAAAGAGTTCCGGTGAGTCATATTCCCAAATAGGCATGGTAACTATTGTAACAGTGTGTGCTTCAAATAACATCTAGCTTCTAAAAAGCTGTATGTTACTAAAGTGCTGTTTGTACAGAATGTTCTCAAATAGACTGAATGGTTATTGACAGTATTATGAGACAGCAAAGGAAACAGAAGTATTTGGAAATGGTTCTGCCTTTTTCATCTTAGAGCTGCTTTGTCGGATATATTTGAAACAATTGATTTGGATGGAAATGGCCTTCTGAGTTTGGAGGAATACAATTTCTTCGAACTGAGAACTAGCGGTGAGAAATGTGATGAGGAAGCATGGGCTGTGTGTAAGGGTAAGTTCACTGCTGTGCTTGATACAACTAATTAGGGCTATCAATCTCTTTGCAAGCTGTTTATAGCATCCTACTATCTATATAGTATAGAAGAACTGAGTATTTTGTAGCCTGTATGAAGAACACATATAGATATTGTTCTCTTCTCCTCTGTTTCTCTTTTTTTCCTTTTCCAGTCTCCTCTCCTTTGTTTTGCTTCACTCTGGTTTGTGTGCCACTCACCTGCTGAGAAAATTCTTCCCATTGCTAATTGCAAAGTTTTGTAGGTGAAAGATTTTGTAGCTGCCAAAAACTACAGGTTTTCGAATCATGGATCGTATGGTGAATTAAACTGTAACAGGTATTCATTTAATCAATCTCTTTTCTGCAGATCAAGCTGATAATTCTTATCACAAAGTGTTGAGAGGGACATTTAATTAATGTGTATATGATGCTTTAAAAATGGCATCTAGAACTTACGATGATTGTTCAGAAAACTAGACATTAGAAAATACCTATTGCAACTATATATCTTCTTCAGATATAAGCAGTTTTTCATTAAAAATCTGTCTTTTGAAGGTTCATATATGGTGTGTCAGTTTGTCCATATTGTGCTATATGACAGCCGTGAGATTCTGACACTTCCGTGAGTGAGATAAGGAAGCTGGCAGAAGTTAAGACTCTTGCAGCTGTGCTTTTGTTTTCTGCCTGCTGATACATCTCATCGGTGTTACTGGACATCTTGCCAGCTTGTAGGTGCAGTGTTGGGCCATAAATGTCAATTTTGAAGAAAAAAGGAATTCTGTGGCATTGCTTTAAGCTTGTATGCACATATTTACCTCATAACAGGGCTAGGAGAATTCAACCACCAGTGTCTGTAGGCTGCTTTAATAATACAGTGCATGAAAGCAGTGGTTTCAAAGCATGGGCAATTTAGCTGCAGTGACAAACTGGAAATTCAGAAGCCATTGTATGAAAATTAGAAGTTTCTATAAGAAATACAGTTTTTCTGTAATTCATGTCTGACGTGCCAGTATGGCGTATCATTGTATATAGGCCCATATCATGTTTGATATCATTCCTGTGTAGGCTGTGACACCTTGCTTAATTTGGGCCAAAATACTTTAGAGCTGACAAATCCTGCTAATTATTTCTCCCCAAAACACTCTAAGATACTGGACTTTTTCCTAAATGATGAGAAGATCATGCAAAAATACTTTTTTATATATGAGTTTCTTGTCCCTTTCACGCCTGCACAGGCTATTCCCCACTTTATGACTTTGTCAGTGTTACACCTCTGTGCACTGGTCTCAACATGAGTAGGAGGGGTGTATGTGTGTGTGAAGTGTGTAAGAGAGGAGAGAAGAGAATATGGTGAATGTTTTACCAGGTCATTAATCAGTTGAAGAGTTCAGACGAATATCATAAATCTTGACACCAAAGTTCAAGCCATTTATTATAGCATCTGTACCCTTAGATAGATTTATTAAATTGGTAATCCCTTTTTAATAATATATAGTAAAGATTTAGCATTGTTATGAAGATGAGAAAACCATTTTTAAAAATCTCTGACACAAAGACATTTCAATTATGTGTTTGCTGACATTAGAGGGGTCGATCTATGATATTCTATCTAGAGAGGGGTGTTAGGATTAGTGGCATTTTATTGCTTTTTAGGAACTAAGTAAATCATTTCTGTAACAAGGACCTCAAGCACTAAGGGTGCTGGCTCCAGTAGACTTTTCATTTCCCATTCCTAAAATACCCCATTCTGTAAATCTCAACCACAACAAATACTGCTAGCAAAAAGAAAAAAAAAAATCAATCGAACTCTTTCTGTTTTGAAATCTCGCCCTCTTTGGGGTTATATAAGGGGCCAGCTGTTTCTAGTCACATCTAAAATCCACAGGGAAGCTCTGCAAAGAGCATGTGTCTGATCAAGGACATTCCCAAATAATATTGGAGAGCCTGAGGCTGCAAGGTGGCTCCATCTTTGAAACCTCGTTAATGTAAGTGGGAGTTTGGCTTTGGAAGGATATAGGGTGTTTGCAGAGAGAACAGATGTTGAAGTACTACCTTATATTTCTTTTTAAACAGAGAATTTTGATATGAAGAAGAATGAACTAACAAGACAAGGATTTATGGATTTGAATCTCATGGAAGCCAATGACCGTGAAGGGGATCCTAGTGACCTTTGGGTCACTTTATTGTCTCTGGGCTACAATAAAGCGTTAGAAATGACAGAGGTATGATAGCCATATAGCAAAAATAACTGCTTCACATACAGCTTGCCTCACGTGTTTAACTGCAGTACTGTTCTGTCTGTCATAAATGGATTTCAGTAGGTCAGTGATCCAGTCCAAACACTGTTAATACAGGGTTTACACTATGACTTTCAGTCATTATGGTATCCTGTTTCTTAGGATAACACTGACATTGTTGAAGGAGGAAATCTGCCTTTTGCTTTAGAGAAAGCCAGTGTTCTGTGGGGTTGTGGAGGAAGGAATCTTGGGTTATACCCATTGAAATAATTCACACACCTTGCTGGTGGGAAGCGGTAAGAAGACAGTGATGGTAAACTGTGGCCTGTCAGCAAACCTACAAAATGCAGGACTTGCTCTGCTTAAAAAAGTCACTTTCCTGACCCAAGCCACAACAGAAGTGGATAAGGGTAACTTTTTTTCCCCAGATTCAGAATTCATAATTTTCAGACATGGCTATTTTTGCTACTCTTGCCTTTCACAACAGTGTCTGAAGGTATTCAACATAAAATTTTAATGCAGGGGCTTTGGGTGGCACACTTTACATGACCAGGGATTATTTCTCTGATGTTTCTGTGTGCTTATAGATTTTTAAAATTGATTTTATTTTTACAGAAAGAATATCAGTATTGCTGTTAATAGTTCTCACTAAAGAAAGAGGATTTCTTTAATGAAGAGAAAAAAATTATAAAAAATTAAAGAAAACATTAAATGTGCAGATAATTTAATCATTTAAGTTTCATTCACAAGAAAATCAGATTTTTTAAAAATCATAGTCTGATTATATTATTTCTTTAACTTTTGTTAAACTAAATCAGGTCAGGGTAGTCACCATATAAAAATACACGTGTGTGAAACAAATATATACAGAACCAAAAATACTGAATATGGTTGAGAAACATCAGTTGTCTCTCAGTGAAACTCTTGAGATCATGGTGAATGATTTCTTAAGGATGAGCACTTTCTCCTTTTCCTGCGAATATGGTTAGGAGAGCAACCACGAAACTGTCTTTCTGCATTTCAGACGGAAGAGGGAGCTCTTCTCTAACAAAGAAGATTTTTGGGGCGGTTTTTATCAAGTTAGAAATTTCAGAAAGGTATTTTGTGCCTTATACTAGCTGTGGTTCGTGGCTATAGTCTTTGCTTTCCAAAGGACAACATATCTCTCCGAATGCTTTAGTCATTCATCTACAAATGTACATCTGCTTAACTTGTGTCTATAATTTAACCCTTTAATTCTTCAATTCTAGATGATTTAAGAGATTGATATTTCAGGAACATTGAGCCTCTAACAAATTAAAGACAGAGCTTGAGAAATCCTAGTGGTTTCCAATAGCCATTTGAAAGAAACTGAGGTGCTATTCCTGAGTCTAAGAAAATGCAAACTCCTGGTTGTTGCACATATTAATCTTAACCAAGATACTGTAAGAGCAGAGTGCTTAATGCAACATTGCAGATATTTTGAATCTGTATGAAGTGGCACAGATAGCAAGAGTGTGATAGGTAAAGAAGACAGGTTTATTTCAGACCCTGAAATACATTCATACTTCATCTTAATTCCTGTACATTTTGCTATCTGAGGAAGTGTTTGCTATGTTGGAGCTGAATGCACCAACGTGCATATCGAGTGTACTGTGATTGGCATGAAAAACGTTCATTTGTCCTGAGCTTTCATTTGGTTTAAGAGATTGTCGCAGGTCTCAGGTTTTGAATATTTAACATTCAGTGACATACTTGTATTTGGGTAATTCTACTTCAGAACATATATGAAAATACTTAGGAGCTGTGGATTAAAATCTGAGGGGAAAAATCTACAGATAAAGTGATGATAAAACTTTCTACATTGCAGGCATGCCCCTTTGTCATTGACATCTACGCAGAAAAATGCAAACCCAGAATTAAAGCCATATATCTAGAGGCAGGGAGCTCACAACTCAACAGGGCTGTTTGCAAGTCTGTTGTTAATAAAGGAGAGGCCAAAGTAATGGATGGCTGTGAAAACGTAATCATCTATACCTACAAAATGGGCAGGAGAATCACTTCTGTCATTGAAAACAAGGTATGGCATGAGACTTCTGTAAGGTACTTTATGGTAACGTCTGTTATTATTCTTCCCTCCTTGCATCATTTTTGAGAATTACATTTTCTGCTATTTCTGATATTGAGTTTCTGTATCTAGTTAATTTAAAAAAAAAAAGTGCCTGATGCAAAGCTCTTTTTGACAAATGACAGTCTTCAAAACAGTCTGGAGCAGTGCTCTTGGAAGGGACAGCTTCTTATAACGAGGCAAGCAGTTTTAAGAATCATATAGAATCTGAATATTTGTTTGTGTTCACATTCCAATCTTTCAAAATTTTGATAATTATTGGAGACATAATATGTTCATAGTACCAGGAAAAAAAAAACCTAAGAACAGGAAATACAATTACAGGAAGAGCAAAGACTACAGGATTTACAGTATTTAATGTTTTCAGTGTGTACATGAAAGTAAAAGAGCAGTGATTTGCATTGATTGTGTTTTAGAAGCATATTATGGATGAATTGTAAACTGACTGGCAGGGCTGCTTTATTACTAATTCAAGTTAACAACTGTAAATCCAAGCAAAAGTGGTTGGTGAGAAGCAGAGGTTTTAAACCTTCTTGCATAGATCCTAATGAATGTGCTGTTCATCCTCCGTTTCATTTATATCAGGAGCTGTGTGTAAGTAAATACAGTGCAGTAAGATGCTAAACTTAATATGTTTTAAATCTTGAAAGATCACAGCAAGAAGTATATTTTTAAACGGACAAGCATGCAAAAGGGTGTGGGTTGGTGGACTAATATTAGGACTGAATGACGAGGCTCCTTGGAACTACGGGTTTAGATCTGCACTTCGCCCTTTAGGGTAGATACACTGGAGTTATTTATATGTTTGGGGTATGTCAGAGAAGAAGATGAGGTCTGTACTGAGGCAACTGAATGCTGTCTGATTAAAATCACTGACCACTGCCATTTATACCATTTAGGTTTCATAAATACCTCTGTTCTGCATTGAAGCAAATAGTTGCACTTCCCTGAAAATCTCATTAGACTGGAGCCTTTTTTGGATTCTAAATGTGTAGAAAGAAATAATAAAAAGGCAGTTTTATGCATCCGTCATCTTCTAAGCTTCCCACAGTGCAGGCAGTCTGATTTTTATCTTCAGTTATTGTACTGATGATTTCAATGGAAATAATTGTTTCTTTGTTATTTCTGTAATTAAATTAAGGAAATATGCTAGTTCCTGAGGGATTCCATTTTAGCCTTGCATATGCATTTAATCAGTGGGTTAGAAGAAGGTGTCTGTCTTCTAACCCTCCCTACTCAGGGTGTGAGCTGGGGAGACTGAAAGACCTTGCATTCGGAGCCTCAAATTTCTCAGGGACTGAGCAGTATCAAGTCTGTTGTCTGCCTGTTTATATACCAAAATAAATAGTTAATGAGGCATTTCCTATCATCCAAAGTACAAACTTACTATTATATACCCTCTGTGCTAGGTGAATGTTTGTGATGACCTTATTCCCCTTACCATAAGTATCTTCCTGTACTGATTAATTCTTTTGTTTGCCTTTATCTCACTGCCATGTAGAAACGAGAACTTCACTGAAGTGATGCCAGAGCATCTAGACAAAGTAATAAGCAGCTTAACACTAGATTGTGTTTACATTTCTGCAACATTACCGTATTTCAAGAATTACCATATCTGCACCCTGCTGTTCACAAACCCTTTGTACTGTAAGCACCAGAGATAGATCTTTTTTTCCCTTCAGGTCAGTCCTTACCAGTCTTAATAGTAGCTTCTCTGCTGCGTAAGGCTGATTGTGTAAAGTAACTGTGTTTCTACTCCATTTATCAATACAGAGAGATTGCTGGATAGCATTGTCCAAGAATCAAACATCTCCCAACATCTCTCTCTAATTGAGATTTATCTAGAGACAGCTGAATAGTGGGGTATAGTAGCATGTCCCTAGGTCTTGTGTCTGAGTATTGCTGGGATAAACTGGTGGTTAAAGAGTTTTCTGCTACCCAAGCTTTCAGTTTTATATATTGGATCCTTCTTACATAGTTTAAGCAAGAGCATCTGTTCTTTAAGTGATTATACTTATATTAACTTGTCAAATGTTTTTTAAAAAATCTCTATTAATGAAGTCTTCAGAAATGGCCTGCAGGGGATGTTGCAAACAAAAATTTGGCAAGCACCCAGTGACACTTCTCCAGATTGCTGTCCTAGCCTCTAGTGATTTGCAGCTGAAGGACTACTTGAGACAGAAATACTTTATTTGCACTTAAAATCTAGTATGGCTTTGTCCAGTCACCTTTTGAAACTCTGCAAGTGCTTTAGGTATATTTAACGAGCCTTAAATGACTTTTGGCAATGGATCAGGGCTCTGATGATGCTAAGGTACATTTGAAACTGTTACTCTTCAAGGAGAGTAGACATCAGCATCCTTAAAGCATTTCGATCCTATAAAATAGCAAAGTCAGAGGAAGTAAGAGCAACATGGAGTTGTTGCATAAAGAGCAGCCACTTAACCATTAAGGCTAATGGGTGCCTTCGTGTTTTTTCACTTGCAGTCTGAAAACAAAGTGATTATTCATGTCAACAATGAGCAGAGTAAGAACTGCCTAAGTAATAGGGGACTTACTGTTTTTGCTGTGGAAGTGGCACCGAAATCCACAATGGTAAGATTTTCATTGTTTAGCCAACTTAAAATCTAAGCAAAAAGAAAAAATCACGTGATATCTTTACAGTTTCCTTTTGCAGGTGTTTTATCATGGAAATGAGCTGGTGGATAGTGGTGCCTTCATCACCAGTACAGATCAGATACAGTTCTGGATATTTCAAAGCTGAACATGTACTTGATGTATCCATGTTTCCCTGTGCAGATAAAAGTCCATAGTTGTTCCGTTTTTCATGGGAGTGCCTGTTTCAGTTGTCCATTCAATATATGTACCATTTACTAATACTTTTTAAGGTTGTATTTTCTTTTGTTTTTTTACTTTGCAAATTTTCATCAGATGTATTGATGTCTGTGAGAAACAGACCAAGCATGTGCTAGTCAGAAACAAAAATATATGTACTGCATTCCTTATGCACAGTGTGATTTGCAGATGGCTATTTTTTGTTAAACTTGGCTTATGGATCACATTTAGCCACAAGGCAATTTGATCTGCAGATCCCTATTCCAGAGCTGGGCAGGCTTTAGTGAAAATTCTAAATGAAGGTTCTAAGGGATAGAATGAGATTGAAAATACATTACAAATGCTATTTTTCTTCATTCATTTCTGAAGAAAATCCAGTTTATATTAGTCTAAAAGTATGGTCTCTTTCTTTAAAATAAGAGGCATGTGAACTATTTTGTATTTCACAGCTTTCCACTGTATATGCATTCAAACCCGTTGTAAACAGGTACAGTCCCATGACACAGGCAGGGTTGGGGCCTATTCTAATATTGCTGCTGACACTTTAAATATCTATAGCTGATCCTGTAAAGGGTTTTACTAATTTTAATTTCGGCTTCGTTCAGTAAAAACTGTAGGCTCAGTGCCCCTTATGGATATTTTGCTGTCATGCAATTAAATTATTGAATACCAACTGTCATTATAGATGATGAATGTTCAGCATTTAACGTTAGCGATATAAGTACTGAAACAGTTCATTCTGCTTACCTAGCACTTTAGGTAACATACGTGCAGTTCTCCAATAAACAACTATTTCACCTCTGTTTTCTCTCTTGTATACAGGTTTCTCAGCATGTGATGCCGCTGAACGAGCAGGAAGAATGGTTTTATAATTGTGTGCATTCCCTCGTACGTTAAACTAGTTAGAGAGATGTTTCTTGGTAGCATTCAGACCAGGAAATTTTTTTGGCAGCTTCTAGACAATTTGTAGTCTTGTCCTTCTCAAAAAGCTGGCATACACTTACACTTTGCAGAGTTTGATTTGTTAAAGCCAATGAATCGCATAAGTACTTACTTATTTCTGGTGTCACACTTCTGCTAATGGCTTTTAAGAAACGTATACTGATAGCTTAGGGATGGAATAACTGTACGTATGTAAAATCCTTTGAGAGTAGAGTATTCATCACATACAGTCTAACAAAATACATTAGCATGAAAATATTGAGACAGTAAAAATTAGTGCTGTTCAGTAATATGGCTGACAGTTGTAATATAATTGTGTTTTATAAAGGCTAGTTTCCCTAAATATGCTCTTGTTTTCTATAACATGTAATGTAGGTCCATCACATGCTGGAACTGCTTCGCTGAGGAAAAACTTTGTTGAATGGGTCTGATGGATTCCCAATTAAACATTCTTGTGGTTTTGACATGAGAAGTATGAAGGAGTAGGGTTCATGATTTAATTTTGCCACCTGGTAAAGGATTTGGTTCTTTCCTTTTAATTTTTTTTTTTTTTTTTGTCATTTGAAGATAATACTCATCTTACACTTGTTCTGAGTAATTACTGCCTGGTTTTTTATACTCTTTTATATAAAATAAAGTCTGTCTTTTCATATACAATAAGGAAATAACATTATTTGAGGAAAATGAAGGTTTGTCTTGGGCTTGTGTCTGTTAACAGGAATTACTTATTTTCAGGTTAATAATTATAGTAATTATTATTAAATAATGATAGTAATTATTATTAAAATAGTCTCCTATTATTATAATAATAGGAGGCTAAAGTCCACCAAGTTTAAGCTGCAATAGCAATGAAAAACAGCTTTGAGGTACTAAAAATATTCAGCCTGTTATGTTTTTTCTGGTTCCTCTAAATGTCTGTTAATGTGGAAAAAAACGGTGACCCTGGCCACTGGATACTTAAAAAAGTGTCTGAGTTTAAAATAGACATTAAATGTATGTGACCTCATCTGCAAGGGCAGCAAGTAGTCTTGAAAAGCTATATTTATCTGCCAACAACTCCTGCACTCTGCTGTTGCTCTGCTGTAATCGTACCCTGGGCAAGTAAATGTCAGGTACAAAATGAGAGCCCTGCTAGAGGCCAGCAGTGATTTACACACTTCAATTGGTGCTCGGACAGGTTTATTGGTGATCTTCTAGTTTTTCATTTTTTTTTAATTCAAAAGTACAGCAGATACTGTTTTAATTTTCAGATTTTCTAAAAGCAGTAGAAGTCTTATTAAGAGACCTCACAAATACTTGGTAATTTCTAGCAGATAGTTCTGTAAACGCTGCCTCAGGCAAGGTGTGGATACATCAGAAGATCCTAGTTCCCTCTCTAAGAAGGAGCTGGGAAATAATGAGACACTCTCAGTACAATGCAAGCACTCCATTATTTGCATTTCTTTTGTTTATAAAATCAGCCTTGTTAGATGTGGCAGGAATTCATATGCTACTCTATGCATTTTAGGAAAGGAATGGTTAAAACTGAAGTACTTAGCTGAGAAATCATTGCATGTGAAAAGACTTGGTTTTGCTGCAGGTAGGGTCTAGTTAAACATGACAGAGCAATTCACAATGGAATCTTCTTTTCTAATCCTCTTGCTGCTAGGAAGAGTTTCATTATCTAACTTTTTAAGTGGAGACACAGGCTAACTCTCCGTGGTAGGTTCTACCTTTCCTGCCCTGGAGGAGATGAGAATGGAGATCTGTTGTATCTGCAGAATCTTCTCTGGTTTGCTCCAAGATGAGGTAACACCAAGGCAGTAAGACATTCTAGTGTTTCTTTTTAAGGCTGAACACAGGTACCAGCCTATTTTCTCTGGGAGAAAAAGCATCTCCTAACACTGTAATCTGAATTTCTGGAATGTTACCTTTCTTCTGAGAACTAGACCTAGAATAACAAAATGCACCTTCTTTCTGACTTTTCTAACACTGGCTTTTCCTGACCACCTTGTGGGGGGGCATTGGGTGGGTCTCCTGCTTGTGTTGGGGGGTCAGTGGAGGCCCCAGGGTGACATTTTGTAAGGGCCTATGGTTGACATCCCATTGGGGTCTGTGGTGACATTTTGTAGGGGCCTGGGTTGATGTCCCGTTGGGGCCTGTGGTGACATTTTGTCAGGGTCTATATAGACATTTTGTCAGGGCCTGGGGTGATGTCCCGTTGGGGCCTGTGGTGACATTTTGTCAGGGCCTGTGGTGATGTCCCGTTGGGGCCTGGAGTGACATTTTGTCAGGGCCTGTGGTGATGTCCCATTGGGGCCTGGGGTGACATTTTGTCAGGGTCTATGGAGACATTTTGTTAGGGCCTGTGGTGACATCCTGCTTGGTGGCCGTAGGGACCTGGCCCCGGCCGATGCAAGGTGCCAGGCCAGCGAGGTGCTGGGCGCTGCGCAGGCCGGGCCGGAGCCCCTCACTCTCCCTCTCCCCACACAGAGCTTGGCAGCGCAGCCTCCGCACCCCCGAGGACTGCCGGCGCGGGGCCCGCGGCTCGGCGGGCAGGCTCCCGTCGTCTCGCCTCCACCTCACCGCCGGTACGAGACTGGGAGCGGGAGGGAGCGGGAGGGATCCCCCCCGGTCTCCCGGCGCCTTTAAGGGGCGGGCGGCGGGGCGGGAGCGGCGGCGGGGCCGGCTGTGGCTGCGGCTCCCCCCGCCCCGGTGCCGCGGCCGGCCGGAACTCGGTGCGGCGGCCGGCCATGGTGCGGATCGTGACGGTGAAGACCAAGCCGTACGGCGACCAAAAACCCGGCACCAGCGGGCTCCGCAAACGGGTGACGGTCTTCCAGAGCAATGCTCACTACACCGAGAACTTCATCCAGAGCATCCTGGCCACCGTGCCGCCGGGCGAGCGGCAGGAGGCCGCGCTGGTGGTGGGGGGGGACGGCCGCTTCTACATGAGGGACGCCATCCACCTCATCGTCCGCATCGCCGCCGCCAACGGGGTAGGGCTCCAGCGCCGCGCTCCCCGACATTCGCCTTGGCCTCTCGGCGGGGAAGCGGTACCGGCCCGGGCCGGAGGCTGGTCCCGCTCCGCGGGGCTCCGCGGGCAGCGCAGGCCTGCGCGAGGGGAGCGGGGCGGGGTGCGAGCTGCCAGCGGGAAATCGCGGGCGCTTTGCGTGTGTCCGCGGAGTGGAAGTAAATCGGTGAACGACACGTCAGCGCGGGAACTACATTTCACACAGGAAAAGTCACTTGGTAGACTTAGAATCATAGAACAGTTCGGGTTGGAAGGGACCTTAAAGCCCATCTCGTCCTAACCCCCCTGCCAGGGACCTTCCACTAGCCCAGGTTGCTCAAAGCCCCGTCCAAGCTGGCCCAATACATCCAGGAGCAATCGGACATCTGCAGGTGCAGAGGTGGGGATTTAAGTGCAGCTTTCCTGTTACTGCTTTTTCTCTCTTTGGGTCATAGTTGTTTTTTTGCAGCTAACAGCACAAATCAGTGGCACGTCGTGCAGGGGGTGAGGTGCATTGGGTGGGGAGCAACATTCCATTCCGTGACGCTGGACTGCGTCTCGCTGCTGGAGGCTTCATCCCTGTTGATTCGTCCTGGCCCTGTCACTTGGTCAGCCCAAGAGGAGCCCAGCAGGGAATGTGATGGTGGTAGGGACAGCTGCACTGAAGCTGAATTTGGAAGGGGAGACTTTTCCCTACATTTGGTCTTTTCCAAAAGAAAATCATCCCCTTCTCCTGGGACACCTGACTCCACCTTGTCAGCAGCAAGCTTTCTTCCTCATAGACCCAACAAGGAGGGTGGCCTGAGGATGCTTGGTGGTTAGGGTTGGACATTAGGGTAAAACCTTTGAGTTACCTATTTCAGCTTCCCAGTGGCAATCAGATGCCTCAAGGCCTTTAAATGTCTGGCTTCTTTAGAAAAAATCAATTAGAGACTGCTGCTACCTTATAGCATAAAGAAGCAAATAACGGTCTAAGCCATATAGAAATTTGTCTTTCGTGGGGTTTTTTTTGAGATGGGTGTTCCAACTTTCAGTCCATGTCCCAGCATCCCTTAGCAGCAGCCGCTTTGCTGTGTGCACCTGTGGAAGGAAGGGATAGTGCAGCCTTCACTGACAAGAAAAGCAGCAGACACTGGTTTATTTATTTGTTCTAAGAAGGGGTTGGAGTTGAAATGTACAGTGTTCGTGCCTGACTGCGTGCACAGACAGCACCTTGGATCCCTATGAATAAGCATGCTAGGAGATTTGTTCCCTGGGATAAAGCCTGGGTTTGTGCAGGTTTTGGATGTGCACCCAGGGCCTGGTGGGATGTGGCAGCCTTCCAGGCACCGAGGAATTCGCCGTCATCTGCACCTCAGCTTGATTCCAGAAGTAAGCAAGGGCCTGGAGGTAGAACCATGCTGGAATTTGATTAGGTGTTTCCTTGGGAGAGGGTTGAGGGCCAGTCGCTGCTCGAATCCTCCTCCTAATCGTGCAGACACTCATGTATGGCAGCATTACAGTGCTGAGCTTTCTGCCAGAGTTGCAGAAGCAGGTCCCAAGGGGTGCACTTGCTAATGGCCATTTGCCTTGTAGTATTTTGTCCGCATGAATTCAAAGTGCTAGGACAGAATTGGCTCTAAAGTCGGAAAAATGTTCTGGAAAGGCAAGAAAGAAAATGGGAGGTAGGGGAAGAAAACAGGTGAAAAAGTATGTGGGATAGGAGCCAAGACACTTATATGAAGTGAGACGTTTTACTTTTAAAAGCTTTTCATTCTGAATTGTTAATTTATAGAACAAGATACTGGCCATGGCCTGAGACAAAATGCTAGACTGTTTCAAGCAAAAATTTGGCAATATTGCAGCATTACCAGCCATCTACTGATGCAGGTTTTCTATACCTTTGTTGTAGCAGAACAGAGGTAGTGGTATAGGCTTGCCAGAGTGCTGTAATGCCATGAAATTACCCCATTTTTTCCCTGCAGAGATTCAAAGAGGACTGGCAGGTCAAAAGCACCGCAAAATCATAGATCTAAGTATCCCATTTAAAAAAAAAGAGGAGGAAAAAGACCGCCTAAAGGAGCATTGAAGAGAAGAGCAAAATATCCCCCAAATTCTTTAATAAATGAACAGCAGGTAAAGCCTGGGTAAGTAACCAGAAGGAGGTACAGTGAAGTGATCT
Organism: Strix uralensis; assembly: GCF_047716275.1. Classification (NCBI taxonomy): domain Eukaryota; kingdom Metazoa; phylum Chordata; class Aves; order Strigiformes; family Strigidae; genus Strix; species Strix uralensis. The sequence continues at coordinate 3,108,723 of NC_133979.1, read as the reverse complement.
ACAGAATACAGAGCCATTGAAAACTTGATACACAACTGCTGGCTAAGTTTGAGGGGCACTGGCCTGGATAAGGCAGTGCAAGTATTGCATTGCCAAACTCAAGAATGGCAAAACCGTCAGGTCCCAAGAAATGGGGTGACTAAAAATAGAAAGTTTCTTTAGCAAATGCAAAATGCGGGTTTTTAATAAATTTCTGTGTACTTCCTCTCCTATTTTGGAATGGTTAGGGGATGCTTGCTCTCTGTAATTACAAGTTCCCTGATAGCTACCACAGTGTAGTTGAGTAAGAGCCCATGAAAATCCTGTTTCTTCACAATAAATGTGAAGTGACTGGAAGTTGCCTACCCTTCAACCCTTCTGTTGACCGGTAAGCATGTGTACTGCAGAACAGGGAACACATGGTAAGTTGTTCTGGAGACTGTGTTTTTTTTCTGAGTGCTGGGGCTCTCAGAGGGTCTCCTGATTCCAGCAGCCAATTCTCAGAGAATGACTGTAATTTCATGCTGAGAAATCCTGAGTAATACAGAGAAAACTCCAGAGGTGGCTGCACTGCCCCATCCGGACACTTGAACTGACTGCTGTTTTGTCTGTAGAGAAGTGATTATTACAGTGCATGTGAGGGAGTGGTATATAGTTACAGCATGAATGTGATAAACTGAAAACAAGAAGTAAGAGTAAAGATATAATGAAGATAAGTTTGGGCTACAGCCTTTTCTGACATAACTCTCCCGATTGCCTGACTGACAAGGTATGTTACACCAGGCTGTATTCACTCATCTGAAGTCAGCCAGCCAGCCACCTGCGCCAAAGCAGGCGCTGAAAAACTGTATTTATGGCCCTAGGGATTAAGAGGTGATTGGATTAATACTTTAAAATCATGTGGTTTTAAGATCTGGTTGAATGGTCCTCTTGATCCCCAGGAGAAACCTGAGGTCCACAGTTTATGATTGTTAGTTTTACAACGTAAAAAGAAAGGATGCTAAAGTGAGTTTTAGTGCTGTCTCCATCTGGAATGGTTAATATATAACTAAGTACTTATATTTGACTAGCAACAACTTAATTTGTTGTTGTGCGATTAAGGAATGTTTATCCTGTTTATGAGTTTGCATATATATGTCAACTAAAATAGAGGTGGTTGTTTTTGCCCTTCTCAGTTGGCATTCAGTGTAGCCTGCCTGCTTTGTTTTGGTCTGTTGTGCCAGGTTTCCTTCGTGTTTTTCCCACATAGTTAGCGAGTCTGACTCTTTAATTACGTGAACAAAAGCTTAAAAGCTCCTTGTTGGAGCATCACCTGTCAGTGTAGAACTGTGGCTGTACAATAGCTTTGTGTCAAAAGCATGCAAAAATTACAGATTTGAAGGGATAAATCTAGATGTGATTGTATAGCTAGCACCAGATTGATTTTCTAAGTTGTCACCTGCTATTCAACAAATCTACTGTGCCCCTGGTTCCTTCTTAAAGAAACAGATTTCAAAGTACTGCAAAGTAGCTGCGTTAAAGCAAATTGCTTGAAGGCGTTTTGAATGCCAGGCAGTGCTTTGCATGTTAAATACTAGCCCGGTTTTGTTTTACTGCTGCAGGACAAACGGTGCTTTTATTAGAAATACTGCTCTCTACCCTAGAATGTTTGGTTTCCTGGCTTGGCTGCTATTAACCTGTTTTTCCTACTCAATTATCCCAGGGAAACCAAGTGTTTAAACTCTGTTGCATTGCTCAGCAGCTCTTTATTTGCCACTGCTCTACTTTCGTAGCTCTGCTCCCTTTTTGTGTGCTGTTCTGCCATCCAGACCAGTTCCCTTTCAGACGGTGCTGAGCCTGTAACAAGCAGTACGGTGCGGTGCAGACTTGGGGAGCCATGTTCTGGTCCTGGCTAGAGTGTGCCCACGTTCCCAGCCACAGCATCCCAACTGTGGAAGGGGCATTGTGGGACCAGCACATCTGTGATCTGCTTTGGGCTTACTGATGGGAGGTGTTCGTTAACTGCTCACCCCTGTTTCAGCCTCACTTGTTTTTCTTACCTAGTTTTTAAGAAACCTGTCACTAGCGTCTCTTCTTGTTCGTGTTTCTGCACAATGATGTGCAGTCAGCCTTAGCCTTGTTGGTTTGCAGACCTTCATCCATTCAGCAATCAGCATCCTTATCCTGAAGAATAGAATCCCTCAGTCCTCAGGGTCAGATCTTCTCTTAAAGTAAAAAAGCTCCTGGTGTTAAAAACATCAAACTAAGGTGATGATAAAGTTCTTCCAAAAAGCAATGCCCACATACCAGAATTAGACGCAGCGATGCTAGATCCTACAGCCCATTAAGAAAAACCTCAAGTTCTAGTCCTTCTGTTTTTCTCAGAAGCAGAAGGGCAAATTGAGATGCGGTGTCTGAAGTAAGGAAATAAATACAAACTATGCCATCAGCATCCCCATCCCTGGCTTCAGATTGTGATGGGTTTTAGAAGATAACCATGCATGCAGCAGCTCTTACAGCTCGGAGACTGCTTTTACACTAGCTTAGCCTCCTTTTGCCTGTAAAGTTAATTGGCTTATATTGGTTTATAATTGAAGGTTATTAAGGCAGTCGTCAGGTTGTCCAGTTTCAGTGCCTCTTTGGAATTTTAAACTCGGCAACAATGAAACTCCAGTTCAAAGGAAGACCTAAGGTGCTTTGCAGTTAATCTCTGCAAATCCAGCAGACAGAGTTGAAATTCATACTAACAAATGTTTAACTGCAATCTCCTGGAGCAATGACTCCCTATAACCAGAAACCTCAGCTCTGGCTGTGCTGGTAGGGCAGCAGGATGGAGTGTAATGCCTTCTTGTTGTCAAGGCAAAGTTTGGGATAGGTGAGCTGGACTGAATAGGTGCTGCTTTTATGTTTTATGCCATGTCTGAGCTGCACCAGGATCAAGAAACGCACTGTGGTGGGTCCTTGCCACCCCATTGTGTTTCTCTCTGACCTAGCCAATGTTTTGGTTAATGTTACAGCTGCTGAACTGGAACATACCTTAGAAATAAACAGAAATAACATAGAATATCAGTAAGAAGTGCAAAAACAGATGCATAGGCAGAAGTAATAAAATATGAATGTGATATGTACATTTATAATCACAATACAAGTTGTATTAAGCAGCAGATTTGATGAGTAGACCACAAAGGCTGTTGGCTTATCATCCAGTTATCCAGAAAAACAAATGTTATTCCTAGATTTGTAAATAAAGTGGTTGTAAGTGAAACCCAGGAAATAAAGTCTCTGATCTGGGGTACCACCCCTCAGAGGGGTGCAGTCTGCTTGGGGGGGGACTCCAGCAGGAATGACCTGAGGTTGGGCAAATGGGGCCAGTGAGGAAGAAATGAACGTAGCCTAGAGGTGGGGAGGATGCTGGCAGTCTGCAAATGTCTGCAATGATGCTGCAGGCAGAGAGGTAACAAATTGTTCTCTGGCCTGCTGGGGAGAGGGAAAATGCAACAGAGGAGGTTTAAGTTAGACATTAGAAAGCGTTTTGGAAGCTTAAGGCTAATGAAAGGAGTGTGTTGCCTGGGGAGGTCACTAAATCTCTGCCTGGGAAAGCCTGTAATGAGAATGGTTTGGGTAGGATTGACTACAGCCCTTCCAGCCCTCTTTCCTGCTGCTGTACTTCAGCTGCTTTTTACCCCTGGGCCCACAGACGAAGCTTCTCTAGCACATCCTAGTAAGTCTGTGAGAAAACATTCGTGTATGTCTCCCCCTCTCCCCTTCTATCCACACTGTCCCCTGCTGCGTATAGACACCTCACTGTCATGTGTACGTACTGTGGGTTACCGGCTTGCTACCAGAAAGCAGCTTGGCTCTGTACACCTCAAACCAGAGCTTCTGTCCCTGACCCTGCAAGATTTAACCAGGTATGTCTCTGCTCCTCACACCAGCATCTGGCCGAGCCAGCCAGTACCCTCCCTCCGCTCCACAGCATTGTCTGCATTTTGTAATTCTGGATTTTTTGGGTTCAGGTGCTGGTTTCTAACATGATCCAGGGACAGGGGCTATCTCTCAGCAGACTGGGGCCAAAAATCCCAGAGCATTCCTGGGTCTGCTTGAGGTAAACCAGCTGGAATACCTCTCCTGTTCCCCAGTGCAGAGGCAGGACAGCAAACGCCAGGGCAGGCCGAGGTAATGTGCAGATTTGGGTGTGCTTTGAAAAGCCGACCTTTGAACAGAAAGTTTCTCAATCTTGGTTGCTGTTGTGTACTTCTCTCCAGGCAAAGAGAGGATCAACCCTGCAGGTGGTGGTTTCATCCCTAACCCTGCCTCTGCCACCCATCTTGCTTGTCTCTTAATTTTAACCAGGGTGCAGTGTAGGTACAGAACAGTGTCTCTTAATTCTGGAGTGACTCGTATATCCATGGTTGCATGTAAGGGTGCTCGTGCTGTCAAGATGGTCCCAGATATTTTGCCTTTCTGGAATTTCTACTTCAAAACCTGGATTTTTAATTAATTCTTATGGACACAAAGAGTTTTGCAGTTGGAACAGCACTCCTTGTATGACTAATAGGCTTGCAGTTGGTCTATTTATTTTACTTTGGCTCCATTTGTCTTGGCATTGCCGAATGTCACACACACAGCAGTGGCTGCCTGGACCGGAGTTGTACTCGGGCAGAAAGTGCGTGGTTTTGGCAGCTGATCAGCAGGGTTGTTCAGGGCTCCTGGCACCCTCTTACGGTGAGTGTGCAGGCAGCAGTGCAGGGACTAGAACTTTTCTGTGGGCAGGAGTTAGGGAAATGTGATTTCTGTCTTATGGGAAAGCCACAAAATAAGTGTGAAATACCTGATTTGACTCTGTTCCCTGGGATTTCATGCTGTGTACCTTTTTTTCTGTGTACCACAGAAAAAGAGCATAAGGACATAACACCCATCACCCTACGGTTGCTGTCAGAAAAATTCCTGAGAAGCAGGAAAAAGTTTGCATCTAAACACAACTCCACAGTAGGGTACGTTGACTTTATCCGCCCGCTGAATGGGGAGAGAGAAGAGTGAGAGAGAAGAATGGGAAGAAGCTGAAAGGAGAGGAGAAGGGCTGCTCACGGAGGAGGGGGCATCCTGCAGTTTGGAGAAGCCTGACCCAAGGGTGTTTGCAGGGGATGAAGAGTGAGAATTACTTTTCAGTCTGGCTTTTGCACAGTGGGTTCCCCACCTCCCAGCTATTTTGCTTGCCTGGATGTCAAAATACAAGAGTGTAGCTTGGAGGAAGGTTGTGCTGCAGGTGGGTTAGTGTCGGCGTGGGAGGTTGGGAGAGCCCAGCTGCCTGCTCCCAGGCTTGGGGAAGGCTCCAGACAGCCATGGCCCCAAGCAGGTGGGATGAAGGAAGATGGCAGAGCTCACATAGCAGGAGAGGGGAAGGGGCAGGGAGCGACAGTATTGAGCTCTGCAATGTTTTGGTGAAGTTTAAGTCCTCTGAAAATGTCTTGTCTTTTTACCGTTAACCAAATTCAACAATTCATAGTTTTAACTCTGTTCTGGTATGTCTGAAGTGCAAGACAGTAAAAGGGGACCTTTTACTGAGGTACTGCCTACAGCAGACTGGTTGTTTGGAGGGGGAAATACTCTCACCAGCCTCTGACTGCCATGAGGAATAACAAATATGACCACAAGGAAAAGTTAAGGAGATTGGGGTTGTTTACTGTAGCAAAGAGAGAGCAGTCAGAGTCTATATGCTAAAGGATTTTTTTAATGTGTGAGAAGTTGTCAGGAGGAGGATTATGATCAATTTGTTTTCTGTGTGTCAGCTCAGGACTTAAACCACAGCAAGGAAGATGTACAGCAGATTGTAGGAAAATGCTTTTAACTGCCAGGGCTAATTATGCATTGGCATGGCTTACCTGGAGAAAAAGATTTCAAGAACAAGTTATAGCAGCTTTCTGGAGGATGCCCTAGGTGTATTTGATCCTGCACCAGTGCTGGGGAGGGAGCAAGATGACCTGCTGTATTCCTTTCCAGCCTGTAAGTGATCTGTAATGATCACAGGCATCCAAGCAAAGCCTCCCAAATCACAGATCAAATGATCTTTCCCCAGTCTCTGCTCCAGACCTTAAGGTGGAAAGGATCCACCTTCGGCGAGCTTCTTTTCACCTCTGAATCTCTGGCCAACCGCGTGATCACCAACCCCTGTACCAGTCCTGGCTGGCCTATTACTGGTGATTTAGTTTATCCCAAATAGTGATGCCCATGTTGCAGGCAAGCCCTGGGACCAGGTGAGTGCCTCAAAGCTGGCATTGATGGATTGTTCTTGTCCCTATGCTTTACATGCACTAGCTCATCGCTGAATTTTGTATTTCCTTTGATAGAGTGTGTTTCATATTATGTATGTAAGCATGGCACTAATGACCAGCACCTTCCTCCCCAGCTTAATTTAGTTTGATTCCTCTGTCCAGTACACGTGCACTTAATTACACGCACAAATTCCTAACCCTGCATAGGCCTTTTCCCTGCCAGAAAGTCCACGTGCATCTCCTCCGTGCAGCCTCCAGAGCTGGTAGGTGGCCCGTGCCCTCCTCCTGTTACTTCACGCTGTGGCATTTCGCAGGGCAGTAAGTTTATCTCACTGGGAATAAGAAAGGAAAGAGCTTGCTTAGGCCTTTTCCTGCCAGGGGACTGGCTGGTGTGAGGCTCCTTATGGCTCGTTTTGGGAGCTGGGTTTTGTTTTCTGTGCCACTAGAGGGAAGCCTGTGCCTTTGCATGAAATTAAAGGGCGTCTCAGCTGCGGGATGCTGAAATAGCATGGGTGTATAAAATACAAACCAATTGTTTCTAGCTGCGTATCCCAGGCAGTCTCAGTGTTTGTGTGAAATATGTGTTGTCCTAGTTCTGCAGTACATGTGCCTCTGTGTGGTTTGGTGGGGAAAAGAGAGGAATTAAGGAATCAAATTCTGAGCCTGTGCAAAATAAATTGCTTCTGGGGCTCTGGATGGATCAGGCAGCTTGGTTCACGTGCGCTGTGTTCAGGCCAGTGCCCTGCAACGGCCTGGCTTTTGTCTAAGCCAGCGCTTGCCCCTTCGGCAGGCTTGGGTAGGTGGCTGTGTGGGGCAGCAGCCTTCGGGGTTCCCACAGATGGCTCGGAGAGCTTTGCTTTCTGAGAGCAAACCTGAATTAAATTCCCCTTCCTTGGGAATTAAATTCCCTCCCTAGGGAAGCTCACCTGGCTCCTTGGCTCCCTTGGGGGGGACCTGGTTGACGCATTCACAGAAGGTCAGGAGGAGCCTTTCTCTCCAGAGGTGTTTTTCTGCCTTCAGCCATGAGGTTTCCCCTCAGTCTTATACAAATTATCCAGCCCGATTTTAACCTACTGATGCATATAACAGGATCTCTTTACCCCTTGGAAGAAATTCTGTCAATTATTGGAGCAATGACAGAATCGGCACCTCAGGAAACAGTCCCCTGAGTGTCTTCATAAATTGTCACAATTCAGCTGTGTACACATCTCCTTTTCCCACCTGCTTTTTAATAATGGGACAAACTGAGTCATTACAAAGTGTATGTTCTTTAATTGCTCCAGTAATACCTATAAAGTGTTTCCAGCAGCTCGGCAGAGGACTCTGAGTGTTATTGAAGAGGTTTGGAGGAAACTGATGTCAGTCTAGCAAAGTTACCTTCCCCATGTTTAGGAAGATGATGCTTCATAAAAGTTTCTTGGTATCTGAGTCTCTTCTGTATGTGTTCAAGCTGCTGCAAAATTAATAGCTTTTTCAGATGCAGTTTTCCAAAACATTTTAATAACTCTGGGTGCATATACTGCCTTTGGTGAGGCTTGTGTGGGCATTCAGTTGAAACTGTTTCTCTTGTGGCTTTTTAGCTACTCTGGGTTTTTCTTAATGAAACAAAGTTTGACCCACTGTTCATCATGGATAATGTCCCCGTGCTTGAGAGGGAGCCCATGGAGAAGTCAGGTTGTCAGAGCAGGAGTCGTGTGAGCAAACTGTAGGTAACAGATCTGTTGCCTTCCATTTTAAGAGTGACCTTTAACTTGCCAGACTTTGCAAAATAACTCTAGCAGAGTGCTGCCATGCCCGCTGGAGGCTTTACCTCCCGGGGACCCACCGCCGCGGGGAGCGACGTGACGGCCGGCCCCAGCCAGCGGCCTGGCTCTGCCGTGCAGATCTGCTTGGCTGGCGAAAACGCCGGGCTCTGCACCGGGGCAGCACATCAGGGCATCCGAGCAGAGGGCCGAGCTGCTCCCCCCGTCACTCCGGGGAATCGGATCCACTGACGGTGCTGGGCTGCGGTGGGTGATAGCACAGAATGGCAAGGAGCTCTGCCAGTGGAAAACAGAAGATGATGAAGAAGACAAAAATCCCCTTTTCCCAGCCGTTTCAGTGAGGGACGGCAGTGTGGAATTGTGTATTCTCCGTGACATTGATCCTCCACAACAAGTGCAAGAAAACGTCTTCAGTTACAGAAACCACATTCAGCTCAAGGTTCAAGGAGCTATTTTTGGGTGCTCAGCAGCTTCACTGAACTTCTGTCTAATAGGTGGGCCATTCCTGGTGTCAAGATTGATTTTTGTATTTTGGCATAGTTTACTTTTTAAATGCATTTGTATGGAAAAAGAACATGGAAGACGCTCCTCTGCCTGTGTTGACCATGGCAACAGCTCCTTACAACGATCAGAAACCAGGAACCAGTGGATTACGGAAGAAGACCTTTTATTTTGAATCCAAGATGAACTATTTGCAGAATTTTATCCAGAGTATATTTTTTTCCATAGATTTAAGAGATCGACAAGGATCTTCTATGGTAGTTGGAGGCGATGGGAGATACCTTAATAAGTCTGCAGTGGAACTGATAGTCCAAATGGCTGCTGCCAATGGGGTTGGTAAATGTTAAATGACTACATTCCTATAGTTGTGTAGCTGATAAATGCAGAAAACATAATAAATTAGTCACTACGAGATTTAATTTCCCCAAAGACTATACTCAACTGCTAATAGTTAACTTTTTAATGGAAAATCATTTTGGTAGTACAAAAATTACTCTTTTTTCATTTTTAAGTGATGCAGTTGAAGTATGTGGGAATACACGTGCAGCAAAGAAAATAAATACTGCTGGGTTTTTGTGTGTTCTCATTTTGTGTTTTGGCATGCTGCAAGCTCTTGGCACCTGTGGATTTCATAGTCTCTCCATCAGATCATAAAACCCTGATATTGTTACGAAGTGAAGAATTGGTGGAGCCATGGCTCGCTGTTCAGTGGCAGCTCGGCAGAAGCTCCTTCAGCACTGGTCTGAGCTGCTCAGCAAATGAAAAGGCAAAACACAGGGTTGTTTTGTTTTGTTTTGTTTTTTTCTCAACAGGTGTAAGTTGTGGCTGTTTGATAAATACTCTGGGAGCCTTTGAAAACTGAAAAAAGATGAGAGTTAGCAAGTGAGTGGCAACCTTTACAGTGGTCTCTGATAGTGCTGGAAGTCTGTGTTTCAGAAGCAGAACAGAACACTTGTCTGTTTGCGGTAGAGCACGGTTCATGCACTGCAAGACTCTTGGGCACTGAAGTTTTCCGTTTGCTTTTTAAGAAAAAATGACTCTGCTATCTGTCCTGAGTCTCTTAGTGCAGAGCAAAACTTTATGCTGAGAGACCTGGCTCTTAGGAATTTGTTTGACGGAAAAACTTAGCTGATCACAGCAGGGTAGTTTGTAATGAATGGATGACTAGGAGGAGAGATTTTTTTAATTATTTTTTTAAAATCTACATATTTTCCGTTTTGGAGAAAAAAAAATCCTTTGGCATTGCAATTTAATGTGTTCCTCTTAAGCCAGTGTATGGAATGAGCAGAAGAGCTGGAAAATGTGCACAATTTTCCTGCTGCTTGGACTGCTTGACACTAGGACAGATTTTCTGCTGGTAGAGGCTGATCTTCACCAGCTGAGACTTTTCTCATGCATTTCTTTCCAGTGGTGTGACCCATGTCTGGCTAAAATCTAGTTTCACTGCTGGTTTTGATATTTTTCATTGATTGTTTTTATACAGTCAGGCTAGTACCTGCGACTATCTGCGTTGTGCTCATCTTGCTCTATAGAATAGAAGGGATGAGTCCAAGGATGTTTTCAAATACAAATAACCACAAGAAGGGGATGTATATTGTGTTTTGTGTATGCAAAAAATCTCTTTGTTGGTGTGTGGCAGAGACAGGTACTGTTACCTCTACAAATGTGGGATCAGCAGGATTTCCAAATTGTGCCAAGCACACTTGCTACATTGGTGGCATCACATTGCATGTTTTAATGATGATTATTTAGGTTAAAGGAAATGACCAAGGTGGTTTGTCCACTTAACCTGACTTCTGAAAATACAAGTGGCTGTATTCAGAGACTGTAACTGTGGCACAGTGTATAGCATTGGTACATCTTGTGGTGCATCTCTTTTACAGAAAGGGGACTGGAGGGGTGTGCTGATGACATGATGGAGCTGTAGACACCAGCTTCCTTGGCCTGGAAAACATGTTTTTGGTGTGAAAGCAGCAGCCTACATCACTGGGGGGCAGGGGGGGGGCTTCAGGAGGTCTCTTTCATTGACTGTGTGCATCTTAATGGTGCTTTCAGTAAAACCAGGGTTTGCTTGGATTGTTTCAAAGTGCTGCAACCCAAAATCACTGCACAAAGTGGGTCTGTTTGTGAACAGGTCTGTTTTGAGCATTCTGTGAAAGGTATTTCTGCATCGTTACATCCTTTGATTTTTCTCATAAGAAATTCCAGGGAATTAAAAAATGATTAAGTGTAAATTGCTCCACACGCTGCTACACTGAGCGACTTTTTCCAGTGGTTACCACAAAGGATTTAGCATTGGATGGGAGGGGAATGACAGCTGAAAACCTCTGAAAGCCAAGGAGGACCCCCAAATCAGAGGGAAGTTTGTGTGGAGACAAGTTTTTCTTCTTTGCCTTCCTTGCTGCAGGAGCAGTGATGCACATGCAAAAGCCACAGTTCAGATGTGCAGGGAGGATGGTTTGGGTAAGGACAATGGATTTGATGTGTTCACCCAGCTCTCCTGCAGCTGCTCTGTGGTTTGGGAGGGAAACTGGCTTGTCTTGCCAGTCCATCACAGCATCCCTTGAGCTGCACACGAGGTCTGGCAGAGCACTTCCCCCCCCCTCGAAGGGAAGCTGAGAAACAAAAGATGACGTTTTAGAGAGGATTTTCCTGGAGACTGCATTAATTCTCGGTGAAACTAAAGGAGTGAGACTTGGAGGCTGGAATAAAACATGAGACAAGGTGTGCTGGCTTGGACTGAGAATGGGGGAAAAAGCAAAACCCGTGTAGGTTGGGCTACTTCAGATGAAATGTATGGTGTAATAAACTAGTGCAATCAGCCTGGCAGATGGGCACTGTGAGGGCTGGAATACTACCTACTATGGCCAGCTGAAAAGAAAGTAATTCACTTTGGGTTTGTAAACTGCTGTTTCACATTTATGCTTGTTGTTTGCTAGAGGTGCAGTTCTTTCAGTGGCGCCTCGCTTGCCCAGCTGGTCTCTGACAGCTGTAACGTGTGATAACTGATCGGCAGCAAAGCTGGGGCTTAGCACCAGGCAGTGCCGCGGGAGAGGAATCGCAGTCATCCAGTGCCCTTGGCTTAGCACCGAACGCGGACCTTCAGTCTGGGAGCGCTGCCTTTTGTTTCCTGGTTTATCTTGTGTTTGAATGAAGTTATTCCTCTTTTCTCCGCCGTATACAGGGTCTAATCTCCTCGGCTGATGGAGAGTAGTCTGGTATTTTTTAAAATCTCTGTCACCTCATTTGGGGGCTGTGGTAAGGAGCGTGTTCTTCCAGAAAAATATTCATCTTCCATTTTATTACATGAACTCCAGCAACTGGATCCTGATTACTTTGTATTGCTTAGCACATTGCTCTGGATTTAATCTTGGTGATATTACTAAATTTATGGGAAGGAGGTGTGTTACCTGCTGCGAGTAAGAGAATCTGCAGCTGGTCCCATGGGAGTAGTGACAATGACCGATTTTTGTTTTGTTTTGGCTTCTCAGTCCCATTGTGTCTTTTGAAAGCAAAGTTCAAGACCATAACCAAAGGGGTTTGGGTTTTTTTGTTGCTTAGATGCCTCTGGAAAGCTCAGCTCTTCAGTGCAAGCTGCCATTCCCAGTTGAGCTGCAGCATTCATAAAGAAAAATGCTAAAAAGGCACAACAGAGCAGGGTCAGATGCTGACCTTCACTGTATGCAGTGGAGAGCTTCGGCAGCCTCCCAGGAACAGGCTGTTTGCTTGCAGAGAAGCAGCACCTCTGCCATCAGCACAGCTCCAGGGGGCTCTGGTTTACCTGTCGCCAGCATTTGGGGTTTTTGGGAGTTTTGCTGGTTTTCGGATTTGGGACTCACAATAGTTTGTTTTGCTCTTTAATTTTCAGATTGGCCGCTTGGTCATCGGGCAGAACGGCATTCTCTCCACCCCAGCAGTGTCCTGCATCATCAGGAAAATCAAAGCCATCGGTGGCATCATTCTGACGGCCAGCCACAACCCCGGTGGGCCCAATGGGGATTTTGGCATCAAATTCAATATTGCCAATGGAGGTAAGGTCGCTTGGTTCGGGTTGATTTGCTTTGTTTGGCCATTTCTTGTGTTGACCCCAAGGAACCTAATTTAACTGTCTTAATATCACAGAAATCCAGTGCCCTGAACAGTGGGTTTCCCTAAACAGAACAAGTGATTGATCTGCTCCCCTCATACCCTGATATTTCTCTCCAAGGGAGGTATTTCCAGCCCCGGGTCTTTTGCTGTACTTCTGAAGTGCACCTCTCTTGCAGTCTGATTCTTTAATGTCTTCCCCCTTGACCATTTTGTCTTGCAGGTCCTGCTCCTGAAGGTATCACGGACAAAATTTTCCAAATCAGCAAGAAAATTGAAGAGTATGCAATCTGCCCAGATCTCCAGGTGGACCTGAGCACCATTGGGAAACAGCAGTTTGACTTGGAGAACAAATTCAAGCCATTTACAGGTAAATGACTGTTCTTTCTCTTGGAAAGTTTCCTTTCAGGTGGGGTTGGTGTGGACCTGCTGTGAATGGGCAAGGACATTTGGTGTTTCTGAAGGACGGACAGAGCCATTCTGACCTCTCCTTCTCATCTCTTGGATAAGCCAAGCAAGGACATTGGTTCTGATCACCCCCCTGGCATCCTGTTTTGCTTTTTTTTTTTTTTTGCCTGCATCTTACTTTGTGTAGATACTTTAATTATATCATTGTTTCTGTCCTATAAAAAGTTGTACTAGTTAGGTAAATCTGATCCATCAGACTTCACTAAAATCAGAAACTGTTTTGTCTGTAAGGTTACCATTGACGTGTACTTGTGAAACAGACAGCTCTGCAGTTAAAGTGCATTTTTCTGGTTAAAAATTACAGTGTTTAATCTTTGTAACTGATTTTTTTTTTTCCATGGTTTCACATATAAAAGCTCTCTCTGTGAGTGGGAAAGCCATTACATTTCACACATGACTTCTGTCAATTAGCAGTGAAATATGAAAATACATTAAAAAAAGACTTTTGAAAAACACTTACTGCAGGTATTTTTTACCATCTCCTGGTGACCTGTGCTTGTAATTAAAAAACCCCACAATTAAATCAAAAGATTATAAAAGTTGGTATTTCTCTCAGTCCCCACTTCTATATAGTGTGATTTTTATGTTAATGGTGTTTTCATGGCTCTGTGTTTATATGGCCTGTTAGTTGCAAAGGTGCAACTCTTTCAAACTATTAGGTGCACAGTTCTCTTTGACTTTGGAAATTGGAGATCTGATTTTTTTTTTTTTTTTTCCCTTTTAATGCCACTCTGCAGGTAAGTGGAGTGGGACTGAGCCCTCTCAAAAGAAGTCCAGGGAGCTGTAGCTGGGAACAGTGTTTGTCTTAAGGATTTTGTTGGTCCATTTGGTCTGTAACCCAATTAGCAGTGACAGCCTGTAATTAAATTCTTAATATAGGACCATTATTATTGTCTTTATGAAATGATTCTGTGGGATGTTTAAAGGCTTTGTGCTGAGCCCTGGCCCTTTGCACTGAGGACTGTCAGCACCCTGCCACATGTAGCAAAATTGTTTTTCTGCAAAGATTTCAGACTCTTGAGAATTGGTCTCTTATTTACTTTTTTTTTTCTAGTGGAAATTGTGGATTCAGTAGAAGCTTACGCGAATATGCTGAGGAACATCTTTGACTTCAGTGCGTTAAAGGAACTGCTTTCCGGGAAGAACCACCTCAAGATTCGCATAGATGCTATGCACGGAGGTACGGGTGGGCTTGGGTGTGTCCGGCGCTGGGTGTCCCCGGGGCTTTGTCATCTGCTTCAGAGAGAAAACTTTCTTCTGGTGTCTACATCCATCATTTGTAAATTTGTTTCTTGAGTTCTGCAACATGCGTTTTTCTTTCAGCAGGCAAACTTTTTACGGCTTTACGTTGTTTTCTTTTGTCAAATGTTTGGACTTGGGAAATGTTGGGGGTTCGGGGGGGGGGTTGATGTATGGCTCACCCATGTCAATCCACACCTGAGAGGCAGAGGATGATGCTGTGATCCGAGCTGCCCTGGCAGACTCGGCATCAGTTGATGTCCCACGGAGGTCACAGCGGTTAGCCAGAGGTCTGCCCATGGGTATTTTGAGTACAAAAATGGGACTATTGGAGTGTTCTATATCATTTAATCTACATGCCAAGCTTGTGAGTCTCCGTAGACATTTTCAAGAGTTCCTTAGCTTTCTTAGCATCTTGTTTCCCTTGTCTCCAGGCCATTCCCATTCTTACGCTCACTTATTTTTTATTGTCTACATTACTAGCTTTTGAGAGCAGTAAATCCTTTTGTACTGCGGGGTGCCTGTGAATCCCACATGTGTTTTGTTCTGTTATATGGGGCTGTTGTACTAATGCCTCGGTGAACTCGGGGCATAAGCCCTTCACAGGGGGGTCCTGGCTCGCGCGCTGAGCCCTGGCATAGGCTCATCCTCACTTCTAAACCCATGAGTGGTCTCTTTATTTATCAGGACAGCCCCTCAGCTGAAAAGCTTACTTTGACAAGAGCTTGTGTGCCTGGATGGGTCAGGCTTAAGCACACCTATGTGCTACTTGGGGCTTTTGATGTGAGCATTTCTGTTTTAGTACCTTAAACCATATAAACTGACCCAAAGTGAGCAGACTGGACGCCTGGGTGGTTATGTGGCTGGTGCAGAGCTGCCTGAGGGCAGAAGCTGACTCCTTTCCTCTTCCTGTTTTGCTGTGATAGTTGTGGGCCCTTACGTAAAAAAGATCCTGTGTGAGGAGCTCGGAGCCCCGGCAAATTCAGCTGTGAACTGCACCCCGCTAGAAGACTTTGGTGGCCACCATCCCGACCCCAACTTAACCTACGCTGCTGACCTGGTCCAGACCATGAAGACAGGAGAGTACGACTTCGGAGCTGCCTTTGATGGAGACGGGGTAAAGGGGCTGTTCTATATTCACCTTTTTGCCCTTTAGTCAGCTGTGGGGGACTGACTGCTCAGCTGCTTTTAGGCAGAGGAGGACAAAGGCAAAGACCTTTTTTCTCCTTCTCTCCCTTCTGTAATTGCAAATAGAAGTGAACCACTTGCTGGAGTTTGCCACCATGGCAATAGTTGGCTACTGTGTGAATAATGAAGTCCAAACTGTATTTAAATAGCTTTAAAGGCTGTGAAAAATCAGCAGGAAGGTGAAATACTATACAGGTGCTGCTGTTTAACTTCTTCAAAACTCTGTATTTATTTCAGTGCAGTCAGAAATCTCTCCGAGTTGTTGGGTTTATAGGCTGCGCCTGCCAAGTAGAACAACTTTGTAGCCTTTTTGTGCTAAGCAGGGATGAGAGCTGTTTCTCTCTTGTCTTCACCAGGATCGCAACATGATTCTTGGGAAACATGGCTTCTTTGTGAACCCCTCTGACTCCGTCGCCGTCATCGCTGCCAATATTTTCAGTATCCCTTATTTCCAGCAGACTGGAGTGCGTGGCTTTGCACGGAGCATGCCCACCAGCGGGGCTCTTGATAGGTACTGTCTACCTCTGTGCATGGTGGGAGAGGGGAGGGGAGCCCTGCCGAGGAGAGGGACTGTCCCTTTTTTGTGGTTTACCACACGTCTGTAGTGGGGAACGAGCGCGTGGTCTGCCTGAAGGGTGAAGCAGTGCCAGGGCTGTCTGCCAGGGGAGCCAGTGAAGTTTAATGAATTAAATCCTGGTCGGGGACATGGCAGAGCTGGGCTGCGCTCTTGGCTCTTTCTCTTCTCTGCAGATAAGCCCAACCAATGGTCCTCCCCATCTTTTTTTTTAATTTTAAAGTTGATAGTGATACTTTCTTCGTTAAATGCTTTGAGATCTACAACTTAAAATTGCTTTAGAAGAGCTACGTGTTCGTATTTATTCTTTGGTTGCGCATCCCACCCATTTCCCAAATGTTATACGGGGATAAAATAGAGAATTGCTGTACAAAGAATTGTTTATTGTAAAAAAACCAAAGCAGTGGCATGACCTGCCTTCAGTGTTACCCCAAAAGAGATGCTTGGTAGCAACTGAAGCTCCTGCTGCAGTTATTTCACATGGGAGCGCTAAGAGTCCAGCTGTGATGTGACTTAGCCTTCTTACCTTTGAAGGGTGGCCCACGCTACAAAGATTGCTTTGTATGAAACTCCAACTGGCTGGAAGTTCTTTGGAAACTTGATGGATGCAAACAAACTGTCTCTGTGTGGAGAGGAAAGCTTTGGTACTGGTAAGTCAGCATTACTGATTTCACCAACGATGGTATTATTCCTCCTCTTCGTTCTTTATTGCGCTGGGTCGCTTGGGATTTGTCTTTTATGTGTAGTTGTTAATGCTTCTTAAATAATAAAATAAAAAGCTTGCAAGAATCACTGGTGGAAACGAACACAATGCTAAAAGTTTTGTGAGGCAAGAGCTAGTTCTTTCAGTTATTTAGGAAGGCATATGTAGATACGCAGGAAGTTTAAGGGCCTCTTTACTAGCCCGGTCATTGAGTCTATGGGGATTAAGTGCAGTGTTAAATGTATTTTTCAACTCTTGGTGGCCAGGAAAACCTTCTAAATGTTTTCATTTCTGGAAAGAAATATGGTTTGGAGCATGCAGTTTTATTAGGGAAGGTTTCAGGTCACTATTAAATCTCTGAGCTTAATAGGGCCCTCATTTTCCTCTTCTAAAAACAAGGTATGATTTATAAAGTTTAAATTAACACTTGCCTTTGAACAGTCTAAGCAAGTTATTAGGTTACTGAGAAACAAAGTGAACATCTTAAGGAATTTACTAGGGGTGTGCACGTGACACAGAACTATTATTTGTGGAGGGAAGTTAAAGTGAGCAGATTTCGCTCCGCGTCGGAGTGGTGTGCTCCAAACACGCAGAGTTCCCGGGAGGCCTCGACAGTTTCTGACTTCTCCCGTGGCATCTGCTGCGTGGTTTTAACGTCCTGACTGTGGAAATGGGACCTTCCCTAATTCATGCACAAAGGCTGAGTTTTATCTGGTCTGAATTCTCCCCGAGATCTCGTTTTTCCTATTTTCTAAAGACCTCTGAAGACAGGGGCAGCTGATAGGATATGCAAGGCAGAGGGTCTGGAGGGAATTTCGGTTGGATGATTTCAGGCTCAAACCTTGTGTGTTTTCATCCCACCATCCCATATTTCAGAAAAACATTTTAGCCTGTGCGTGGGTGTCTCGGGGCAGGGATGGCCTTAAATCCCCAAATGCCTGAACTCAAGTGCTTTGTGGAACTGGGGTGCACAACTTGACATGAAAGGATTACCCCAGCTTTGCTGTGGGTGAGGAAATGGCATCATGGACTCTGTTTGAAAGCAGTTTGCTCTGGGGCTGAAGCAATCTTCAGTGACAATATTTTTGCAACCAGATGCTGTTCTGATACATGGGATTTGGCCTCAGGTTGGAAGGAAAGGGGAATTTCAGAAAATGTGGTATATCTGTAAAGAAATCTTGAAGTAAATCATGATTAAAGAAAGATTTTGGAGTTCTTCCCTGAATGATTTCAGCATGCGTTAAGTTTATGTTCTGGACTTTGGCTAATGAGAAGGTAGTGGCATTTTGGTAAATAAATAAAAAACAAAACGCAGCAAATGATTCATGGAGCTGCTGATAGGAGATGGTCTCTAATGAGCAGCTTTCTAAAATTGTTTCCATCTTTTATTGTATGAGCAATGAGCTCATAGTTTCTCTCCATCCCCCAGTAGGTAAGTGACTCTACATTACAAATAAAAGTTTCTGATTCCATTTGCAGTGGGGGCTGAGACACAGGTTTGGGATTTTGGCCACGCAGCATCACATCTGAGTGGCCAGGGACTGAGGCAGTTGGGGGGGGGACGACACACGACACGCAGATTAAGAAAAGGCTCAGGAGTGTTGGACACCCCCCACCATGCAAAGGGGGTTTGTCCATCTGGCAAATAGGCTTTAAGGAATGAAAAGGGGTGAGGAAGGTTGTTTGATGGCAAGTTAATGAGGAGTTGTTTGGAGCTGAACAGAATGTGAGTGCTGAAGGGGAGCGAGGTGAGGGAGCAGCCAAATAGACCCAGTAAAAATTGAAACAAACTGTGACCCAGTGGGACTGGAGTCCAGGAGCAATTAGAGTAATGCGACATGACAGAATTCCTGCTTGCTTTCCTGGGTATTTTATTCCAGCAATAAGTTGATACATCACATGGGACTTCTGTTTATTTAGCATTCCTCTCCATCACCTCTGTACAGCTCTCTCCGCTGTAAAGGACCGTGAGGATAATTTATCGCTGCGTCCACAATAGTGGGATTTGTGCAAAGCACCCCGTAACCCAAGCCCCAGCCCCCAGCCTCTTTCCCCAGATGATTGCCCACTCTGGCAATTCTTGGGAGGGTAGAACGGCAGCTCAGGAGTGCTCTTTGCGTTAGCAGCTGTACCCTGGCTCCTTGGGATTTCATTAATACCTGGTTGGAGGTTTTCCAGAGCTCAGAGGATAGAACTCAGAAGCTGTGCGTCTGTGGGGCACAGCAAGACACAAGCCTAGAGCCTGGCTTGGATGTATTCTGGGCTGCCATTTGATCCCTCATTTAATTTAGGTGCTCAGGGTGCTGTCTAAGTTGCAGCACCCTCTCGGGTTTCCCCAGGGCCTGGGTGCTGTGCAGTGCCTGCCCCGCCGCTGGCAGCCCCGGTCCAGCTCGCCTCCAGGGCAAGGCTGGGCTCGTCTCTGACGACCACCTCCTCTCCGTTCGTTCAACTCTTGCTTTGGAGGGGTCCTCTTTTAGACAAAACAGGGTCTTTTACAGCCTTTCAGTGCCTGGCGTGTGGGAGCGAGAGCAGGCACGAGCCGCTCTCGGGGTTTCCACACGTGAACGAAGTCTCTCCTTGCACTGCTCGTTGCCGTCCAATGAGCTGCTCTTCTCTCCGTTGCGGCGTAATTGCAGAGTCGTTAGGGTTTGGCATCCTCAGCGAGGGCTGACATTTTTCTTGGTGCTCAGCCAGAATATGTGCTGATCAGAGCATGCTGATTTGGCAGACGGTACGTGACAGCTGCTTGAAGAGGTTGATGTTAGTCCTTCCTGAGCTGTTCCTTTGCATTTGCCTTTTTTTTTTTTTTTTTTTTGACGACCTTTTTACTGTGCATTCCCCATTACTTCCTTGGGAACAGAATTAAGGATCTGTGAACAATGAGAGTGTGTGTGTGTGTGTGTGTGTGTGTTAAAAGGGGCCAAATGTTTTATTTGGGCTATAGCTAAAAGCAGATGATATCTTGAACCGTTTTAGCAATACAGCAGGGTTCGAACTCATGAAATGCCTTCCATTTGTGAGCTTGCACGGCTGCCAGTTGGCTGGAGGAGAGGAGACAAGGTAGGGCTGTAGCATGGACTCTGGCGTGAAAGGAGGTGGGAAATGTGTTTGTGCTGTGGCTCTCTGCAGGCTCCGACCACATCCGGGAGAAGGACGGGCTGTGGGCTGTCCTGGCTTGGCTGTCCATCCTAGCCACTCGCAAGCAGAGTGTGGAGGACATCATGAAGGATCACTGGCAGAAATACGGCAGGAACTTCTTCACCAGGTGGGGAAGGTGCTCCTGACGCCTCATGCTCGCCTCTGTGTTCATCCCTCCAAGCTCAGAGCCCCAAGCACTGATGGCACCAGCCTGTGCTACCGCAGCACTGCTTGGTCCTGCTGCGGGAACTTAAACCTCCCCCAGCAGTTTGCTGCTGCAGGCAACATCTCTGGGTTAAACTAAACAGTAGGTATTCACCTTGACCTTTCACAATGTCCAGTTTAGGATTTGTTACTCTAAACATAAATCTAGTAAGTACCAGAGTCTGCAAAAGCTGTACATTTTATATATGCAAGGTGTCTTTTTTTCTTTTAAGAGTCTTTTTTTGCCATTGGAACAGTATGTTTCTTGAGACCACAAATCACAAGTTAATTTGTAGTATCTTCAGTGATGGCAATGTCTTACTGAACGGATGCCCAGCTCCTAGGCCATTATTTACGTGGCTGAGTTTCTGACCAGTCCCAAATACTCCAAATTAAACTGCAGTAGGTGTGAAAGATGAAAAGGGAAGGAGTGAGAACAAACCTGCCTGTAAGCAGGGGTGGGAACACCGGCTGGAGTGAAAGCATCAGGCAGAAATCTTTAAGCTTGGAAGACCTACATGAAAATTCCATCTCGAATTGCCAAATGAAAGAACGTGCCGTTTCCTTTTTTCTTCTTCTTCTTTTTTTTTTTTTTTTTTTTACCCCCCACCCCACAAAGCCAGCATACATCTGAGGCATTTAAACCTGTGGAAAAAATGCCAAAGTCTAGAATAAAAAGGCAGTCTTGTAGCACCAGACGTATGTCTGCATAGCAAGCGAAGTGCAGCGGAGGCAGGGTAGCAAGCCTGTGCGTGCTTCACCCAGCCAGCCGGGCAAAGCTCAGCGGCGCAGATCACACCGGCAACGGGAGTACAAAGTCTGGGATCCCGACGTGCGCCTCAGCCGCTCGCTGCTGCCTCTCTCACCTGGGTTCATGAGATCAAAGCTGGCGCTGGTATGTTATCGTGTGCTGCCATCACACCTGCATTTTGCTGTGGGACACGCACAAGGATGTTCAGGCAAAATTGTTATCGTGAGGAACCTGCTGAGATCCTATCGGCAGGATTTAGAATAAATTCTTTGCAGTCAGCATTGTTGGAGCCTAGCCCTCTGTCTTCGATATGCCTGGCACAAGGCAGCACCATTTGTGTTTTCAGCTCTCCCAAATCCAAATGCCTGTGATACACTGCAGTGTATCCCACGGATTTGTGTTGGGTTGTAGCTATATTGCTGCACAGATCCTCCTCTCTCCTCTTCCTGTCCTCTCCTCCAGCAAGGGCCTAGAGAACAGCTTTAAACTCCAACAGGGGAGGTTTAGACTGGACATTAGGAAAAAATTTTTCACAGAAAGAGTGGTCAGGCAGTGGAATAGGCTGCCCAGGGAGGGGGTGGAGTCACCATCCCTGGGTGTGTTTAAGGGTCGTTTGGATGAGATGTTGGGGGATGTGGTGTAGGGGAGAACTTTGTAGAGTAGGGCTGATGGTTGGACTTGATGATCCCAAGGGTCTTTTCCAACCTGAATGATTCTGTGATTCTGAGATCTACAGGGAAGACCGCAGTGTTTAAGCAAGGGTGTTACAAAACGTCGCTGCTCATTACAGCCTCCCCTTCCTAATCTTTGTGGTGTGGTGACTGGTTGCAGATATGACTATGAAGAGGTGGATGCAGATGCAGCTAACAAAATGATGAAGGATTTGGAGACTGTGATGTTTGACCGCTCCTTTGTGGGGAAGCAGTTATCGTGTGGTGACAAAGTCTACACGGTTGAGAAAGCTGATAATTTTGAGTACAACGATCCCGTGGATGGAAGCGTCTCCCGAAACCAGGTGGGCACCCCCCAGAGGGGTGTTGCGCTGTGTATTTTGGGCTTAATCTTTGTCTGTTGCATTTGCACCTCCTGTAAAGTCAAATGTTGCATTTGTCCCTTGGAAAAATCTTTTCTGCCCTGTGTTTGCTGGTGGGATCCTGCCCTGCGGGAGGGAAATTGCTGCCTTGGAGAGAGGGAAGGGCCTGGAGGGAGCAGAGCTTCCCTACAGCTGCCCCAGGAGGGGAAGGAGTGACGGCGCTGAGCTGAGGGGGATCCTTCGGGCGATGGGTCAGCAGCTGGGAAACGGGTTGTGCTGAATGAAGTGTTGAAGAACCCCACTGAAGCACGAGGCGCAAACCCTCCCGTTCAGGTTTTGTCTTGTCTCCAGCGCTAGAGCCCCAGGTTGCTGCAAGCAAATCCTCCCTAGATATGTTTGTCCTTGAGCTGGTAACACTCCTCATGTGCTTGTCCCCGAGAGGGCAGGCAGCAGGGCAGAGCGGCTATGACGGGGGATGAGGTTCCAGGCTCCAGAATTCACAGGGGTATTAAATACATGTGAGATGAGTAACCTGTCACCAGAGATCATTGGAATAAAAATGTCCTGTAGATCGATTGGTTTGAGAGCATCATGTGGAATCGGAGTGGGAAGGAAGAACGGGGAAATCCTGCCTTGCCTGTGGGGTGATAGGAGCGTTTTCCTTACGTCCTGCCTTCATGGAAGAGCAGTGGGTTGGTAGTGCTGTGTCTGACACAGAGTCGGGCCCTGGCTCTTGTTTCCAAGCAAGCGCTGGGGCCGGGGAGCTTACAGCAGCAACGCTTTGGGGTTCAGGAGCTTTAGCAAATTCTCCAGAGTGGGTTAGGAGGGACACTACCTCCTCTGGGATTCAGAGGGGGATAACAGAGGGGCCTTCTGTGGCTCCCTAAAGAGGACGAGCTCAGGGATCGCACAGGTCAGGCATCGCCACGCTGGATCTCGTGGCAAGTACCACAGGTGCCCAAGAGACGCGTAGCTGAGGCTCTTCTTCTCCCCTTCTGTCGTACCAGGGCTTGCGGCTCATCTTCTCCGATGGCTCCCGCATCATCTTCAGACTAAGCGGTACCGGCAGTGCTGGAGCAACCGTGCGGCTCTACATCGACAGCTATGAGAAGGATACTCAGAAGATACACGAAGACCCACAGGCAAGTGCTGCATCTCAGTTGGGGCACCGCTGGCACCCAGCCTTCCCAAAAAGCTTAAATCTTTGCTTAGCACTGCTTTGCTTAGGGCTACGTGGAGGTGCTAGGAATTTTGGAAGCAAGGGCTTTGGTATCTTTAATCCCAATATAAATAGATTTATTAAAAAAAACCCCTCTGTGTGAAACTTAATTACTCAAGCATGTCCAGAGAAGGGCAATGAAGCTGGTGCAGGGTCTGGAGCACAGGTCTGATGGGGAGCGGCTGAGGGAACTGGGGGGGTTTAGTCTGGAGAAGAGGAGGCTGAGGGGAGACCTCATCACCCTCTACAACTCCCTGAAAGGAGGTTGCAGAGAGGGGGGATGAGTCTCTTGAGCCAAGGAACCAGCGCCAGGACAAGAGGGAATGGCCTCAAGCTGCGCCAGGGCAGGGTCAGACTGGCTCTTAGGAAGTATTTCTTTGCAGAAGGGGTTGTTGGGCGTTGGAATGGGCTGCCCAGGGCAGGGGGGGAGTCCCCATCCCTGGAGGGGTTGAAGAGTCGGGTTGACCCAGCGCTGAGGGATCTGGTGGAGTTGGGAACGGTCAGGGTGAGGTTCATGGTTGGACTGGAGGAGCTTCAAGGGCTTTTCCAACTGAGATAATTCTGTGAACAAGTGTTATTTACTCAGAATCCCTCCCAGCTGCTCCTGCAGTTGCACCTTAATTTTCCTGTGTGTTGATGTGACATCTGTGGCTGGGTGCAGGTGTGGGGGGACACTGTTTCAGTCCCAATCTGACCACCTAATTGAAATGTTGCATCATTAGGGATAAAATGAGCTCATTCCTGTATCCAGTTTGGGAAATACTGGTTTAAAACAAATAAATGGGGGTAAAAGGATGCAGTTGTATATAAGATGACACTGATGTATTAAACTTAGTGCAGAACACAAGTTCTTTACAGCATCATTTAAAAATGCCGTTGACTTCTCTTGTAGGCACGGGAGGAAAAGAATCCTCGTTTTATATTCCCCAGCAAACCAGTCTTTGAGCTCTTTTTGTCTAATTTACTGTGCCTCTATTGACAAAAATACTAAAAAACCCCCCACATTCTGCGAGGCACGAACTAAACGATTTAACGTCCTGTGCTGATGACGCAGTGAGTTTGGAGCGCGGCACAACAAGGGTGGCAGCAGCAACCCCGGAGTTTCCTCTCGGAGTTTCCCTCACGGCACCGTTCCTCTCGCTGGGAACCTGAAATGGTCCCTCCCTCAGCAGCGCCGAGCTTCAGGTGTCCCGGGCTGACCCCCGCCGCCCGCGAGGGAAGGGTGGACGCGCCGGGTGGAGGCTGCTCGGGGTTCTGAGCCATCTCTTTCCTTCCTGCAGGTCATGTTGGCACCTCTCATCTCCATTGCGCTGAAACTTTCACAGCTGCACGAAAGAACCGGCCGCACCGGTCCGACCGTCATCACGTAAAGGCTTGGTCAGACACCGTGCCGGAGCGCACACCGAGTGAAGGAAGTCAGCCTGTCTCCCCTTTTATTGTCAAATCTGTCACTAACAAAAAGAATATTAATTTTATCTCTGTATTTAAGAACACTATTGAACTGCGAAGGATAGACAATAAAACCAGCCCCTGTCAACACTTTGTGTGCGCGTTGCTGTGCTGCTTTTCTGCGTCACACAGCGCTGCTGGCGATTTGTGTATGGTGCTCATTAGCACTGCCTTTTGCTTTAGCATATGTACTTTTTTTTTTTTGGCTTAAACAAAAGGCTCTAGAAATAACAAAGAGACAGAATTCTTCAGTAACACAGAGGGGTTTTTTCTATCTTGGAAACTTTCCTGGAAAAGAAGCACAAATACTTGTTAATACATAGTCTCTTAAATGTGATGTCTCTGAATAAGCAATGGCTGAGTATTTTTCGCTTAGGTGGATTTTTCCCTTTCAAACACAAATTATGTAAATTGCCTTCTGTATAAGAAAAAACCCACAACAAACCCTCCACACAGAAATGAGCAATAACAAGCATTGCAGGATATTAAAGTGATATGGGCTACAATTACTGTTCAGTACTCTTTTATTTTCTTGCATCATGATAGAGTCCCTTTTGAAGAGTGAAAGATTGTTTGATGAGCTGTTGTCTGGTTGTACGTGGACGGTAAGATCCTCGGAATAATCAGATTGGTAGGCATTAATGTGCAATATCTTATCCAAGGGCACAGAGAGGGTCACTTTGGAAACAGTTGGATCTGCTCAACGTTGACGCCCTGCGGCTGCACCTTCCTGCCCTGTTCCTGGAAGCCGTCGCCGCCTCGGAGCTGAGCCGTGATCCTGCTCCCGGCCCCACCGGTGGACGGGGCCCTGGAGAGGATGAGATGTGCTCATGCTGCTGACTTGGTGCCTCGGGTGACACCCTCCAGCAACGAGGGGGACTCTGGAAAATAACCGCAGGTAAATCCACCAGACCCCCTTGGTTTACTCCCTCCATCCCAAGGCTGTTACGACTTAAGCCATGTCAATAAAAGCAGTTGCAATAGCGGGAGGGAGTTAGGTGACCTCCTCCTTGCGCTTTGCTTGCCTTTGATACCCAAATCCCAGTGGCCCCCGTGGCCCATCTCTCCCTTCGCCCCGGCTGGGCCTTGTGGTGGAGGCACTGCCTGTGCAGCCAAAATTGGGGCTGGGTCTCTGGGCAGGGCTGGGGGAGCAGCTGCTTTTCCAGGAATGTGAAACATCCCACCCTCACCAGGAGCTGCTGGCACCACTTCTGAGGTGGGTGCAGATGTGCTGACAAAAGGCTCTTTATCTCATCTTCCTCGCAGAGGCGAGGCGTCTCTTCTGACAGACTTCTCCACTCTGGCTGCGCCAGCAGTTCTGCTGGCATGTGTGGGGCATATCTCGGTTGGAAAAGAGCTTGAAGCTCCTCCAGCCCAACCCTGAACCTCACACTGACCGTTCCCAACTCCACCAGATCCCTCAGCGCTGGGTCAACCCGACTCTTCAACCCCTTCAGGGATGGAGACTCCCCCTCTGCCCTGGGCAGCCCATTCCAACGCCCAACAACCCCTTCTGCAAAGAAATCCTTCCTAAGAGCCAGTCTGACCCTGCCCTGGCGCAGCTTGAGGCCATTCCCTCTTGTCCTGGCGCTGGTTCCTTGGCTCAAGAGACTCATCCCCCCTCTCTGCACCCTCCTTTCAGGGAGTTGTAGAGGGTGATGAGGTCTCCCCTCAGCCTCCTCTTCTCCAGACTAAACCCCCCCAGTTCCCTCAGCCGCTCCCCATCAGACCTGTGCTCCAGACCCTGCACCAGCTCCGTTGCCCTTCTCTGGACACGCTCGAGTCATTCAAGTGCCTTTTTGGAGTGAGAGGCCCAAACCTGAACCCAGTCATCGAGGTGTGGCCTCACCAGTGCCGAGTACAGGGGTAAGATCCCTTCCCTGTCCCTGCTGGCCACGCTATTGCTGATACAAGCCAGGATGCCATTGGCCTTCTTGCCACCTGGGCACACTGCTGGCTCCCTGAAGGCGCTGTGCGCCGGTGCAGAGCTCTGCCCACGTGGCTGGGCTCCTGCGGGACTTGCTCCTGCCCCTCGTCTCCCTGCAGCCACTGCGGAGCTGCCAATTCCTCCCGCTCACAATTGGCCAAGCGAAAGGAAATCTTCCCGGGAGGCTGTATGGGTGCAGAGCACGGCGGGCGGGTGCTGCTCTTGGGCAAGGCAAAAGCCTCCCGCGGAGCAAGTTGTGTTGCGTCGCTTAACAAAACAAAATGGCACAGAGGGTGCTCTGGGTGCTCTGTTTGACTTTGATCTCCGTCAAATAAGACGCGTGGCTGGAGCTGGAGGTTGGCGATGAAACCTGGAGCCTTTCACTTGTGAGTGCTTTGTCTCCAGCCTTTCTCTGGGTGGGGAGAACAGCGCGTTCTCCTCGTGCACTGTCGTGCCGGGCACCTCAGCCCCGCTCCCGCCACAGCAGCCCGTGGAGCAGAGAGGCCTCGGGGGCACGGGACCAAACCTATCACCACGCAGCAGGTCTCTGCTCCATCCCCTCTTCCTGGCCCAGCGCATCGGGGTGAGCACAGGACTCATCTGCCTCTCTCTATTCACGCAAATCACTGCTGGGAAACCCTCTTTCTGATCTTTTTTCCAGAATTTTTACTGGCAAACACTGATTTCTGTCGTCTAATAGAAGCCCTTGTTCCCTGAGAGCACTTAGTGCCGGGCTGTGATAAAAACACCTTCTTTGCTGCTGCCCTGCAGCTTCTTAATCCCCAGAGGAGGTTTGTAATTGTAATTCACTCTTCCCTTCGTAATCCATGGAGGAGGTTTGTAATTGTTCTAGTGGAGAAAACGTTTGGAGTGTTTGGGGCTGGAACGAAGGACTCCATTTCCATACTGCATGTCAGGCAGTGTTAGCACGGCCGCTCCGGTGACTTCTGCCAAATGAGTTGGTCTCTTTCCACGGGCAGGAAAGGGCAGATGCAGTCAGCGAGGAAGCTTCCAAATTAATCTGGGCAGGCTCCTTTCTCTGAGCGCTTGAAAGACCACGCCTAAATCTACTTGACAGCTGCTTCTGTAGGGACTCGTATGGCATGGAAAGGTTTGATCTCACAGTCAGCTAATAACAAACTTGAAAAGAGTGTAAATTGGTGATTATAAAATACACTAAGAGACAAAAGAAGAGTTTATATTCGCACCATAGAGCTTCACTCGGATTTGATGTTAAAAACAAACTAGAATTGCAAACAAGGCATTTAAAAAACTGTATTAGCACCCTAATAGCTGCTCAATAACATGATCTAGATCAGTCTTAGGGTAAAGAGGAAAAAAGGAGAGATTAATAAAGGCTGAAAGCTGAGGTAGGAAACGCTGCTGCCCACAGGCAGGCTGAGCTGAGCTGCTGCGTGGGGCTGTGTTCTGCACACAGCTGATCAGCTGTTGGGGTGCGTGTGTGAGCGTGGGGGGTGTGTGTGTGTGTGTAGCATCGTCGCCCAGCACCGCGGTGGCCACTGATCTGGGCAGAGTTTGTGCCCAAGTTTGGGAGAGCCGTGTTTTCCCTGCCGTGGGCCTGGGCCTGCGAGCCTGGCGCTTCACTTGGCCAGGTTGGGTCTCGGAGTTTTTCCTCACTGCTGGCTGCAAAGCACTAACCCAAAAAGCTGGGATTAGTGGGGGAAAAACCAATTTGGCTGCTCTAATTTGCCTTTTAAGTGTTGTGTGAACAAGTGACCCCATAGTTTATGGTTGGCCTCTTTTTAAAGCAGGTCAGTCCTGAGTTCCCTCTAATGGAACCGTGAATGATTTCAGTCAAACTGTGTATTAAAAACTGCTCTCTTGCCCGTAACGGTGCTACCAGCTCCCTGGTGGCACACAGCTCTCCTCTCCTGGGGCTCCCAACTTAACTTCAGCACCTTCAGAACGGGATACAAAGCTTCCTGCGCTCCCATTGCTTTATCTCAGCTGCCGTTCTGCCAACTGTTCCTTTCCACTGCACCTACAAGTGCTGCAGAGTGGAGCCCGAACTGTTCCCCCTGTCCATACCTTCCCCCCATGACGAACAATTTGTGTCCATGCGTCTCTTGCCTGTCTGGCTCGTGGGATTTGGAGCCTTGAGGGCTCTTGGGGAAGCCCGGGCGGGTTTGCCCACTGGGTCGCTGAGCGGGACATAGCTCCTGGCAGCTGCCTGAGTGTCAGCAAGTCTCTAAAGATGCAGCAAATGGAGGAAAAGTGGCTGGTGGTTCAAGGTGGCTGGTGGTTAACTGGTACAGCTCTGGATACAGGAGACTCCCGCTCTATGCGCCGAGGTTCAGTTAAGTTGTAATTTTCTGAGGAAATTCACTTTTACCCCTGGGCTGTATTATAGTGGATTCCTTCCAAGTCAGTGACTCCGTGCACCAACGGGGAAACGCGGTCAGTCTGTACGGCATTTAATGGGCCGCGTTAGCCAAAGCCGTGGCGATGGAGGTGTTTGCAGAGACTCAGCCCCTCTGCGCAGATGGATATTTGCATGAAAAATTACTCCTGCTCTTTTGCTTCTCTTCAAACTAAAGCTACAGCCTCCTGTCCCGGAGGAGCCCAATTAGATCCAGATGTCTCACTAGTCGCATGCGTTTTAATCTTTATCCCGAGTTTACGTAATGCAATATCTCATTTCTGCCTGCACAAAAATGAAAATACATCACAAGAGCTCGCCGACAAGAGCGAGCACAGCCGGACTGGAGCAGAAAGCAGCCCAGCCACCGAACTGCTGCTTGGTGATTTCTTGGCCCAAGCCCGGTGGGTCTTGCCGAAGTGCCACTGCCAGAAGTCAAGTTTGCAGGCAGCAGTGGCGGGGCGACTCCCAGCACATGGGGTGATGGTTTTACTACTTGGTGTCAGCGAGCACATGCACTGAAGGCTGAACCCTTGTGCTGGAGGCAGAAAAGCTCTGAAATCCTGCTCTTCGTCAGAGCTGACAGTGCTCCACCCGTGGAAGATGGATGTTTCTCTCTAGAAGGCAGCATTGGTGAAGAGTCTCGGGGCATCTCCGATGGACCCGGGGTCTTGCCACACCTCACGTCGGCGTGGTTTCATCTACAATCTGAATGTTCATTCACAATATAAAATGACTGCGTCTTTCAAGTCCTGAGTACAGAGACTGCCAAGCTGTTCCCTGAGCACGGTCTCCCAAGCATAAGTATTGGCACAAAGTAAAACCCAGTGTAGGAAACCAGAGGTTGCTTTGAGACTGGCTAAAGCAATTCAGGAAAATGCTGCACAGTGCTATTTTTTGTGGGGTACTTCCACGTGATAAACACAAAGTCTAATCCCCAGATCTTCAGCATGCAGAGTTTTGGGCAAAATTTCCAGTTGCCATTGAAAAAAATCTGTTCTCTCAGCTTTGCTGTGAAGAGCATGTGTTATTCAGCACGTTTCAATCACAGCATTGACAGCTGTGCCCAGGCTCAGGCAGGAAAAGTAGCTGCAAAGGAAATAAACCAACTATCAAATCAAATAAACCAATTCTCATTTTCTTCCTCAATGTTTTCACACACTGTCCAGGCATGAGGGACCGCCAGTATGTTCCGGTGTCTCTGGGCACTTTCTCCACCATCAGAAGAGTTTCTTTTTATCCTTTCCCTCCATGTCCCCTCACACTCCCCACCTCTGGGAGGATCTGGGAGGATCCCAGAAACCATGAGCTGGGACCAGCGAGGAGCAGGGCCAGGCCGGGGCGAAGGAGCAGGGTCAGGGCAGCGTAGCAAGAATGAGACCGGATCAGGCACCGGCACGGGGGTGGAGGTGAGAGGAGTGGGGTGGTATATACAGAGGCTGGAAGGTATAAAAGCTTCAAACCAGTGACGGATTTGGTTTTACTGCCTTTGTTTTCACAGATTGTGATTACGATCCAGAATTAACAGAGATAACGGCCCTATTCCCCATTATGGGAAGTGGCTTTATACGCCCGCGCAGAACCTGCTGCTCACGCATCCCACCTGCACTTTAATTCTGTAAACTCACGTTTTCCTCTGTGGCTAAACACTCAGGTATACTCAGAGCTTGATTACAGGGTACAAATTAAGTTTTAATCAGGAAGAGGAATCTTAGCGAGGAGCAACAGTCCAGATTTGAAATTCATCCAGTCTTGCGTGACAGTGTGTGAGTGGAGCCAAAGCCGCAGCCATTAGGATGGATTCGTACGGCACCTGAAGTCGTTATTAAATACCCATCTTCCCATTTCTGATGGCGCAGGTTATAATTTGCAACATCTTGGTAAAGGAACGCCAGCACCGCAGCCCTCTGCGCATGGGGCCCGGGCACTGGTAACGTCTCCCGGCATCCCACCAGCTCCCGGACAAAGCAGCAACGCTGTGCACTTCACTAGGGAAACTACAGGCAAAGGCTGGCAAAGAAATCCTGCCCATGGGACATTTAATTTGCTGTAATTTCGACCTTTCTATCCATCCCTAGAAGCAGCTGAGATGAGATAAATATTAGAGGAGTTTGGCTGTATTTAACGGCTATATTTAATACCACGGCATTGCTTAAAAATACTTTGCACTAACTTCAAATCAGTTCAGCTCCTTTGTTTCCTTTATAAAAGCTGTTCTGGATGGACTGTTAAAAACCTTTCATGCTCTGCTCCCTCGAGGTGCCTGCTTGGGTGCCACAGGGTGACTTTCAGACGTGCTGCAGCTCCCACCGTGGGGAGTCCTTGGGGTTGTCCCTCCACTCTTTCAGGTCCCAGTGCACCTCCTTGCATCCACAGCAGAAAGGAAGGTGGGGAAAAAAAAAAAAAAAGGTAAGTTGTAGAGGGAATAAATGAGCAAAGAAAGCCCTGCGTTGCAGTGAGGGAGTAGGCGAAGCTTTGAATCATTTGACTCCGTGTTTATCCACCGCTCCTGGGAGACGGGGGGAGCTGGAGGGAAGCGGAGGAGTTTAGGAAGTTCGCAAGCGGAGTGCTTGTGTTGTTTCTGGCACAAAATTACCAGTCATGTGTGTCCCTCCACAATGCCATTAACCTCCCATGGCGAGGCCAGGAGACCTTCAGCAAGGATCAGCTCCAGCACTTCCATGAAGGATGACTAAGGCAGTTGATCCTGGCAGCAGCGAGGCTTGGGCTGCCGGTAGGAGCCATGAGCAAGGTGGGGCCAGATCCAGTTATGCAGGAGAAATCTGATAAATGTGGGTTAAAGCGCTGGAGACAGCTGCTATCGAAATGCAAAACAGCTTTTATCTCTGGACGGTGCTGAGAGCTGCGGGATGGCTCGCTCGGAGGAAGGGATGTAATCCAGCCATTCGGCATCAAGGCAGCAGGAGCTGAAGAGTTGCCTTGGCTGGAGGATCCCTAGTGTGACGAAGCCTGACAAGGGGGAGCAGCACATGGGGCTTTGCCTTCTCCTTTGGGGTCACCTGCCTGCAAGGGTCCTTGCCAATAGAGAGGCTTTCCTGAGTTTAGGATTTGTTTCAAGGCAACCATGTCTATAAGCTTAGACTTGACGTGAAGAAAAATTTCTTCACCAAAAAGGCTGTCAAGCACTGGAAGAGGCTGCCCAGGGAAGTGGTGCAGTCACCATCCCTGGGGGTATTTAAAAGACGTGTAGATGTGGCGCGCAGGGATGTGGTTTAGTGTTGGCTTTGGCAGTGCTGGGTTTGTGGTTGGACTCGATCCTAAAGGTCCTTTCCAGCCAAAATGATTCTGTGATTCTATAAGCATTTTCCTGCTCAGGTCACTAACGTTGCTCCCTCCTTGAAGCGAGCGCATCGCTGCAGTCTGGTTTTGGCCATGCTAATGCTGCACATTCATCCAGAAAGAGGGGAAGGAGAGAGAAAGTTTTCTGTCTTTTTCCTTTCTGACCATGCAAAACTGGATGGAACAGGAGACAGAGACTACAAATCTGTCTTGTCCCAGTGTAGCTCAAAGATAAAAGCGCTAAAATACTCTGTAATTATAGTCAGCCTCAAAGAAGAAATTTTATGAGGGCAGTAATTAGATGCTCAGCTCTTACAATCCGTGGCACAAAATGAAAGAATGTGATTTTTAAGCAATGCTGGGGTTTAATTTGGCTCAGCAACAGTTTAGAGGTGTTTCTCCCTTAATAAGAAATTTTGAACTGTTTGAGGGCCTGACCACTTGGATGACAGAGAGGAAAAAAAAAAATAATTCAAATGACGGTCCTGTCTAGTTCCCAATGCTTACATCTTTCAGGGTGAAGCGTAGCCTTTCACAGAGCAAAATGAAAGCATCAGTTAAATGCAGCTTGGGCTGAAGAAGTTAATTAGTATGTAAGTGTTATTTTAAATAGCTAAATCGGCGTTTATTAGAATGCTAAAATGGATATGGCCCAGTTAGGTCCTGACTGCCTTTTTCATGAGTACATGAGCTCCTGCCAGGTTTGAGAGGCCAGAGTGTACCCTGTGCTTACTAGTTTTGAGTGGCCTCCTGATAAATCGTTGCTCTTGTGGCAGTTGAAATGTTAGGTTATATGGAAAGTAGAGAAGTCAGTAAGTGTAGATACTGTAAGGACAGATTTCCTGATGTGGGATGGCAGCATTCAGCCTGTTATTGAACCAACTAGTCAAGCTTATTAAAAATTAAAACCACTCCATTAAACATTCTTAAAACATTCTGCTTTTCAGAGATTCCCTCAGAGTGCCTGCAATCAAAGGAAATTTATTTTCCCGAGTTTAACTTCATCATGGACAGTTCATGGGTATCACACCCACCTGCACATCGCTGCTGTGAATTTTTTAGCCTGGTTTCCTAATGAGTCCCATGCAGACCCCCCCACCTTTGTGTGTCTCTTCTAGGTGACACCAGGAAATCTGTTGATGTATTTCAAATTGGATATAAACGCAGAGTTAGCACAGATGGTGAATACTGTCGGTTCAGTGGGGCTTTTCCATGGTTTCTTTTCCCTGATCCCTGATGCTGTAGGAACCCTCCAAACTCAGGAGTTTGGTACTCACACACACGAAAAGGGATGCCATAACTCTTTAGCCCCAGAGCAACGTCAGCAGCAGCTGCACTTGGCCAGCTGCAGAAGGATCTGCTGGAAAGCTATTTTTTTTTTTTTGGTTTACTCCTTCTTCTGCTTATTCTCCTAAGGGAAAAGTTGCGGTGTGACCTCAGCCTCTGCTTGCTCTGCCCTTGGCCTGCGAGTGTGTGTGTCGGCACTGCAGCTCGGCACCCGCCGCACCAGCAGCTCAGGGGCAAGGAGGGGAGGTGGGGGCTCCCCGAGGAGGTGGGAAACTCAGGATATTGGAGACACACCGGATGCCAGAAGGATGGTGGGAGATTTTTTGAAGTGCAAGTATAAAGGATGAAGGACATAAAACTGCTGGGTATCATTACTTGTGCTGTTTGTGTCTTGCTTAAAAATATATTCTGGCATTCCGATATTAGAATCGTGACACAGAAATATGGCAGAATATGGCTAAAGCTGCCCTGGCATAAGTAAAGGGGATCTACAGGGCCTGAAAGCTGTGTTTGTGTTTCGGTGACACACCCGCCTAGTTTATAATTCTGCTTACAGTGACATGCTGTTGGATGCAAGCTGACGACGTTTAGACTCTTGTGTGTGTGCTATTAAAACCTGCATGTGATGAGAGGCAGGAAGGCAACGACCCCACAAAGCTACGTGGCAGTTACGTGGTGCTGGGCTGCGTTACCTGGCCGGGCGCAACCCGGGGGGCTGCGGCAGGGCCGGACTCGTGCTGGAGGCTGGCGGGGGCTCTGCGGAGCGGGACTGATCTCCTCCGTGAGTCCCCTCACCGGCAAAGATGGATCATGATTTGTGCTGCAGCAGATACTTGTTTGCTTCGGCAAATTGTTTTGATTTGCGAAAATCAGGGAGGTATTTTAAAAAAGCAAATCTTTCTGCTTCTGTATTGTCAGGATAAACTTCCTCATTTTTGTATGTTTTATTTTGCCTGAGCAAAATGTTTAATGTAAATTGAAGCCATTTATTTTTTACTTCATTGCAAAGCAAAATTGCAAGCAAAAATGTGCTACATGTGCAGGGCTGTTAATTAGTACCTCGCTCGCAGTAGCAGGTGGGACAGTAGAGCTTCTGGCAACATTTCAAGCATTTACTGTTGGTAACATTTCTGGCAGCACTAGCAATGTAAGATATTTTATTTTTGTACTTTCATGAAAAAAAAGAAAAAAAGAGATGGAATAGATCCATGCAATTTAAACAGCAACAAAAACTAAACTAGACATTAGTGGTTTCAAATACCCAGGCTGTACTGGTAAGCTGTCTGTCATAGAGGGACTCAAAGTC
Organism: Strix uralensis; assembly: GCF_047716275.1. Lineage (NCBI taxonomy): Eukaryota > Metazoa > Chordata > Aves > Strigiformes > Strigidae > Strix > Strix uralensis. The sequence goes on along the minus strand of NC_133979.1, from coordinate 3,073,977 downwards.
AATTTTTAAGCAGCTATTGTATGTTCTACTTTGAACTGATTATTGTAAATGCCTTATAAAAAGCAGCTGAGCTGCATTTTTCAATTTTATATACAGGCCTTGAAAACCCACAAAGTAGCTGAATGCCCCTGTGCGTGTATGTTAAACTTACTGTGCGGTAGAAAGAAGGTACAGAATATACCTCGGCTCGTATATAAATAACATACTACTAATATTTTCTGCCGTTACCAAGTGGGTTGATGCTAAACAGCATATAGCCACTGGGTGTTTCATGGGAATTGTTTTTTAGATCCAGGGAAGTGCTACAGATTCCTCTCACTATGCACTATTTCCTGCAAAATTATGCATAATGGTTTTGTAGCTCAGTGCTTGCATACTGGATCTTTCTTTCACCTTAACTTTTGGAGTTTCTTCTTCTACCTTTTCTCCCTTCTTTGCTTCCAGCTTTTCCTCCTCTTCAGTCTCATTCACAGGCTTCCAACTTGCCATCATCTCCATACATAAAATTTTCCCCCCTCTAGATTTCTTTACTCTTTTGCAGTACTGTGGGGGAACACAAGACTTCAAGGTCAATATTTAACATCAACATCTGCAAACCCTCCTCTGGTCCATGCTTTCAGCAGTGACTAAAATTCCCTTTGTGGAACTCCAGCATGGATGCCTGAGGAGAAAACTGCAGTTTTTTGTAACGTCCTCAGAAAGCGCCCACGGAAGAAGAGCGAGACAGTGGCTCCTCTGGCTCATCTTGGCTGTGCTGGCTCCTTCTGGGCTAGCTGAGAGTGGCTGGGGGCTTGGGAGTTTTGGCCAGGTAGCCTGAGCTGTGTAGGTTTGTCCTACTAAAAGATGTTGTCATGTGTGACGGCAGTGTCAAAGCAAAGAACATCTTCCATAGCAATGGCAGCGTTTGTAGTAGCGATAGCACGTGGGACCGCCTCGCTCCCGCGCTTCACTCCAGTGGTTGTCCACTGCAAGGAACACTGAAGCCACGAAGCACTGACTGGAAAAACAAAGGACGTAACCCCCAATTTTCGGAGCGTGTAAGCAACTTATAAATGAATCGCACAGAAACAAAGGGAAGGAAGCTCATCGGTCACTGCAAACCCGAGCTGGATGGATTAAACCACGCCTTGTCCAGTGGCACGGCAGGTACACGGCCATGATCCCGCGCACAAAGCGGGGTGCTCTGCTGCGGAGCCCGGGTGAACGTGCAGCGGCCCCACGGGAGCAGCTCGGGACTCACCCAGCCCAGAACATCGGCAAAACCCCCCGGTGGGGATGCACCAGGGCACTGCGGCACCGCTGGGCAACGGGGGATATTAACCCAGAAATAGAAGCGAGGATGTTTGGCCGGGGGAGTGGGACTGGATGATCTTTAAGGTCCCTTCCACCCCAAACCGTTCTATGATTCTATGGTTCTGTGTTTGTGCTGTGTACGTGGTCTTATTCCCTGAGCTCCAGCACTCCTGCCAGCTGCGTGCGTCACTGATACCTGGTACCAACGCAAAACCCAAAGGTCTTCTTAAAAGTTAGTCTTGTTGTGGGACTCAACTCCCTCAAAACCAAGCTGTCTTTATTTTGGCACCATTCATTTTTTTCCCCATTAATAACAATTAGCATTATTTTAAATCTCTGTAGAGAGACCTTGAGTGTTGGCCAAACACAGAAGGCGCTGATGTGGATGCCAAAACCAGAGAGGATGTATCAGTGGTAGGAGAAGGAGATGACACAGGGAGGCATAGGCTACCTGTGGAGAGAATTTTATTACCCGTGAGAGATTTTTCTAAGGGTTATTTGATGGAATTTGTGATAGAACACTCTGGAAAACATCTCTAATCCTTATGTATTTAAAGCTCTGTAGATTTTCAGTTTAATTTACTCCATAGAAACTAATGTAAAGAATATATTAATCTTTTAGCACAAATGATACACTAGAAACATTACAAAATATTAAGTATTCAGTTACATGCCAGGGTCCCATCGTTTTTGTTCCACGTACAATGAAATGTATCAGGCCTGAAGCAGTCTGAGAGGTAAAGGTTAAATTATGGATATGTATTCAGCATTTTAAAAGTCTGAGAAGCTGTCAAGCTCTGTAGCCCCTTTTACATGAAAGGCTTGTCAGCACGTGTGGCTGAGATTGGTGGGAGATCTGCACTGGTAACCCAGAGGAGACAAGCAGACATGTCATGAGCTGAAAGGGTAAAGAAGAATAGAACTAGTAGTGGTCTATAAAACCAATATAACTTGTGTTTGTTCCTTTGGCATTGCGATACCACTCCAAAACAGAGGCCAACTGTTAACAGAGGAAAGCCAAGTTCAGCTTGTGCAGGCTGACAAATGGTCATGTAAGTTACCAAAGAACCCAAGACCTCAGGATTAAACTTCTCCAATTGTTTTCACATGATGCAACTTTAAATCTCTCTTTTGAACAGTATTAAATTTCCTTTCATTCCCATAAACTTCAGAAAAAGTGGACTGCTCTCACATTTCAGACTGTGACCCAGCTAACTTGCACTTTTCCCCTCTGCTAGTCTGGAGAACAGAATAATGAAATTCAGACAACAGTGACCAAATGTTGCTCTGTAGAACTTTCCTTTTACAAAACAGATGAATACTCCTGGGCTCCAAAACACTGCAGGGAACAAAACTTTCAAACCTTATGGAAATAAAATAGTAAGCCTATGCAGTGACTTCATCTCCTTTATCAGATCAGAGACATTTTCACTGGAATTGAAATGGATTTAAAAAAAACCTCTAAATAGAGCAAAAGAATTAAAAAATCCCACTGAAGCCATTACTGAAATACTGCTTTATTTAAAAAACCCCACACCCATGTGAGTGAAAGCTAAATTTCACAGAGCTATAGAGGAAAAAAATCCTCCGTCATTCTCATAATTTACATAATCCTTTGTTGCAGATAGAGGTGTGCTTTTATAAAAGCCAAGAAAATAAATATTTTAGCTTTCTTGTTTGTGATTAAAAAGATGATAAGAAAAGGCATTGTGTACTCCGATTCGGACAAAGGGCTATAGAAAATGACCACAGACACGCTGTGTGGAGGTTCAGTTGCTGCAAGGTCTGGAATTTCTCCCTCGAGGTGCTGAGCACTCTCGGATCTCACAGAAACCCGACCAAGTTACTCCACTCAGCATCTTGCCAGATGAGGCCCTGTATTTATATAACAAGAAATACCCACTGTGCTGCAGATTTGCTGCTGGTGTGAGTGGAATTGCATTCACTTAAGCCCACTGCAAATTTAGCCACCAGAGTCAAAATAAAAGGAGCCAAAATATATAAATCCAGCAGACGAAGTTTATGGGGGAACTAAACCAAACATTCAACATCAAGATTTAGTGCAGCCAAATTGTTATAACTAAACGGGGTACCTTACATCATTTTGTGTCCTAGGGGCATAGTCTCCATTTTAGTGGCGTGCTAAACTCACGCTGATATCAATAAAAGTTTTACATGCAAAATGAGTGGAAAATACGAGATGTTAGATAGTATGATACAAGTCTATAAACCTGATACCTAAAACCTGCTATCATGGCTTTGCCAACCCCCCGCTAACTTCCATGCAAATTCCACCGATGGATCTCTAGTTCAGTTTGTCTTAATTGAAAGTCTTAAGGTGAATTGAAATGTTGTTGGAATAAAAACCTGTTTAAGATGCCAAATCCCTAACAAAATCCCTGTGTAGACTTACAAGTAAATAAATTGTAAAGGCAAATGTACAGGCCTTCTTATTAACCTGTCAAACTAAGTATTCTGCGATCTGTTTTTCTCCTGCAAAAATTGTGACGTTCTTCTTCCTCTAATGCCTGAAGTATTTTACTGCTTTACATGCCTGGCAACAAAGATGATATTGTTTAGGAAGGTGGTGAAATCTCCCTTGTTCACGCTGATGACTGCCGCAGCCCTTCCCGGCAGGACTATGTACTACAGGTTGGTCTGGGGCTACCTGCAAATGGTGGGAAGTTATGGATTGAGACAGTTGAGTGTACCATCAGTTCAGTTTTCCAAACTACTGCCTTAATAACCTCCTCCCTGAATCAGATTTTTTGAGGATTGGGTTAATTGATTCCTTTCAGAAAAAGCAAACGAACTCTCTTAAGAGGAATTGTGGCCTTTTTGAAGTTAGCGAGGAGTTTCACCTGAAATTACCTGAGATATCTTGCAAAGGTACAACCTGGTCATGCCTGAACCAAGCTGTATATCCACTGCCTTCTTTTCAAGACTCACTTCTGGGGCTAATGAGAAAGTCAGAGATAAAACAATTGCAACTCTTTCCTCCCGAGGGATAACTACAAAGCTCAGCACCTGAAATGTAAATAAGCAGCCTGTGTGACTGGAAGCATCACTGTTACACGCTTCTCCCATTGACTGTCCTGCTCTGAACCACACCTGGTTGTTAAATGAACACTTTGAAAGTGCCCAGCACAATGGGCATCACATTTAATGAAATGCTGGGGTGCCAACACACAGTTACAAAAATAAAGTAATAACAAACACAAAAATAATGCATAATAAGCGTGCCAATATTTGCATATGTTATTAAGTAGTTGCTGGTGTTTGTGTCCCATTCTATCACCCTCATTTTTCCAGAAGGGTAACATTAACATGTTATGGAGGTATGTAATTCAAGGATATAAAGAACAGAGTCCTTCTGCTATATATATAAAATTCCAGTGTAATACACATATGAAAGGGAAAGAATTGTGGTCTATTTCAAGGCTTTTCCTTTTATCTTTTCCATAGTCTCCTGCCAATTTTCAAAGTACTCCCAGATCACAGACTGAACAAGATTGTACTGCACCCCCTGATACTCCCTCCATCCTTCCCCAGGGCTACATCCTGTCCTCTGACCCCCGACAATGCTCTCTTCCACCGTTCCCTACGGCTAGTGAGTCCTTTGCTTTCCTCTTAAGGCAGAGAAAATATTTCAGCATGAGAAGGAGACAGAGCTGTTGCAAAGACTGGCACAAACGCACCTACTCATCGGCCTAACCTGTTGCCTTCAAAATAAAAAGAGGCCCGTGGTGGGGGATGCATATCCCACCACCTACAGATGTACCTTGAGCTACTCCACGAGCTCTGTGGCTGACCTGCCTGATTCAGGCAGTGAGAGGCATGTCAGGAAACACCCTGACAAGGACCAGCACTGGATTTAACTCTTAACTAAAACAGCACCTTGAGCGCAATCCGTCACCTCCCTGTCTCTGATGTCTTTTCTCACTCCTGCTAAAACACAAATACTGAAACCAGCCTTAATTGCTTAATAGTGATCACCAGTGGTCATGGTCATCAGGTTTATCAACCATTTTCTCATGCAATTATGAACAAAAGGGAAAGCTTTTGCTACATGATCATATAAAGTAAAATTTTTCATGTGCGTGTTGGCCACTATCTGTATTTCTTAAACTGTCTGCAACACACTTTTATAAGAAATCTAACTTGCTGGAAAAAATCACCTAGCAAGATATATGTCTTTCTTTTACATGCCTGTTCTCTATAGAGTGGCTGGGGGTTTTTTTGAGAGTTCAGAAAATTTACACTCGTATCTTCCATTCCTTTTAAAGAAATATGTTACTATTTGTACTGCACTTGCTCCTGAAAACTCAGCTAGAAAATGAAGGATGCATCAAGTGAGACAATGTCTTCATGTAAGTTAGACAGAATTCATATTCTAAAGAATTGACAGGGTAAGATATATGTAAATCTCCCATCTTAAAAAAGTACCAGCAACTGGTGTTTTCCATGTTATGTCAGCATTTATAAATCAGCGGTGAAATCAGATTTACATGTGGTCTTTCCACGGATGCCCTGATTCTAGGAATCCACAGACAGTTCTCACCTCATCTCCAGGTTCCACCCTGGAAGCCTTAACACACTGGTGTAATTCTAGTTGCATTTCAAATGGGCAAAGGGTGATTGATATAGCCTCAAATGGGTGAAGGAAAAAAATCTGGTATAGATTAATAGGAGGATTAGTGAAAGATGGAAAGGAAAACAATTCTTTTATAATGTGACATGATACTTAAGAACGCACGTTGTCAGTAACTACAAACGTGTAACGTTCCTGTTTTATTTTGCTGTACTTCTGACACTATTCTCTTACAATATTTTGCTTATCATCCTCTTGTGAGGTTTATTGTACTTACAAATCATTCCCAGACAGTCAGCTTCTTTGCTATCTTTTCATTAAAAAAAAAGAAGAAAAAAGTTTTGTGTGTAATACATTTTCCCTGAGGGAACTAATTCCACAAAGATATTGACTACGAGCCTTTCGTTGTTTTAAAATATGTAGACATGCATCAAACAGTTTGATTCTTCTCCCCAGAGTCACCTTGGGAAGCTTTATCTGTGCATTACATCTCCGAAGCATCCTGCAGACCACGTAGGAGAAACTCTCTCTAATTTGCCCTCCCAAGCCTGTGCTTATCCTTACCTCAACTACTTGTTGCCATCAGATTGTTATGAATACTCTGTGCTATTAATTTTATGGTGTTTAGGGCTGTGTCCACTCCAGTTCCTTTGTTTAATACATTTTTAGTTCTTCCACTGTGGTATGACAGACTGCAGCATGTTAAAGGAAAAGTAGGGAGAATATTTGTATTGATTTCAAAATGCTGCAGATTGAGAGCAGATGTACCATGTATTCCCAAAACGTGTGTTTTAACTTTCATTTATGTGCTGTGCTGAACAGTCTTCAAGCCAGGAAGTGATTTATATTTGCTAATTGCATGCACTTTGGTAGATTTGCAGCTAAAAATAAGTGGTTTGTTTTTTAATTATAAATGATTTATCCATTCACACTGCATGTATCTAATGATTAGAAGCTAACTGAAGACTTGGGGAGTCTGCATTTAGTTTCCCCATCCGCTGTAGAATTATTTTGTATCTTCAGGCACCCACCATGGCTTACCCCTGCCTGGCTCAGAGGTATCTGGACCTCACTGACATCTTCATTACACAACAAACAGATTAAGGAAACACTTTTGCCTTGCAGCTAAACAAGTCCAAGGGCAGGTTACTGCCAAAAGCAGTGGTTCAGCTGCTCCTTCCCCACCCCTGAACAAGGGTCCCACTCGCATTTGCTGGATCTGACACCCCAGCAGCTGTGGGGGGGAGCTGACCCAGCTGGCTGATCTGGACGAACATTGCTCTTCTTTTTGCTCATCAGAGGGTCAGTTTTCCACAGGACCAGTTGACTGAACGGACTTCCTCAGATGAACATACAGGAAACAAAAGAGATTTTTTTATCGCAGGCAGCTTGCTGTTAGATAGGTTTAGAAGTAACTTGAAATGTCACCTTAGAGAGTCAGGGCAGGCAAGCCTGGGCTGGTGCTGCAGAAACCCTATCCCAGCTGCATGGCTTGACCTTCTCACTGGCATTAGCTCTAGTATTCCTGTATCTAGATGATAAGTGTCAGGACCTTGAGGGCAGTCATAGCTCTTAATGACTGACCAGCCTCATCTGAGGCCTCCAACCCCACCCTACCCTTGCCCAGAGGCTCTATTTAAGCTCAGCTCTGGTCTCCCCCATCAGCTCCTGTCTGTGCTATGTTGGAGGACTAGCAGGCTGTAACTCCAGCATCCCTGTGCCTGGCTATGGACCCTGCTGGTCTGGTCCCTGATGTGTGCATGGACTGACTGCCCTGCTTGACCTCAGACCTGTCTTATCACCACGGACCTGCCTGGTGATCACTTGGCTGTGTCCCAGTGGCCATGGCTGGAATGGACCCTGACCTGTAGCTGATTTCTCAGCTTGATTTCAGACCTGCCTCACCACCATGAACTTGGCTGATGATTTAGACTCTTGGTTGGACCTGGGCCTGCCTTGTTCACCTGGGTTGGGGGTAGTGGGGCAAGCTGTGGCTTGTGAGGCCCCTGTTCTGCTGGCTGTGGCACCCCTTCGACTCCCTGTCCCTTAAGGACCAAAGAGAATTTGCTGTGCTCCAGGAAAAAGGACCTAAATTGATAGAGACATCTGCTCTCTGAAGAGGTAACTATCTGTCAGTTTAGCTCTTGAACCATCTCAAGCTCCTGGTTCTTTGTGTCAGAAACAATGTGCAGGACTGGGGAGACCACACAGTTGCCTGGAGAAGCCAATGGTGTGGGTCCTTCCTAACCTTGATTTGAATCAGCTCTGGCTGGTATGGAGGGGCTTGGCTTCCTGGTCAGCTTAAGCTGGCCTAAGTAAATGTTGCTGCTGAAAGGGCAGGTTGTGTGTGGCTGTGCAACTGGCACAAAGAACATATTGGAAATACATGATTGGGGGAGGTGGCAGCACAGCTGCCTTCAGCCAGCTGTGAAACAGCATCCTAAGGCGTATCGGAGCAAGGTGGCAAAAAGTCCTGCACCTCAAACAAGGAGCTACTTTGGCTAATACTGCAGAAATTAAAGCCTGCCATGCTGCAAACATTGGCACCCAGGTCCCAGCAGCAGACAGTCCCTTCTGTGTGTCACACCCAGCTCCTATAACAGCTCTGGCAGTATCGAGCTTGGCTTGCCTCTTCCATCTAATCCATATTTATATATCGGGCAGTTTTCACTAGGAAGTAGATCATCTCTTGTCATTGTCCTCCTTGGTCTGAGGAGGAATATGTGCGTGTTTGAATATGTGAGGAGAAGGTGGTTTCAGACCTCAACCTCTTTCCCTAACACACAGCCAGATGCTTATCTTGGTTTGTTCCTCCTCTTGAAACTCTGTTAACGTCTGACAAGAAATACAAGAGTCGTATGGCAGAAAGCAAGCCTAAGAGGTGTGGGATCTGATCTAGCAGGAAGTGAGGAGGAAATTCCTTTAATCTTGTCCTTGTTTCCACTCTGCTTATGAACCTTTTAGTAAACAGTTGCTGACTTTTGAAATCCCAGATGTAATCTAAGCATCCCAGGAATGTGATCATTCTCCTGAATGGAAAGTAGTTATCACTCCTAGTAGCTTCAACCAGCTTTGGCAGTGTCCTTCAGCAAAACAGTGTTATCCACTATTGAATCTGCCTGACCACAGTTACAGCTGTGGTATAACGTATGGTGAACCGGTACTTAGTGTCGACAGGAGGGAACTGTAAACCCTCCTGCCCACTAAGCTCAGCTTCCTGTCACCAGTGAGAGGGAAAAACTTGTTGCGGTTTGGCTGTAGGTACATCATGGCTGATTGAGCCCTGGTGCTGAGGCCACAAGTGTGTGGGGACAGTCCCCAGCCTGGGGTGAGATGTGCGGGAGAATGGGGGAACGAGAGCAGGACTACGAGGCTGCTCTTGGCTCTTGTGATCTCAGGTAGCAATTATACCTGACTCCTTTTTAGGTAGGGTGACTTTTTTTTGAATAAAAGCTACATTAGAAGAAATCTATATTAAGTATTGATTTCCCTACAGCAGAGTTGAAAATGATTCCTTAAGATGCAGACTGGACTTCTGAATTCCTGACAGGAGAAGTAGGAGATACCCAGTAAATCTGAAATGTGAGGGGAAAATTAGAAGCTCTTGACTGTCAACCCACATATGAACAACAGTTGAGAAATAATCACTTTTCCACACTGCTAGTTCTCAGTTTCTTTGCTTTGTTTCAATGGAAATGCTCTAAAAAGTAGAGCACTAAATCCACTGAGCTCAGTGGGATAAACTCGAAATGACATAAAGCCCATCAGCTGCCCTCCCCATCACCATGGCTGTGCCCGGGCAGTGACCGATGCCCTTCCCAGGGGCGGAAGGTGGCTGTCAGCCATTACGTGCTTCCATCGTGGCTCAGGTGGGCATCGGTAGCTCCCGACCATTCCCTGTCGGCACTGCTGTGAGGGCAGCATTGGTGTGTGAGGCAGGTACATGCCGACCTGTGCTTGCGGTTGTGAGTTGGACACTCTAAGTAGTGATGTGACCACCTCTCTACTGACATGGCATCCTTTACTTTGTGGCTGAGAAGGTTCCTCGGCTAAGTTTGCTGACAAGGTATTTCAGCTCTCATGTGTGATTAGGGCAGAGACTTGGGAAGGTTAGGAGTGGAGGTAGCGAGTAACAAAACTGGACTCTGCCTGGAAAAGTGTTTTCCCCCCCAGGTGCAATAATCCCACAGATAGCTCTTACCTCATGAGTGGCAGACCCTTGGAAAGTGTTAACAGTGAGGGGAAACGGAAGGCAACTCCAACCAGTGCCTTCATAAATCCACCTGCTCTGAAAGAGGAGACATGAGGTGGGCTCAGCCATGGGGGGCACAGGCGGCCGGCGCCTCCCCTCCGTAGGGCCCCAGGCTGCCGGGGCAGGGTACGCGGCGGCCACCCGCCAAGGTTCGTGGGGCAGAGGCGCCGGCTGAGGCGGGGGAAAATGGCGCCCGGCGGGGAGGGGCGAGGCGCGGCGAGCGCCCCCCTGCGGCGCGCAGCCGCCGGGCCGGGGGAGGGCGGGGAGGCGGCAGCGGCGTGGGCGGGACAGTAGGGGGCGCTGCTCGGCCGGGCTGCGGCGGGGCCGGGGCCGGGGCCGGTCCGTGAGCGGAGCGGGCGGAAAAGTGACAAGTGAGGGGCTGAGGGCGGCAGAGGCGGCGGCCGCCCGCGCTCCCTTCCCCGCCCGCCTCGGAGGAGAGCGCAGCCCTGAGGGCGGCGGCGTAGGGACGGCTCAGGAGGAGGCGGCGGTGCAGCGGCGGGCCGGCCCGGGACGCCGGCCGCTGCGCGGTGGATGTGGGAGTAGCGCGGCGCCGGCTCAGGAATGCAGCAGCCGGGCGGCGGGGACGGGAGCTTCGTGCTGCTCCCGCTGCTCCTGCTGCTGCGTGCGGGCAGCCGGGCGGAGCTGGGGGACGCCACGCAAGGTAGGGGTGTGCGGGGGGCCGCGTCCCGGCTTTTGTCCCGCGGGAGCCTCCCTTCGCCCGCGGCGGGACGGGGGTGATACCGGGGCGGGGGGGGTGTTGGAGGGGTCCGTCTCTGAGGGAGGCCGGGACCGAGCCGGTGGTGGGGTCCGGCGCGGCGGGGCCGGCCCTGAGGCGCCCTGCCCCGGCTGTGGGGGCGAGCGGAGCGCGGCCCCTCCACCCGCCGGGAAGCCCGGCGGCTCCGGCGCTTCCCCCCCACCCCGCCCGCCCTCCCTGCGTGCCTCCCGTTAACTAACGACGAGTTTTATACCCGATCTGTGTTTAATTGCCTCGTCAAAAGCCCTTCCAAGCGTTCGGCCGAGTTATTGGCGAAGTGTAGCCGCTCCCAGGCGATCTCGCTTTTGAGACGTGGTTGATGGTTCCCGAGGTGGTGTTATCGAGGATGACTTATCCTTTAGCTCCAGCTTTGGGGGATGTTTTGCCATCCTATCGCCCCTGTAGTCTTTCAAGAAGGTTTTTAAAATGTATTTATTTTTTAACAATAACCTTACAGAAAGCCTCTTTGATTTGCTTTTAATGAGTAATATTTATTTTGCGATCCTTCTGTTTTATTAGGGTTTTGATTTCAGCCTTTTGCAGATGATTTATGTTTAACGCGTAGCACAAGCATAAAGGGACCTAGATGGAATTGGGCAAGAAGGACTGATTTCTGAGGCCAAGTCAGTAAAAAGTGAGCAGTGCTTTTGGACGCCTGCATGAGAATTTCAGTTAAGAGGTGGATATTCATGAACTCCCTCTCCTTGAAGGTATTTTATGGTGGGTACTTAAATCACAAGCCACTTCTGAAAAGTCCTGGTTGGTAATATGGCCATGTTTAGTATTTAAAGAAGGGGAAAAGGTGAACACTAAAGAGATAGGGCTGATGAGTTTATGTACTTAGAAGTTCAGAACTGAAAAAGCTGTGGTTATAAAACCTCTAAGCCAAATTGCAGATACTGTAGGATAACTGCCTTTAAAAAGTCAGTCGCAGCTACCAGATACAAGGCTCTTGTTGTATGCCTGTGCCTGCATTTCTCGCTGTGTTTCAGTGTGTCCCTAATGATTCCATTTCTGGGGACTGTGTGTCAGGTAGTGAATCTGTTTGAATGACTTCCAGGTATCACAGTGCGACTCTGTTGGACACGGGAGTCTTCTGGTGCAGATTCAATGGCTGGATGATGTTCTAGCTCAGGGTGGGAATTCTCCATGACATCTCAATGGGAAAATTTTCAAATGTTGTTTTCTAGTGTCTCCAGGGAATGCTCTATGTGCTTAACAAATAGCTGTATCTATAAAAGCGGGGAAAAAAAGACAGGCCATCTTTTTTCTGTTTTTCAAATAATTTCAAAACTTTAGGGTTATAATATGAAATTTTGTGGGTTTCTAAGAGACTGGAGGAATCAAAAAACCCCACGAACATAAATCAACTGATCATGTTGGGGCCAAAACTGGCAATTTTCTATTTACTGTGAGTTCTGCTGGGCAGTACCTTTCATTATATGAATTTACCTTTATGTATGACTATTAATATAGTTATTATGCACAATTACTTTCCACAGTGAAATATTTCCTGTATTTTAACTAATGCCTTTGGCAAAAACTTACAATGTTGACTCACGGGCAGATCAAGGGATTGATTTATCTTTTTATAGATAGATATCTATCACATATGTTACAACCACATACTACATTTTCCCCCAAACTTGTTAAAGATCAAGGTTTTGTAGAAAAATAAGGGAACCTGAACATCTAACACTCTAATAAAAGCCAAAAAACCCACAAAACAACCCAAAAAACTATTATAAAGTGTTTTACAAATTTCTTTAAGATAACTGCCATGGCTGGGTGAATAGATTTTTCTCCATCAGGAACCCAACTAGCCATACAGAACCCTTCAATCCCTACCCTTTTACCCTCACATTTTTCAAAAAGATAGAATATGGACCACTAAATAAGTAAAAGACTTTTTTTTTTTTTTTTTTTTTTTTCCCCCCCCAGGCATGTCAAATAAAGACTGCAGTGAGTCTATCTCTGGTAGTAGCCTAACTTCTACTACCAGAAAACATGGGCTGGGAGTCCAAGATCTGACAGTCTAACACAATGAAAATATTGAAGAGTAGTTTGGGCTTTTAGCTCCCTGAGGTCCAGAAGGATCAGAGCCTCATTGTGCTGTGCTTGGTCCAAACATCTGTGAAGGCATGACTCCCACTCCAGAGACTTCCCAGTTTGACACTCTGATCCAGTAAATGTATACAGATGTGCACAAATGGCCTCCTGTGAGTAGGCTGATGCAGCTCAGTAGGACCAGTCAGATGTGTATCTGCTTGGAGGCCAGGAACCTCCGCAGCTATTGTCACATCTCTTTTGGGGGGATTATTACCAGGTCATCCGTTTAGTTGAGATATTGTCAAGTGACCAAAACTGGTTTGCTGTGTTGCCTTCCAAAAGCTCTTTTTTGCCTTTTCCTCTTCACTTTTCCCCCTGTCTCCTGCTGCTTCCTTTTTGTCAATGACCTTTCCTTGTAGAGAGCAAAACAAAACAAAAAGCACATTTTCCTTTGTACATTCATGCTGTCTTTAATGCCTGCTCTTCCCAAGGGTGCTCACGGGCTGGCCCAACTCTTCTGAATAAAACCCTGTAGTTAATGTCAATATAAGTAACAGGCACTCTCCAACTGGATATTTGTTCATTCTCTGCAGTATCTGACTATGGATATTATCAGTTCAGCTTTATTATTATTATTCTGTATCATGTAACTTCATGAGGAGTCACAATGGAAGAAGCGTGAATAGAATAAAAGCATTTGAAAAGCTTATAGATAACCACAGATCTCTAGATTATGTTTTAGATTATAGGGGGTACTGTTGATTTCCTTGAAAGTTGCCTCTTGTGAGATAAAGTTCCACAGCTCTTGATTAGTCCCTGTAACAACACCCTGGTGGTTAATTGTTCCATCCATAGGTCAACAGGCTGCTATTTCAGCCAGTATCCACTTATGAGTTTACAAACAAACAAAATGCTTTTGTTGCCTTAAGCCTATAAGAGGATGAGAGTAGATGTCACTGTTTGACTTAGAGTGATTGTAGTCTCCCATTTCTTGACAAAAGTTGCTTGAAGTATCAGCAAATTATCTTCAGGACACCATTTCTTTGTTTCTATAATTAACGTCTACTGAAACTGCTGTGTTGATTATGTACACACTGGAACTTCAAGTTAAAGCATTGCAAATGAGATTGGGCAGGGGAGTGTTTTAAAGCTTGTGTATGGATTTTAAATACAAATACCTGAATGTAGGCAAAGAGCGGGAGAAAAAAAGCTTCCCTGAGGTGTGACACTGGATACTGCTCTTTGGAAAAACATGTAGAAATGCAGCAGTCTTCTGAGACTCAAAAGAGCACCTCAGAGTTGAAAACTCTTTTAAAAAATCTCTTAACTAAATGCAGCTGCTTTCCACATAGTGATTGTCTTGCAAGCCAGAAATATCTAGAAAGTTAACTAATACAAAATGAAAAGTGTAAACCTCTTCTCCAAGCCCTGGAAAAAACCTCAGTCATCCTCAGTTGCAAATTTTATCTTTGGACAATTGTGCATGTTTTTGAAGTTTTGTATCTTAAGAAACAATTTTTAGTAATCTGATAGACCGTAAGCTGCAGTTATTTTGGGCTGCAAAGTCATGTGTTTTATCTACTGTTTCAGTGTGATGTCCTCATCTTGCTGTAGGTAGTATTTGCTGGTACTTCACAGGTGAGGTTGCTCCCTGAACCAGAAGAAACGAGGCAGCCTGTATTGGGGCTGGCCCTGGCAAAGCTGGGAACTCTCACACCCAGCCTTGCAGAGGTGTGACAGTGATAATGCAGCATCATTTTGATGGTGAATCCTATGTATTGAAACCCTTAAATGAGTATCAAATGAAGCTATTTTATTGTTAAGATGCTATCTTTGATCTAAGTTTCTGTTTTTAAAAATTAGCAAACTGGGGCTGTTGTCATACAATATTCTCCTGCGCTTGAAAGCAGAGGGAAGGCTTATGTGAAATCCAAATCTGGTTACACAGTAGGAAACAGCTTCTAGTGGTAAGGGTAGCACTGAGAGGGTGGTGGAACCCACTCACTAAATCAGAGCTTAAAGAAATTTTGGGTTGATTGGGCCTGGGGCAGTTGTTGAATAGATAAGTGACTTTGTAGGGCTCCTTCTATCCTGGTTTCTTTTTCATTTTAATCATGGAGATATTGAGAGTCTATGAATCTGCTCATTTATAAATGAAACAAGAGTGAAATTAATAAATGAGATCTATTGTCTATGATTCTTTGGAAAGAATAACAAAACACTGGTGTTAGCTGAAGGATGCTTTTGTAGGTTCAGTGACTGCAGTTTTACATACTTTATGGTGAATGAAGAGCGCTCTAAAATTCCTGAAGTTTTACATTTGATGTGAAATTTCATTTGGTCAGGTGCTACAGAAGAAATTGTAATTTCTTCTGTCTCTTTACAAGCAGAGTCACTGCCCCCCGTTGCCAGGATTGTGGCATAGGAGAGGCTCGGTCATGTCTTAATTGGGCTGAAATAACAGAATGCATAGAAAGGCTATGAAGCTTGCTGAGGTGAAAACATGGAGTAATTTCAGCTTAAATAGATACCACTAGTATGCAAAGCTCTAAATATTACCATTATTGAATAGTAAAGTTCTTTTAGGTTCTCTTGGGAGTATAATGTCAAATAAAAGAACTTGCGTACATTTGGAATCTGATGCAATGTGATATGGAAAATGGTGCTCCGCCGAAATCAGACAGCTTGGGAAAAAGACGTAGCTTTAGAAAGGAACCCTTTAGTGAGGGGAAAGCAATAACGCAGGCTTCTCAGCATACTTCCATGCCAGCATCCTGTAGTGAGGAAGATTGCTTTCCAGGATCTCCTCCTGAAGTGGAGACATTGGAGTGCCACTGTTTCCAAGTAAAACTGCAGAGCAGTATATGAGAGGAAATGGCTAGTGACGTGTGAAAAGAATCCCTGGTGCATATTGCTGGGACGGACACAAACTTGGAGGATGATTAGTTAGATGTGATTCCTGAAAAATAATGCAGAATGGTCACCAACAGGAACAGAAAGCCACATCACTCCCGTTGAGGAGGAACTGATCGGTGTAACTTAATTGTGGGGCCAGTACCGTGTCTCAGCAGTGCTGTGTACAATGCTAGGCTTTTTCTAAGGTATTTCAACAAGTTATTAGCTGGAGTTCACGCTGAAGGCATGAAATAGGCTCAGAAGCAGAAGAAAGCCTCGGTCAAGTCTGCTTTGTTACTTCTACTGAGTTCCATGGAGTAACTGTACATGATATCCTCTTTTAACAAAATCCCTTCAGCGAGCTGCATGGAGCCTCTGGTTGTGTTTGATCAGTGAGGTGCTACAGAGCCACCTTCACAGGAGGTTGAAGAACAACAAAACATTGTCTCTTGGAGGAAGTATCCTGTATCGCTGATGTTGGCAAGGTCTGGGCAGCCCGTCCCCATCAGCTGATTTGGGACAATTACCTGCCAGTTCGGTAGTGCTGGTCTAGGCATGGCTTAACCCACCCGGGCGTTTCTCTTGTCGCGTTGGAGGCAAGGAGCCTGGACACGTTTATGGTGCTTTGGGAACGTTGAAGGGAAAGGAGATTTGTCTGGTCTTGGTGTTGGGGAAAGTTTTAAAAAAATTGAGACAAGACACACTCCTCCTAAAGAGTTTGAGCAAAAGTGCTGGTAACTTTGTGCAGATGTTGCATGTTTTTTATAACTGCTGCTGATGCCCTGTTCTGCGTTGTGTTGTACAAAGACATGCTTTCACTCAGTAACAGATATCTGGGACTAGGTTTACATTAAGACTTAGCCATCCCAATATGCAATGGTAAATTTTCATAACTAGATGAGTTCTTGAGAAAACAGTTCGTGGAGGCCCCAGTGGAAGCCTGCATTTTATTAAAAGCTTTTTTTTCCAACTGGTCAGGTCATATGTTGAAACCGATACTTCACGATGACTTCCTGTGACCTTCTGCTCCTTTCCTCCAAGGGTTGTCAGTTGTGCATACTCCTGTCCTGTTCCCAGATGCTCTGCTCTGCTGCAGCAGAGGTCTGAACATCTGCTCCATGCAGATCTGGGAAAGAGCTGGAGCAGTGAAGCTCTGTGTCGGAGCACAGCAGCAGGCCATGGGAAATGGAAAGATCAGAGATAAGCAAGGAAAAATGTTCGGCAACTTTATAACCTCATCACACATTCCCTCCAGAGACTGGAATTATATGAGGGTATGCTTTTCTTACCCTTAGAACTTATCTTTGGAAGGATATGCACTTCCAGATTCACAGCATGAGCATTCCTCTTAAGAGATAGTTATTTCGTCCTCTTGTGCTGCCTGAGAGTGTCCACACTGTGGCTGGTCAATACAGAACATAGTGGCTACTCAGAGAAACTGTGTGCTTCGGTGCTGGAAGTACATGCCGGAGAAGGAGGGATTTTATGATCTGTGTGGCCTTATTTTCAAAGCTCATGAGGACCTTTAGCTCTCACGTTTACTTGGGAGAGCTGAGCACTTCTCAGAATCTCAGCATTAAGGGCATAGGGCGCAGATCAGTCCAAAGCCTTTGGAAGCCTGGTCAGGAGAAATGAAGCTGCTTGAGATGATGCAGTGAGAAATTTTACTAGAGCCCTTTTAAAATCATGTCTGATACTTCATCTCTTCTTGTGGGGCCAATACCACTTCGAAAAGAACCAGTCTTTGTACTTCAGTCTCCTAGTCACATCTAGGTGAAAGGCAGGAATGACATTTGTAGAGGAAAGTGCTGTCTTTTGTTAGCTCAGCTGACAAGCTTTTGAGTGGGCTCGTTAGATCAAGAGTGGACCCTAATAAGGCCTAATAGTAACACCACCCCTTTTCCTTGTTTCTTTAAATTGTTACAACTATGTAACTACCATTATTTGAAAAATAATGGCAATGCTTCCAGTAGTACATAGACTGATTTGTGCTAGGCAGAGGCTGTAGGTTGTTTTGTTTTCATCTAAGCATTTCCTTTAGCACTACCACTATAGAAAAGTTATTATCATAGTTACTGTGTTAAAGTGTTTTCAGTTAAGTGACTTTTCCGCCATCTTCCAGAGAGCTTTTGTCTGATTTTGAACAGAATGTGAGTGTCTGATGATAGGATCGTTCTTGCTGAAGGCCTTGGTTTAAAAGCAGGGGTGTAAAGGTGCTGACATGTGTAAGGATTCTTGGGTAACAAAAAAATGCTGGGGTGGTAGAATGAATTGCGGAGTATGGTGACAAGACTGGGCTGATGGACATCCTAAAAAGTTTGAAGCACATACAATAAGGCCATTGGAGTCTTGATGTTCTCCTAGGAGAGGCTGTTGGTTGTGGTAAACACTTCTCTTTATTCTTTCTTAGACTTGGTACCAGCTTTTGTTACACAACATTATGCACTGGGTATGTTGGATAATATAAAACAGCTTGCCAGAGACATTTTGTTGCAAATATGAACATGTTATGGAACTGCTAATTGTTGAAGTCTTTGAGATAGTCAGACATCTGGAAAAAAACAGAAAGGATTAGTCCAGACTTGGTACACCCCATGAGGTCAGGCAGGTGTATTCCTGACCTTTTCTCACTACAAGTTGAAAGGAGTTTAAATGTTTTCAGACAATTCTTGCATTTGATGAAGCTTTTAAGTTTTCATTCCACTTGCAGAAAAAATTATCTATGCCTGTGCTCATTACTGCTCTGAGCTACAAAGTGAATGGTTAAGTCAACTTTTTGACTTGGTTGGAAGAGAAGTGCAGTGTCATAATGCTGTCATGTTTGTAGCAGCAGCCAAATAAAATGTACAAGCCTGTCTCACCACCTCAGCACTCATACCTTTGAATGTTTGTGGAATATGTAACTTGGAGAGGGGTTTTGTTTTCTTTCTGTTGAATTCAGTTTCAGTAATTCTGTCCTCAAAGGTAAGTGTGATTGCGTACACAAAGCGGGCTCTAGGAGAAGCCAGAAGCTTGGCCAAATGACAAAAAAAATAAAATAAAATTCAGTGTTAGAACTAAGATTAGATCTGGTTTTGATCAAGTGAGGTCCTTTTTGCAAGACTTCTGTTACCTCGCCTTTCTCTTCATGGAGAGGTACCATTTTTATTGTACAGTGGATATCACTCTCACCTGTGACACCTTTATAGAGTTATTGTGTATCTGAGCGCTGTGGAGTCTACACTGTGTTTACAACAGTTCTTGCCTCTCCCAGTTTTTCCTGTAGGAGGTCAGTTATCATGGTTGAACATCTCTTCTCCGAAATTAACTTGGCTTCAAATAAAAGGAAGTATCTTTGTAATTGTTTTGTTTACTCTGAAATATTTGATGTGCTGTATAAGTAACAAGGATTCTGTATGTTTTAGGTTTTAATTTTATTTTATATGTTAATTATTCATTCCATATGTTTTGATTTTTTTTTTTCTTTTAAAAATACCTTAGCTCTCTATGAATTTAGTGAAAATTTGTAGCATGATGGAAACATCTCTTTTTCCAGAACAAGCTGAGTGTAGAAAGGACCACGCTGAGCTCTGCTTTCAGTGTGTTTCACCTAGAATGACCAGAGGTCATTTAATTCCCCGTTGATTGTCAGGGAAATGGATTTATATCATAAAACACATTCAAAGGCCACAGAATAGCGCTAGATGGATCTTTGCTTCTGACCATTGACTTACTATTCTAGTGTCGTGAATCATTTTGTCTTCCTACATTTAAAGCTCTTCTCCAAATGCAAAAAACAGTTCCCAGTTTTGATTTGTGCACCCGTTGCTTTTTTATGAAGAGTAGAAGCACAGAGCTCCCCTGAGAGCTGAGTAACCCTGGTGGGCTAATAATATCCCACAGCTGAGAAGCTGGCAGCAAGAGGGAAGCCGGTAATTAGAAGTGAAAATGTGGTAGTTTAGAAATAGCTATCAGCCAACGATTAAATCTGAAATTCCAAGTGGGTTCTTCCTTTGTTCAGGCCCTGTCTGGGCATTTGATGCATTCTGCTACTGCTGGTCAGGAGAATTGCATTTGCTGTAATTAGCCATATGTCAGAAGTCCTCCCAGAAGCTCCAGCTGGCGCAAAGCTGGCCCCCTTCTAGCTGGTAGATGCTCTTGAGGCTTAAGCCTTTTCTTCAATTTCCTTTTAATATCTTGGGCGACTTAGTAGTGTTGCTGATGCTTTTTACAGCTCTGAGTGGACTGGAGTTGTGGTCTGAGAGCATGGTCGCTTTGCCCTGTATTGCATCAAGCGGTTATGATTAACTTGGGAATGCCGGGCTGCTGGCATCTCTGAGGTTGAAACACTTCATGTTCACGATAGGATGTTTTTGAACTGAGGGCCCCTTACTTTTAAATTCACTTTTCTTGGCAGTCTGTCAGAGCCCAAGTCTGGCAACCTTTGTAAGTGAGATGCAACAAGCCTCGCTTATTTTAGCTATTGGTCTGTCACTGTGTTTTTAATTTACTGTAATTTAATCACTGACACAATGCTGGAATAAATAAATGGGCTGTGAACATTCTCATAGACTTTGGAAGTCCAGCTCAGGGCAAGATTTAGCTTTTAATTAACACTGTCCATGAGTTTTATTGTTAAAATTGTATCCTTTTAAGTAAGTAAATCTGAAGTTGAGTAAGAGATGAATAATTGAAACCTGGTGTGGGATAACTGAATGCATTCTAGCCCCTTCCCCAGCAGAGCGAGTGGAGGACCACCATAACTCTAGACTGTTTCTTGTAAGTTATGGGTCATTCCACTGCTGGGCCATAAGTTGGATGTTGTCATTATCTCTCCCTTTATTTTTCCCGTGTATGATATGTTGCTACATATTGAAAAACACATGTTCTTCACGACATTAAGGACGGTAGTATTTTACATATGTATAAACCAGATTTTTAGTACAGCAAAGAGCTTTAGGAAGGCCTTCGGACGCCCAGCTAAAAAGACCTGTTGAAGGGTTTTTGCTTCTTTTAACCCCTACTGCTATGTAAATTCTCCAAAAAGAGGCCCAGGCAAGGGAGGAAGCTGTAAAGGCATCCTCTCACTATAGAGGAATCTTAGTCGTTAGCAAAATTCTAATTCATCAGGGATCAAAAGAAGATGTTCTCCTGATTTTCTTCAGTTATACAGGGCAAGATGATATCTGATTTGCCATTTTTCCTTTGAGAGTCTCTTTGTAGGATGTGATTTATGCTCTCGCATTTTGGTTTTCTGATTTGTATATCTTTTTAAATACACAATCTTCTTTTAAATCTTAATGAGTGTTTCTGACTCTAACGACTGGTTGTGTAGTGAACCCCGCGCAGTAGTAAAAGGTTCACAAAACTTGAGAATATTTTATGTGCAGAAATTTGACGTTACATATGGACTCCTCTTAAGATCTTTGGCCTCCTACTTTTCATAGCAGTAAATGTGGTCCAGATATGAGGGGCTCTGTGATCAACCCTCTTAATTTCAATCTGAAAATCTACAGGGAAGGTCAAAGTCAGACTGATTTACTTTTGATTTATTTTGCTGGTTGTGCTATTCAGGGTGAGACAGATTAGGCTGGGCATTAAGCTAACTGTCCCATTCCTTTCTTCCTGAACAGTTTTTTTTGGGAGCCAGATTTGGCAGTGGTCACACTTGTGTCTCTGGTTTCAAAATCTATGTATCTGTGAAGGTCCTGCTAGTTCTGGGGAAGTTCTTTGATCTGTCCTGAAAATTTAGAACGTTGCTAGTTGGTACTGGGGGAAGGAGAAAAAGGTCTTCTCAGTGTCCATAGCAGGTGAAGTTTATTTTCAGTGAATTTGTTCAATAAAGGAGAGACTACCTGCACACTTTTCCCTTGCCATAAGGCTCTTGGTTGGGTAATATAATTTCTTGGTGAGTGCCACAGGTGGAAGAGGCTCCTGTAAATGTGGGACCTTCATAAGGATTTTGGGGAACCTGAACATCGTAAGTTGCTCTGTTGTCATTCACGGGCCCTACTTGGTGCTCTCATTGAGGCCATTCTGAAGACTCCGGATATGGAACTCTTAAGCACTGTGTGCATTTTTTGGCCTGCGTTATGTTTATGAAGGGGTACCTCTGGTATAATGGTCCCATCCAGCTTTAAAAATCCATGGGTAGCTCTAAGAGCAGTCCCCTTTTTCAAGAAGATTTTGACTGAATCCAGCGCAAGTGTCTGAACTAGCATTGTTCTTCCTGTTGTGTCAGTATATGACTGAAGCTGGTGTCTTGGTGTCGCAGACCATCCTGCGAGGGTCACAGCAGGGACAGCAGTGCTATCGCTACCTTTGGTTTGGGAAAATTGCAGTGTGTAGGGTTCTGCACAGTTTTGTACATTAGGTATGGTTGTTTGTTTTTTTTTTTTTTGTCAGCTCTACAGAAATCCCCTACCCAAACCCTGTAATTGTCAGATGTTCTGTTACACTATTCCCCCTGCCAGTTATTATCTCCCAAGATTATCAAGGGTAACTTCACATGGACTAATTGTAATAACTGAAAAGGCCTAAGGGGAAGAATTCTGTCTCGACGTTGCAAGTAGGGGATTAAGCGTGTATATTCAACGTAGTTTGCTGAGAGGTGTCTATGTACGTATCTGTCAGAAAGAACTGTAAAATCATTTGAAATATTGTAAAGGATAGATACGTGGTGATATGGAGGCTCAGCTTTCTTTTGCTTTTGTTGCATTATCCCACTGAAGCTAATTTTATACCCTTTTTTTCCTCCCCTTGCCTGTATAAGCTAGTGTCATGCTCCTTGAGAAGGCACTTATGTTCTTGAAGGATTATTGTGTTAATTTAGCTTTCATTTCATCAGGTATCAAGGCGTGATGTTATCCTGCTATTTGTTACTGTACTTTTACTGTAAATTACTGACATCAGAGATGGCTGGTGATTACAGGGAAGATGACTGAGGTGCAGGAAGGAAATAGTAGTTTTTGATCTCTACTTGCTTTGCTGTCTTGAAGGTCCTACAAGGGGTTATGATCCTCTAGGGCTCAGTCATTCAGTAATGCTGATTAAAATAGTCAATCTGAGCAACAGAGCCTGACAGATTTTCTGCCAGAGTCCTTTAAAGAATAACATAATGCATCTTTTAGGAAATTTAGCAGGCAATTGCTTTCAGTCAGCTGAAGTATTTCCTGTGTAAAAGAATGCTTACTATGCTGGACTTGTGATGAGATGTACTGTTGTGTCAGAAATAACAGGCTGGATCCATGGCATCTTCTCCTTACAAACATATTTTTTCTAATGATCAATGTTTTTATTAAAAATAATGCACTAGATTTGTATTTGTTCTAAAGTATTCCTGAGTTCCAAGCTGTTTCTTCTGAACTGTAGCACATTAAGCAATACAGGTATCTGAAGCTATTAGCATATCAGTTTTATTTAAATATGGGGTAAAAAATGAATTATCTAACTGTTCAAAAAAGATTTATCTGTCTTAATTTTGGCCTCAGTGGAATCACTCTCTAAGCTTTTTCTGGGACTTCTGGGTAAAATAGGGCTGCTTTCAACGTGAAAGTGATGATCTGCGGTGCAAGCCCACCCCTTGAGTGTGATGTTATCGCCCTAAAAGGTGCAACTTTAAAGAGTTAGCATGAACTCATTTCTGTTAATGATGGTACTTGTTACTACTAGACATAGAAAGTAAATTGAAAAGTTACTTTGATATATTTTCCTTATTTTTAAAAAGAAAATCTATTTTTTTCCCCAGAAAATAATTTTGCCACTTTGTTTCCAGGCGCTCTTCATCTAGCAGTGAACAAGGGGAGTCCTTTCACAGAAAGCAACTTCAGTGCTGAGTGTCCTAGAATATCTTACCCTGAAGAACAGAGAAGTGCAATTCTTCTCATTGTCTTCATTGGGACTTAAAGTGCACGTGGTGCTTTAAAGAAATGGGAGAGGTGATTTGTTTTGTTTTGCCACGTTGCTCCCTTACACTGGTACAACTCCTGAGTATTTCCCATCAGCTTCGGTGTCGTTCAGATGTGCAGTGGTACCACCAGAGATGGTTATTCTTCCGTGGGTTTGTGCAGCAAAGGAAAGCTAATTGACAAATGGTGATAGTGCGGAGTTCTGCCGGTGCCCCTTTTCCCCTAGATGCTAAGTGTTCACTGCAGAACGTGTGAAATTTGAATACTTTGGGTTTTTTCTTTAAGCAGAATATAGTGTTGCTTTTGCTTCCTGCACCAAATGCCATGGGAGAGAGGATAGTTTTGATCTGTGCTGTCCATACTGTGATGTGTAGCTGTCTCAGCTTTCAGGGATGAAAGACGACTGTCATTTAAAGCGCTTGCCATATGAGAAAACAGTGTCTACTCTTGCATAGCTGTTTGGGGGAAGGGAGAAAGCAAATGCTTTGCATACAGGAAAATATCTGCTCAGGGGGTATTTGATTTCACTAAACAAAATATTATCCAACCTCCTTTGCATGACTTTCATACCATAATGGGGTTAAAATGAACAGCTAAATGCAAATGG
Organism: Strix uralensis; assembly: GCF_047716275.1. Classification (NCBI taxonomy): domain Eukaryota; kingdom Metazoa; phylum Chordata; class Aves; order Strigiformes; family Strigidae; genus Strix; species Strix uralensis. Next base: position 3,049,650 of record NC_133979.1, on the reverse strand, counting down.
TTACACTTCTTGTTCCATATATGTTCTCATGCCCTCTACCAACCTTAACCATAATATCCTGTCTTTTTTCTTAAAGAAATATATAGTAGGAAATGAAAAGGCATCTCATTTGCCTAGTAATAAATAGTGTAGCATTCAGTCAAATCCTAATGAAAAGATACTGTTTATTTCTACTAGAAATATTTCTCAGACTGTGAATGTATGACTTGAAATAAGCGGTTTCATTTCCAAATTTTAAATCCATTTCTGTATCAGGAAAGCATTTACAGTATTTGATGAAAGCCGTTGCTACTTGAGACAATATTTGTTCTCGAAGCCTATATTTAGCAATTGCATGTGCAATTCAAGGAGAGTAATAGGAGTTCTCTGAGCATGAACTTACTTTTCACATTTTGGAGGAACATAAAGATATAAAACAGGAAATGTTTGATGCTGTGCATTTAAATTAGCTCCTGGTTTTAGTCTCCTCTGTGGCTTCTTTGGCTTTTATTAGTGTTCTCATCACTTTATAGAGTGATTTCTGTGTATGTACAAAAAGGATTTTATAATCTTCTGGATTTGTCTGTTTTGCCTGAATTTATCAAACATTTGTTCAGATGAAGTGAAAGAGAAGACAGCTTAAAGTGTCTTTTTCCTGTTGCACAAGGTTTGATCCTTGCTTGAGTTCTGCAGAATTTACTAGTTTGAGCCAAACTAGGAAACATTTTAGATATTTTATGTTCATACATCTTTTGATGTTTGGGATTTGGGACTTCAATGGTTTATTTTGGATATAAGCCCAGGTGAAAATGTGCTGGAAAAGGGGTGCACCTGGCAGGGGAGGTTCTGGCAGCCCTTTTCTGGCCTGCACCAACAGGTTCTGTCCTGGGCCAATTTTAATCTGAGGCTTTTTAGGGCTTCCAGCTCCCTGGTGTCTAGATACTGGTATGTCTGAAGATGCAATATACAGGCGGGTCACCCCTGGAGAGCACAAACACTGAAGATTTGGAAATTCAGTGTCGGTGCCTGCTTTCCAGGGTGGTTTTTTTGTTATTTTTTGTTCTGTGTTTTTTAATGATGAACTTGCCCTCTATGAAACTCTGTAGTTTGTTGAGATTTGAATGTGAAATGGTGTACACTGAACTCTGTGATTTATATTGTCTTTGGTAGAAGGCTTATTCAAAGATGCTAAGAGTATTTGAAAGCATCATCTGATACAGAGCGCAGCTGCATTTTCACTCACACTCTTTTATGAGGAGCAGAGCGCACTTTGGGGCTCTGCTATCGGGCTACTCTGACAAATAATTTCTATTGGCAATTCAAAGTCCTGGGGTTTTGTTTGGGTTTTCTTGTGTCAGCCAACATCTGCTTAGATGTTTTCTATTAACATCCCTTTAATTTTGGGATATGCTTTGCTTAATTGAAACTTTGAAGTCACAGGAAGATACTTTGACTAAACCTGTTCTTCCTTACACTAATGTAAATGCAGAATAAATGCATACCGTGACCGATGCTGGTAATAAATTGTCTTTGTTGAAGAGTCCATGATTTGAAAGTTTCCACTTCCTTTGGTTCATCAAGACTCCAAATTTCTTGACTTTCCAAGCGTGCTGCAAGGCTCGCCTGAGCTGCTTAATAAAGAGTAGGTGGAAGGAAGGATAGCTCTTAGAAATCATGAATGGGTAACGGTAGTCACTGATGAGTGCTCCATGACATCCTTTGCATGCATTGTTTTAAAAAAAAATATATTTAAATGCATTTTTTTATACATGTGCCAAAAGCATAGGGCAGATACAGTTTTCAATGAACACCCTGATCTGGGCTTAGAAATGTGGTATGGTTCAATTCTTATGTGCACATGATGAACAGCAGAGAAGCATAACATACCGTGAAGTTATGCAGCAGTGCCAGCTCTTCAGTTGTTTTGTGTTTATAAGCAGATGCTTTTTCTTTAATCTGGGAAATGATTGGTATATCATCCACAGTGTGACTGATTTACCAAGAGATGCAATCAATTTGTTTCTAAGCAGAGACATGTCTGATCTAATACAGTACAGGCACACTAATGACAATGCAGTTTCCAGTGCTTTTTCTTATTTTCTGGGTTTTAGTGACTGGGGTTATTAAAAAAAAAAAAAAATCCATCTGTACCAATTTACTTTTTTGAGGGAAGAAGGTACTGGAGAGCAGAATTACAGATGTTCACATGCCCAAACCCTGTAATGGTATTAGCAAATGTCAGAGCTGTGACGCTATTTGGCATGGCAGCTAAAATGATTGACCTATTTTTCTTCCAAAAACTTTGTTTATATTTGAAGCTTTATATCTCAAATAAAATTAGTTTTATGTGAGTGGGATGTATACTTGTAATAATTTAGTTTAGAAAAGTAATGGCAACACCCCAAAGGATTTCTGGCCTTTGATTTTTCCCGTGTCCAGTGGAAGCCTTTCATAGAGGCTGGATAATGTCTCGTTCTGACTTCTGTTGCAGCACGTAAAGAGAAGTGTCTTGACAACTTCCAAACCAATAATATCTTTCTTATGTTTCAATATATGAATAACAGCACAGGCTTTCTAGAGATTATCTTTTTGTAATGTCTTTAGTTCTGTAACATGCTGTGGCCAGATGAATCTAAATCCTTCAGCATTTTGAAGAACAGGAAAGTACCCCTTTTAAAAATGTGTGTTATAGCAGGGATGCGCAGTAACATTAACTCACTGAACCAGAGTTGTATTCTTTTAATTAAGAGGTGCAGTTAGCAGAGCACATGATACTTCTTCCTCTTCATGCTGTTTCTTTCCTCTTTTCTAATCTCTGTTCTCCAGTGTGTTTTTTTCACGGTCCTTGGGAGTCTTGTTTTTTCAAAGCGATCCCCTGCTGACTATTTTGAGGTCTGTCTAAGCAGTTTCTTCAGCTCTGTTTTAAAAGAAGTTGTTCCCTTTGATTAAATAATTCCATTACTGTCCATGTGATTAGTTTCTTTGCGGTGGAAGAGCTGGGAGGAGAAGAGGCCAAAGAGCTGCCAGTGCTTCTTGGTCCCTCTGCTGTGATGAAGGCTCATCCAACTGGTGTGTGTCTTTGTGCGTCCCTGGTTCACCACCTTAGGCTGGGGACTGTTTAAACAAGTCTGTGCATTAGATAGTGCAAGGAGACACAGGTGGAGAAGCCATTCTGTGCAAACTGGTGCTGGAAGTGCTCGACTTCTGTTGAAAAAGCTGTTCCACACGGCGTTGCTGCAGATGTCTCCGATCGTTCTCAGCAAACAAGTCCTGTGGCAAGTTCTGGTGCTTTATCAGCTACAGCAAGAAGCGAGGACTCCTCCTGCTCGTCTTCTTACAGAGGCAACTGCTGTGGTGAGGGAAAATGCCTCAAGCTGTTACCTCCTCGCAGGGCTGGTTTGTTTTCCCCTTTCCTATCATCCCTCTTTGCCTCACAGCATATGCACCACTGCCTGTGTTTGCTTTTTTTCTTCTACTGACAGTGAATGTTGCTAATTTATTCTTGTCTTTAAGGAAAACTTTGAAAATAGTAACTTGCTTTTTAATTTAATATCTGCTGGTTCCTAGATTACTGTGGTAGCAGAGTCTGAAGTGTTCAGACTGGGGACATCTGTGTTTGTTCAAGAAACAACAGGAGATGCAGTGGATGGAAAATAGATGAAGTTTGTTGAGGCACAAAAAAACCGGCAAGATACCTTGAAGGAAGTGTTAAATAACAATCTCTGCTTAAGGCCCCAATCCAGCAAAACACTTAAATGTATATTGTAACTGTAAACAGTCGAGACGTCCAGTTGATTTAAATGGGACTAGTTTTGTGTTTAAAGTTAGATATTCGGTTGAGTGCCTTTCTGGATCAGGGCCTAAGTGAGTGAGAGTTTGAGTTGTTTTTCATTTACAAGAGTGAGACTTGAAAGTGAGACCTGACCAGCGGTTAGTGGTGTCCTGGGGCATCTGAGATCTCAGAGAGACTTTTTAAGGCTGTATCCTGCTGCTACTTTTCCTGCCACTTGCAAATATACTTCTTTTTCCTTGCTTATTATTCTGCTCACAAGTCAAATGGATTATGCAGAATGGGAATCTAAAAGATGCAAATAATTCATTGCATGCCAGGGTAGTGGTGTAACTGATCACATTTTTCAAGGACCTCAATTCAACTTGTAGTGGAAGAGAAAGAAGGGAAGGAGCAATAAAAGTAGTGATGTAGAGGTGTCTTTCTACTTTGCTGGCATTAACTACATGTAAAATTTGTAGTTTTATGTAACTACACGTAAACTATAGGTGAAGTTTTAAAATATACAGGTCCAACGTAGATAATCTGTATCTTTTTGTGAATCTTCAATCCATCCTAGAAGCATTTCTTAGGGAAACAGGATTTTTTCAAGCAATTATTCCCATATGACTTTCATTACTGGGAGGAACTTGGTTAGTGGGCTTGATCCCACAAACTCTTTCTCTTGCAAGTTGTCTTTACTCCAGAGAGCTGACTGCTGACTCCAGAGGAGACTGCTCTGCAGAGAATGCTATTCTCCTTCAGGTTCGCCACTGACTTACTCTGCAACAATTTGTCTCCTTCCCAGTCTGTGTGAAGTAGGATAATAATGTTTACCCACCTGTGTAATACAAGTTCAGATCCTCGAATGAAAGGCCCTACTGTGCAAAAATACAAGGTAGCGCTGTTGGGGGGAGGGGGGGAAGTATTCTATACCTGCAACTTTAGACTATTTACAGTGAATGTAGTGAAGTTTTCTGTTAACAAATAGATAAGGTGTTGTTGGTTTGCACTAATGCATGATGTTGCTTTAAAAAGAAATAGTATTAGGGAGTAATGTCACAGTTGTCACTATCTTAGTATTGGCAAAAATGTGAAGGACAACTTTCTAATCCCTTAGGTGTGGAAATTCTGCTGCTGTTATTCCTGGTTATTGAACTATCCTGCTTCTGGCTAACATGCTGCCTGCCTCCTGTTCCCCTCCTGGCTTGTGTGTCCATGTCGTTTCTGACGCTAAATGGCAATAGTACTTCCAAGAAGCTGGCAGAGGAAAAAGGTTTCGATAGCAGGGTGATGAAGAGGAATGCAGATGAGAATCAAATTTGCTAAAGAATAATACGTTTTTATTGTGTATTGCACCTGCAGGGCCTGTATAAGATTTATGCCATGGTCCAGGTTGTGTACAAATGCCTGGTAAGGAGCAGGCTCCTTTCTCTAGTACTTTTACAGTCTAGAGCTTGGCGGTGGTGGTGTCACTGGTAAAGCACCACTGACTGCATCAGGGACAGGAGTTTGCCTCGCCCTTCAATATGTAACGAAGTGTGTCAGGAGGAGCAGTAGCCTAGAGCAGAGATGGGACCAGAAGTCATACAACAGGTTAAAAATAAAGCACAGGCTCTCCCAAGTCTCCAGCAGGGCAGGCACTTTATAAGCTGCCCAAAACACTTCTCAAGAAGTAAATGAAAGAATACAGAAAATTGTGAAATAAGCAGCTCTTCTGTTAATCTTCAGTCACTGGCCATGGCAGGGGGTGTGGGTGTGCAGCATATTCAGTAAAGACCCTTATAATTATTCCTACACAAGCCTTAAGTCAGGAAGTACACCTGACAAAGCTGCAATTTGTAGACCTGTGTAAAACACCTTTTCATAAGGCTTTGTTTCGTATTCATTTGGCTAAATCTTCTTACAAATTTTCCTAGCATTTTACGTGCACAAACTATATCATTGTTTTGGAAAATGCAAGTCTGACCACTGTAAATGGGTTTGTATTTCCAACAGGGCAGTTATTTAATTTCCTGTTGGAAGTCTGCAAATGTTGGCACTGTTTGCTCTTTGGCAAGAAGCCAAAAGAGAGTACGGTATCATTAACATGCTACAGTCCATTCGAGTTTTCAACTGGTTTCATCCAAACTTTAAGACTGAACTATAACAAAATATATTTTTCTGATTAAACTTCATAAAAGCAGACAGGGAGATAGAGGTGAAAGGCAGGTGATAGGGCATTTTCTAGCATGAGAACAGCTTTTGTTCTTCCTTACCTAGTCTTGTGCTGGAGTAATCCTCATTTTGCTGCAGACTTAATTTCACTTTGCAGTTTTCCATTAAAGCACCACAAAATGAAGGCTGAGGTCTGATCCTGGAATTGGCTCTTTCAGAATAAACACGTTCCCTGCTGCAGTGACCTTCCGTGGGATCCACGTGCGCGGTCCCTGCGGAAGGACGGCTACCAGAGTTTGAACCTCTAATAGTCACAGTGACATGACTGAAAATCCTGAAGTCACCCAGGTGCATTTCCAAAGGATTCCTCAGCATCCAGAGGACTGAGCTGTTTGGAAAATGCTATCTTTAGAGACAAGTGCCTAGAAATGATTTGGAAAAGAAACTTTTATAAACAAAAAAGATATTTTTGTTCAGAGTTTGTTTTAAATACACAGACTTAACTCTGCAAAAATGAATTGGACTAGCTTAGTGTAAAAACACATAGTTTACCTTGGGTGCCTGGCATAGGCTATCTATAGCTGCATGATGCTTCAGGCCAGGCAGTTCCCTCTGTGTAACAGAGTTAGTAGCTCGTGGACCTTCTGGTGCACCATTTCTGGTGCCCAGCGTGCTCATGGAATTCTCCATTTTACTGTGGTTTGCAATGGAGGTACACTCTTAACATCTACAGCTTGAAATAAAGGGATCCAACTTCAATTTTCTTTCGCTGCTTTTTTCACTTTGAAAGGAGCTGTGTGTTGAAAACAAATGATCAAATGATGCAGTGGACTCTTTGTCACTTGGAAGCCTTTAAATCGAGGCTGACTTTCGGAATGATATGCTCACAGCCACAGTGAGTTATGCGCAGGAATTGCTGGATGTAGGAAATTGTGGCGTGTGTCATGCAGGGGATCAGACTTGCGATTATTGTGGTCTCTACTAAATCTCGCATAAGGCAGCACTTCAGTGTAATCTGTTTGGATTTACCCTGTTCTGAATTGGAGCAGCTGCTTTTTCTCAATGATTTGGATGTGGAAGAGGAGTCGAGAAATGTGCACAACTTATATATTATAGTTAATATTTGCACTCACTTCTCCTGGCTTATCTGAAGCTGTAGTAGGTAAAGCTATGTGATGGAAAGCAGAAGAAGGATAAAAAGCATGTTTTGAACACCTGTCATACTTTGGTATTGTTTCTTGAATGATATTCTTGGCTGCTGATAATATGTAGCTTAGGCCATTGATAGGTATCGAATCAGAATGGGGAATACCTAAATAAGTTTGTGTGCCAGAAGATCAGGTTCTTTTTTTCCTTGGGTCCTGAGAAATACACAGTGCAGCTAAAGAAAAATGCACATAAAAACCAAAGCATATAAAGCATGTAAAAAATGATATGCCTGAACTTATGTACTGCAATAATGTACTTCTGCCACTCTCATATTTTTTGTGATAACTTATTTAAGATGATCTGTAGGTTTTCTTTTATTATTTTTTCTTTTTTTTTTTTTAAGCATACAGATGAATGTGCTTATCTGTATTTACATCCCAAAAGGCAAACTAGAGAGTGTTCTTCCCATATGCTCACGGAGCTTATAGCAGTAATAAGTGTATAAGGACAGGAGACCCTCTGGTCCTTTACAGTTTCTTCTGGGTGTTAAATTTCACACAGAAAATATGGTTCTTATTGCAGTTTGGCAGTCTTTGGGAAGAAGCAAATCTTTTCAATGTTCCATCTAAAAGAAATATACCATGCTCAATTTTTATTTGTTTGCTGTTTCTTAGTGATAGTATCCAGAAGTTATCAATTTTTTTTATAGTAGGTTTGATCAAGGGATCTTAGAACTGCTTATAAACAATTTTTAATTTTTCACTCTATCTTGCTGTGGGTTAGTGATGTATTTTCTCCTTTTGGGTACATGTAGAGGAGCACAGGTAAAATAGCTTGTTTGAGATCCCAAAAGAGAACCCATAGCAGGTCTGGGAATAAAAGCCAGGGATCTTCTCTGCCACACGCCTCTGTTTTACCAAAATTTTAAGATCAAAGCCCTATTTTTTATTTTTATTTAAATTTTTTGCAGTAGTCTGGAATCTTGGCTATGTGTGGCTCTTTTTCAAACTGTACGTATGCAGCCATCTTACATACATTAATCCTTGTTTTTGGGCTTGCCCAAACTCCTCAGTCACTGCCTCCTACCCACGCACCTCCCAAATCCTGCAAAAGTCTTCTGCCATTCCCAGCTGCCCACCTCCCAGGTTTGTGGATCTGGGGAGGTAAGCGGGATGTTGACAGAAGGAAATCATTACCGATTTGGTTTTGAAGTTACTAATTACTTCAAAAGTTGTTGCCTTCATGAAATAAATACATTTGCTAGCAAGTTCTTGAAATTGCACGACATTGGGTTGAGATACTCTTTTCTACACAATGTTGCACACCAGTTTGTTAACTCTAGTTGCAATTGAAGGCTTGCTCTGCTGCTGGCAGAGATTGTCCCCAAGGTCTGACTGCTGCCTGAGCATCAAGAAAAAGTGTGACGAGGTCACAGTGTGCAGCAGTCTGACAAGACTGAAGTCCTGTATGGTGCTTGATGCATTTTAAATCAATATAAGGCATGTTAAATATTTTAAATGCAAGTTTGGACTTAAAACCAAATCTATATCTAGACATCTAAAAAATCAGGTTTATATAGCAAAGGGAGAATAAAAGAACACCCATCAGCCACACAACAGTGATATCTTACCTATATGTTAATATATCCTGGTAAAAAAAAAAAATGAACTCACAACATCATGTAAGTAGCATGAAATGCTTCTTAAAGTGTAACAATGGAGATGCTGTGTAACAGCTCCCCCCCCCCCCCACACACCCCCCCCCCCAACCCCAACTTGACATATACCTACCTGATAAATAACTTGATTCTAAACATATTTTTCCAAGGACCACTTCCATTTATCATGTAATGTTCAAATTTTAGCTGAATGTATAGCTGTCAAATATAAAATGACAAAGTGCTTTTAAATTTGCTATCTTGACTTTGAAAAGTATTTTGATCAACAGTCTTGAATGATCTGAGTTCAAAATCCTTAGGAAATAGGGATGATACAAAGAGTACTGTGATTTGGTAGACTAAAGATTGTAAGTAAGATCCTATGGGAAGCAAATCTAAAGAGGAAGAGTAAGGGAATCTATAGGTACTTGTAGAGATTATACTTGGGATGTGAGGGCATCCTCTTAGTGTATGGGAGCGATAGGTGTGAATGAAAGAGAGGGAGCGGCCTCAGACACAAGAGGGAGGCATGTAAAAACTGTAAATGAGATGATTACCAGAGATGGGTACAAAAGTGTAGGATAAACACAGCAAGAGAATCAGAAAGCTGAGGCACAGAATAGGACTAAAGCTCTAAGTGGTAATGAGAGAAGCAGAAAAAGAGAAAGCCAACAGAAAGGCTGACTTGTGATTCAGTGCACAGGAAAAATTATTGCTAGGTGAAACCAAAGGCTAAAATCTTTAATGCTCTTTGTGCTGCTTTCCACCCTGCTCTGAAAGCAACAGCAGACACAGTGAATGCAAAGATGTAAAGACTAATCTCAGTCTAGAATAAGAAAAAAACAGTCAGAGAATACTTGGATAAGTTTGGTGTTTTCAGATTTCTCCTGTCAGTTCTTTAACCTCTGAGGAAGTTGTTCAGTCCTGGTTGGTCTCAGGGGTGTGAGACTCTGCATACTGATGGGAGTAGGCCTAGGAAATTGGGAAGGGGAAAAAAAAAAAAAAGGACAAACATAAAGCCTGTTAAAAGTGCAAAGGAATTCTACATCAATCTGCTTAACAACAGATAAATTATTTGCAAGCAGCTGGAAGATAACAAGGAGAGAAATAGCAAGCTAAAATGGTTTTGTCAAGAACAAATCCTGTCACACTCCTTTCCTCTTACAGCAGCTTATTGAGGCTTGTGGAGAACACGAGATGACGTATCTGGAGTTCATGTAAACTTTTGATGTCACATCTCATGTGCCGTTCCTATAAGTCATCTTAGTGAAACTAGGGTAGCGTAAAGGCAGGACTGGAGTAACTGCGTGCCAAGGATGGCTCTCAGGGTTTGCAGGGAAAGTGGAGAGCCTCAAAGTTAATGGAAAGTCTTGGGCCCAGTGGTTTGGTACTTCTGGTAGCAACCTGGGGAATGGAATAGCAATTGTGCTGGAGGACACACAGGTGGGAGGGACTGCGAGGCTGTCGCCCGGCAGACAGGTTTTAAAATGATCTTGCTAACTGGAGAAATAGTCAGAAGAAATACGATGAAATGGAGTAAGTGCACTATATTAAACTTCTAAAGGAGTAATCACCTGTATAAATTACAGAATAGGAATGTGGTTAGGTTGCAGCTCTTCTAAAATGATTTGGGAGTTTTCGCGGAACAGAAATTGAGCAGAGTCAACAGTGGCGTACTGTGAGGAGAAGGGAAACGTTGTGTTTGGCTGCGTCAACAGCAATAGAACCAGCAGGGTACAAGAAGTCGTCTGTCCCTCTGCTCAGCATGGGTGAGACCTCAACGGGAGGAATACTGTGCCTAGTTTTGGGAAGCATATCTTGGGAAAGGTATGGATCAGCTGGAGAACGTCCAGTGAGAACAGCAAGAATCGTCATGGAGCTAAGAAAACACGACCCATGAGGATGAATGAACTGAGGTTGCATCACCAAAAAGGGGAAGAAAAAAAAAAAAAGAAAAAGGGCGGGCAGATATTATGAGTTTAGTACATAAGCTGTTACAGAGAGAGAACAGCTTATTCCTAATGGCAGTGATTGCTAGGACAAAAGATATTTGGCTTAATTTACAGTCTAAGGAGAACAAAGCCCTTGGAAGTCTTGGGAGGCTGTGAAGTCTGTGTTGTTAGCGGTCTTTAAGAGATTACGTTTACATCTGTTAGGACTGGGTTTGGGGAGGGAGATGGCAAGACAACTGTGCCACATCTATTTTACTCTGCTTAACGTGGTGACTCTAGAGGGATCCTAGAGAAACTATCTTCCCTAGGCTCCATTTGTATTGCCCTCACCTATTTCTTCAGCCCTTTACAAACAGACACATTAATTAAAGCAATAATAGTATCATACCTAAATTGCTTCTCACCTAAGACCTGATGGAGTATAAAATGTGTTTGATGTGACAGCTCACGGACAACAGACCTAAACTGTAGCACACACTCCTGAAACAGTCTTCTGTCCTTGCTCCTGAAACTCCTTATAAAAGCAAGGGTGCTTCTGCACAGCGCACATCTCTCTTGCGTGTTGGAGGAGGACAGCAGTGCAGTGGGTGGTATTCACCTGTGGCGTTTCTCTAGAAGCCTATTAGTCTTTCCTCGTAACAAAGTACATTTTTAGTTCTGTTCAAGGAGATGACAAATATGTCTACTTTATTAATCACATGAGTCACTTGAGAACAGCAAAACATCAAACATTTTGAAAGGATTGAGTATGTCAGAATCTCTAATGTTTTTTCTGTATCTGTGTAATAGTCTTTGATTCACTTCTGACTTCCCAAGTAGTTCAAGTCTGCCAAGAAGCCTAATCACTCAACACCAGCCCACAAAACTGAATAGACTTAGGTTCACTGTCGTTTTGAGTTAATACATCGGTGATGAGTCTAGTCCAAGAGCAGAAAAAAAAAAATCTGTTTTCCAAAGTTGTGTGAGCCATTAAGAGGGGTAGCTCTGCAGGGACTAGTTTACGTATAAGTTAAATACCAGATATGAGGGGTTGTCTGTACTGAAAAATAAGTAGTCTGTCGTTATACAGAAAACAGAGGCCCGTTTCTCTATGTACATGTGTCTAACTCACAATTTAGGCCCCAAAGGATGTTTCTGTTGAAAAGAGAAGGCAGAGATTGCCAAGAAAAAAAAGGCATGCCCTGCTCAAATAACAAGTACTACTTTCCCCTTTCTCCTTCCTCCTTGCCCCCAAAATACATATACACACAAACTGCTCCCCTTTTTTTAATACTCAATTTTTTATTCAAATGGAGTGAACTGTAGTCTCATGAGTCCGAGTCCTATGTTTAGCTTTTTTTCTTCCATTGGAAACGCCAGCAAGGTTTTTTTGCCACAGTAACTTCCGTCTAACATGACCTTCTTTGTGAAGTCTGCTGCCGCTCACGGTTCTGTAAGGATCAATCTCAGCCTTTTAATATTTATTAATTAGACTTTAGGTAAGAAGTTTTGTGTCGTGTGTAATGTCAGTTCTGCCCGAATCATGCTATTTTCTAGGACGCAGAATGTCTGAATTTTATAGAATCGTGGAATCCTCGTAATGTTGCTCAAAGGGACTCGGGGTCACCTTGTCCAACCTCCTGCCTGGAGTGGGACAGTTTTCCCTTCTGTTATATTATGCACATGTGCTCTACTTCTCTCGGTGGGTTTTGTTATTTTTCTTACAGTAGTTCCTCAAGGCCTTGTTAAGCTGCACATGATGCAAAGACATTTTCTATAGGCCACTGCTCCTGGTAAGCTCATGGCCTGGGTAATAAAGCAGAGAGAAAGGAAACATCCAGGGTAACTTTCCTGAACAGAGCTGTGGTTTAACCTCTCCTGGTTCTCAGTGCCAGCCCCATCTCTTGTCCTAACTGCTCATTAACATGGTGGCTGTTAATATGAAACTTGCACATCATTTATTTAAATGTGTGTGTATGTATGTAGACGTTACACTGGGGAGCATTGCAGAGGTGGCTGGGTTTTTCTGCTAATTCTGAACATTTTCCTTTCTTGTGCACATGGAAGGAACCAGCTCATCTACAGTGTATATAGTTGCTCCAGGGAGCACTGCTGAAAATTTTTGGGTTTTTCTTTCCCTTTTATTACTGGTCTATAATGTATCCAGTTTTTCAAATACTGCTTAAATAGAGTTCATTCCCAGTGTCCCATGAAGGCAATGTAAGCTACTTCTAATGCAGGAGTGGAGCCTGACCAGCTGCAGTTTTGTTGAGTGTTTATCTGTAGCCTTTGCCGGGGTAATCTGCATGGTATTGTCACAAAGGAAAAGGGACTTAGTCAACAATAAATAGATACTTGTTCATAAAAACCACACCCAAACCTGATTTCTGCTGTTTGGCTGAGAGGAACCTCAAAATGAACATGCACAAGGTCAGTGAGGTTAGTGGGCTCTCTCTACAGCTGTCATGGGAGCACACCTATAATATTATATACAGCTGTGGGAAAGTTAATACTAGAAAAGTTTTCAACAAATTGGGGTGAAACCTTAGAGGAAAAACATCAAAATCGATTCTGTGGTTTGTTTTTATTTCGGGAAAATGAAAACATGTTGAAGTTCAGAGGGATGATCTTTTGTGCACACCAGCAAGGGAAAGGGGTATTATTTAGAGCAATGCCAAGGAAGACATGACTGTAAATAGGAGGAAGGAAATGCAGACAAGGAAGCCTCAGCTAAATTTCAGAAGCAGTTTTCTAAGAGTAAAAATCTGTTGGACCGAATAATCTTGCAAGGGAGGTTATTGAAGCTACTATTGCTTGAGGTGTTTAAATTGGACTGGGCAGAACTACGGTGGAATATATTTCTGGCATCAAGTCCTCGGATGTGCAGGTTGGTCCAGCACCTTGGGAAGTCAATGGGAGTCTTTCGGCTCACTCTAGATCAGACCTCTACTGTCTGAAGATGTCGCTTCTGTTTCTGTGACCTCAGTCATGTTTAAATGCCTGTGAAGATTTTCAGGTTTCCTAGACTGGAGGAGAGGACGAGTGGTGGAACCACATTTGCCATCATTCTTTAATTATCTCAGACTTCTGCCTGTAAATGCTGCCTTAGTATTTTTTTCATGGGAATATATCTTTTTTTCCCTCCTGGATTTTTATAAACATATATTTAACCTGCATCTATTTCATTAATATTAAAGTTGTGAGATTTTTCTGTTTTGTTTTTTTGTTTTTTTTCCCCCCCCATTGTTTATGTTTCTCTACTTAATGCAGAGTCCCTGCAACATCAGCCTTGTTGGTGGTCTTGAAAGAACCCCAAATATAGATTTGGTTGATAATGTGTAATGTAAATACAATTAGTAGCATGTGCTTGCTTGTTTATTTGTTTGTTTTACCAATGAAAGAAGGTCTGCAGCAAAATAATGCATGCTAAATTCAGGTCGCAAGAAGGAACTATGTTATGTCCTTAGGTTTGTTACATTAGATCATGTAACTGCTCTTAGTCTGTAAATTCCAGAGCAATAAAGAGCAGTATTTTTAGTTTCACAAATTGAAGTAACACAGTATGATCCCCTGATACTGCTAAGTCTCTGTGGGAAAGAACTGTGGCATATTGTGTTTTTCCTCCCTCATTTCCCTGCCATATGTAGTTAATAGAATAATAGTTGGTGGTATGCCTATGCCTCGATGTGGCTACCACACTGGAGGCAAGTTGCAGGGCCTTTGGCTTTTGCAGTTCTCCTATCTCAGCAAATCAGTTGCTTAAACAATGGAGCGAGTTCTTCACAGATATGTGAATCCCTTATGCTGGCACGTGGCAGCCTGCCTGCTGCTTAGCTTGTTGGCATAAAAATCTATTTCTTAGGTATTTAAAGCTTTCCTCTTTGAGATTAGCTTTTGTTGAAGTTTTATATAAGTCTTTGGTATTGGAGCACTCTTTTTTTTTTTTTTTTCCCATTAAGAAAAATTACTTAAACCTATAAAACTGTATTTGTATTCCTAGAATTGTTT